>NC_142025.1:79967752-80325252 GCF_049901735.1 Notechis scutatus | reverse complement strand
TAAAGTAGTTCAGGAACAGCCAGGGACTTTTTCACTGCTTACTCATTTCAATGGCCAAATCTAGTCCTGGGATCTGCCTTGGTTTACTTTTTCCAGTAAGCAACCAAGTCAGAAGATAATTTGAAAACAATTTATAAGAGTACTCTGATAAAGTGTGGTTACTCTATGAAAACGGGGAATCCCCAGAAATGGATTTTATGAATGGATTACTTTTATAGTTAGCACAACAAATAACTTAAATTGATTGGTTTAGAGATTGTCATCTGTTCAGTTACATTACAAGAATTACAGCATTCAATAACATGTGTGCATAGCCATAAAAAAGAGCATTGTATTCTGAACAAAAGTAAAAGAAACATTTGCAAATGAAAAACATCAAATGGGTATATTCTCTGTGCTTTTCAAGGTTAGCTTGACTAATTTCTTTGTTCACGGGCTTTTGAGAACAGCTACAACCTAAACTTATCTACAATGTATTGAATGCTCTCCTGCCAGTCCTGGTTTCTGAGAGACCTTTTTCTTGAAGGTTAAGGTTTATGGAAAATTATTAGCAATGCAATTGAAAAAGCAAATTTAAAATACAAGAAAACCCATGTTAATTAGCCAATGGAGTAGTACTGCAAAAACTATCTTTTAAGTATTACAAAGCCCATCCTCTGTGGCCCCCAGTAGTCTCTATTGGCTGCACAAATAAAGACTGTTAGTCATTTCATATACTTTAAGTCTATTTGCACTAACTGGGGACTCCATCAAAACAGAGAAAGTTAGTACAAAATTCAGGACAATTTGTGGTGTACAGAAAGAAAGCCAAGACAAAAAACAGCTGCAATGAGAATATGGCTGCTTCATGTGTGTGTTGACTCCTTTTGAAAGCTGCCTTTTTGTGCAATTGGGTTTACCACACTAAGAATACTCTTAACAAATTACGCTCCCGTTTTTGGAACTGGGTTTTTTAAAACGGGACTTTTTTTTTGCAATGCTCTGTAGCACATGTCTCGCTTAGTGACGTTGTGCAAAAGGCGTGCCCCTGCGGTTCGACAGGCAGAGTAGCCGCCATTTTGTTTTAGGTACGTTAACGTACGCGATCTCATCGCAACGTTCGTTCACCTTAGAAGGTCCGAAACTGGGGGAAAGGATAAGAGCGGCAATGTCTGCTTTCTCAGAATCGGCGCTGGAGAGGAAATTGTCGGAGCTAAGCAATTCTCAGCAAAGTGTCCAGACACTGAGCCTGTGGCTTATCCATCACCGAAAACATTCGCCGCTCATTGTCACCGTCTGGGAGCGCGAACTGCGCAAAGGTGAGGGACGAATGGGTGATTCAAGGGGAGTCGGCCACCCGAGCTTAGCCTTACCCCCTCCCTCAGAGGTGGCCTGGTTTTCCCCTGAGACTGTCCGCTCCGGCCTAGGGATGAGGCGGAGATATGAAAGAAGACATGGGAAGAGAATGGAAATACAGTCAAAGGTTGACGCGCTGGCGGGTCTGGGCCTCCCCCACGGCAGGGATACGGGGCGGGGTGTCACAAGGCCACGAGGGAGAAGAGATATACCGAGGAAAGAGGGTTTTTTTGTTCATGCGAGAAGCCTTCCTTAACAGCCTTATTAATAGTAGGATTTCCTTCCTTAGTCCCTGCTGTATTACTACGATAATGGAGGGTCTTGTCTATATGCGCTGAAATTAAAACAACAGAGTGCCTTGTTGCAGTTCATAGAAGTTTAGAATATGAAATAGTACTAGAACCCGAGGCTTATCAATCCATTATCATTATCAATCCATTAAACTCAAGGGAAATTAAGTTTATATTGCATAGCCTGCGGCTGGAAAAAATACAACTTGTTTTGGGAAAAGGTTCATTTTTATGTTCTGATAAGCTATATTGCATTTGATTCTGCTAAACGTATGCTGAAAATAGGAAGTTTATGCAACTGTTAGGTTAAAGATTTCTTCCATGTGATAGGACAGAGAAAAAGTTGGGAGGAGTGTTACCTGATACCTTTGTAAGAAGTGTATGTAGAACATCATAGATAATGATGAATATTTTCAGATAAAAGGTGGCACCTGCTTGCTGGTGGATATTGGTTTTTGTTGTCAGCTGTATATTCCATTGAATATATATTAATATAATTTAAAAATGACAGGAATCTGATTAAATTCAGTACGTACATAGCAAATTGACACATAATGAATGTTTTTTTTTACAAAATGTGATACAGCAATAGTAATGAAAATACTCTTTCAAGAAAAAATATATATATACACTGCCTGTTCAGGGTGTTAAAACGTTTTATTCCTTAATTTAACTTTAGCCAAAGACAATATCATAATACTATTCTCATGTTGCAAATGGAGAAATTGAAATGAGAGTGGTAGCTCTCTTAAAATTAAGTAAATTAGTTTTGCTCAGCAAGCCAGATCAGCATTGATCTCAGGGATCAGAAGAAATAAGTTTAGCATCTTATTGGCCAGGAAGTGAACATTACCCCGTCACATATTTAATGATAGGTAAATTTGACTTTTTTCGGGAAATAAAAAAAAATCTTCTAATCTTTTTTTTAAAATCTTATCTATCTACTGATCTATATTCAAGGGGATTTTGATAGCTAAGCACATTAAAAAAAATAGAACATCACAGTTTATATTATCTGGTAGCAGATAATATGATAGACTCACTTGGGATAACAGAACTTTTAATTCTAACAAGATTTTTTTTCGTAAATTGGAAGTCTTTGTACTGTATTCTAAAATAATATTTTCACTGAAACATTCAATACTGCTGATCAGTTGCATAATATTTAACTAATGCAATATAAAAGTAGAAATTGAAATGTTAAATTTGAATTAAATCCATTCAGTTAGATGAAGACATTTCATATATGAAATGTTTGAAATATATTTAGATGAAATATATATAAGAAAGCCCCTATATGTAGAATTCTTTTAAATCAGAAGGTGGAATCTGCAATATCTAGATGATTGTAATTAGCCATAGGAGATAAAATACAAGAAATATCAAATAGCTACTATCATAGCTTGAATATCTGTGTGTGTGTGTATAGGTAATCCTCGATTTATGATTGAGCCTTAAATTTCTATTGCTAAGTGAGACAATGAGTTTTGCCCCATTTACAGCCTTTCTTGCCACAGTTGTTAAGTGAATCACTACAGTTAAGTTAGTAACATAGTTGTTAAATGATTCTGACTTCCCCATTTACTTTAATTGTCAGAAGGTCACAAAAATGATCACATGACCTGGGATACTGCAACCATCATAAATATGAACCAATTGCCAAGCATCTGAATTTTGATCACGTGACCATGGGGTTTTGCAATGGTTGTGTAAAAAAAAGTCATGACACTTTTTACAAGGCTGTTATAACTGAATGATCACTAAACAAACTGTTGTAAGTTGACTGCCTGTGTGTGTGTGTGTGTGTGTGAGAGAGAGAGAGAGAGAGAGAGAGCAAGAGAAAGTGAGTGTGTGTGTGAGAGAGAGGAGAAAGACCATGCATATATGCATGTATATATGGAATATCTCAAGGTCCTATTGTTGAGTACCTCAAGTACTCTTCAACATCCTCATAAATTACCTAAGTGAAGGGATCGTAGAGGTACTCATCATATTTGCAGATGACACCAAGGTGGGGAGAATTGCTAGCATTTTGGATGATAATCAAAATTCAGAAGGATCTTGACAATTGAGCATTGAGATGCAGTTCAGTGGAGAGAAAAACAAGGTTCTGCACTTAGGCAGGAAAAAATAAATGAATTGGTCCAGAATAGGTCCAGAATAATACTACTGGCTCAACAGTAGTAACTTTGAGAGAGATCTAGGTTTTCTGGTGAATCATGGAGCCAGCAGTGTGCTACAGTTGTCAAAGCCAACACAATCCAAGCTGCATCAACAGAGAGATTGCATCAAGATCACACGAAGTGATACTGGTGGTATTGTTATATATTTCATCAGTAGACCACAATTGGAATAGTGTATCAAGTTCTGATCACCACAATACAAAAAAGATGCTGAGGCCATACAAAAAGTGCAAAGAGCAGCAAATATTTTGGGTTTGGAGACTAAACCATTGGAGGAACAGCTAAGGCAGGGGTGTCCAAACTTTTTGCAAGGAGGGCCAGATTTGGTGAGGTGAAAATGTGTGGGGACCGACTAATCAGCCTGACATTCTTTGAACCATTAACATTAAATGCAAAGGAACTATTTTATGAAAGACTAAACAATAAACTTAACTGCACTAATGTGAAGGTCGATACTGAGATCTTGACTGCATTATATAGGCCAGGTCTGGCTCAAAAACAGTGGTTTTGATGCACAAGATGTCATGCAGGTGAAAGTCACTTAGTCTCATCCTCACGCAGTTCTTGTTAATGTTCATAACCGAGAATATCGTCTCGTACAAGTATGTCGAACCAAACAAGCTCAGCATTTTCTTAGCAAATGTTCAAATCTCTTGGAACCTGTCTTTTTTCAGCTGGCAGTAAAAATTGACAAGAAGGAGCTGTTGGTGCCGACTGCGACACTTGGTGTCATACTTCAGTTCAATGAGCTCCAGCTGCAGGTGGTCTGGAGCATCATCAGGGTCCACAGAGAAAAAGGAAAAAAGCGTGATCTCCTTTTCAATATCTGCAAAATCCTGAAAGCGCTGTTGAAACTCCTTAGCCAGAGATGAGATGTCTGCTTCATACCTCCTTATTTGCGCACTCAAATTGTTCTGTGGAAAACAGGCCATTATTTCCTGCAGTGATGGGAAATGTGTGGTATTGGGCTGCATTTGTGACAGGTGCTTTTGGAAAAGTAGCAGCTTGGTCCCAAAGGCTTTGATATGTGAGTACAGTTGGCTTACTACTGCATTTTGTCCCTGAAGGCTCGTATTCAGCACGTTCAGATGTCGTGTTATGTCAACTAAAAATCCAAAATCAGCCAGCCAAAGAGGATCAGATAGCTCTGGCATCAGTTGTCCCTTTTTGACCAAGAATTGTCCGATTTCCTCCCTAAGAGAGTAGAAGCGCTGCAGTGCAGACCCCCGACTGAGCCATCTTACCTCGTTGTGATACACAACATCTCTGTATTCAGCCTGGTATCAAGTAGAAACTTTCGAAACTGGCAGTGGCAGGGCTTTGGAGTGAATATAATTAATAGCTTTCATTACTGGTTTCATAATATGATCATTTTTCAGATGTTTGGCACAGAGAATTGGTTGGTGAATAATACAGTGGAGTTTTTTAACTTTGCCTCCTTCTTTGCTGATTTTGTTACAGACTAGGGTTGATAATCCACTTCGCTTGCCAGCCATGGCAGGTGCACTCTCCGTAATAATCCCAGTGACTTTATTTCACAGTAGTTTCATGTCATCTATGGCGGAACAAACAGAAACAAATAAATCTGTTCCTCTTGTTTGGCCCTTAAGGCTCTGGAGGTCAAGCAGCTCTTTACTCACGTTCATGTCATTGTCCACTCCTCTCAAAAAAGTCAATAAGCAGTGTCAAATGCATCTGTGCTTTCATTGCAGGCTAAGGAAAAAAAGTCAAACTCCACTCCTTTTGCCTCTAACTGTCTCTTAATATTAGAGGAAATGTCTTCAATTCTCCGTACCATAGTGATACGAGCCAGGGAAACATTGGCAAACTCTTGCTTCTCAGGACAAATTTTCTCCATCATTTTCATCACGCAGTCTTTAATAAATTCATCCTCAGTAAAAGGTTTGCAGTGCTTGGCAATCAGCATTGCCACCTCGTAGCTTGCCTTTGTGACATTTTCTTTGATTCACAGGCACTTATGAAAAATACTGCTGTGCCGTTAAAGCAGCTTCCAGTTCCTTTCATTTTTTGCCGCGTTCATTCCCAGTTAACTTGTAGTTAGCATGTTTCATCTGGTAGTGCCTCTTGATATTGAATTCCTTGAAAACAGCCACAGTCTCTTGGCAAATTAGGCAGACACAGTTTTTTCGTATTTCAGTGAAAAAATACTCCAATTTCCACTTGTCCTAGAAGTAGCAGCCCTTGTCAACTTTCCTTTTTTTAGTTACAGTTGCCATTTTAGAAATGGGCACACAAGCCTTGCGTCACAAGGGTCACATGGTGAGAGTGCTGACTGCCATCTTCTGGTGAAATATAACCATCAGTCTTGAAGGCGGTGCTGAGCCAGCTGGTGAAGAGCAGCTGAATGGACTGGATGAGCTGCTGAGACGTTCTGCAGAGCTAGGTGGCTGAGATGGTCTGCAGAGCAGGGTGGCTGTTGAGCAGGGGACAGCTGCAGGAACCGCTGTGCAGTGAAGGGAAAAACGCCGGCCAAAAGGGATGAGTGACAGGCTAAGCTGGCGGGGGGAAGAGGCTGTGGGCCACTCGAAATTTGAAAATGGGCCGTAATTGGCCCTTGGGCCGGACTTTGGACATGCCTGAGGTAAGGGAACTAGATGTGTTTAGCTTAACAAAGAAAAGGGTTACTTGTGGAATGATAGCCATGTTCCATTACTGTTTAGAAGAGAGATGATTGATTTATTTTCCAAAGCACCTGAGGGCAGGACAAAAAGTAATGGGTGGAAGTTTGTAAGAGGGAGACCCAACCTGGAGTTAAGAAATTTCTTAACAGTGAAAACAATTAATCAAAGAAACAATTTACCTTCCAGAGTTGTGGATGCTCCATCTCTGGAGATTTTTTTTTTAAAGATGGATTCCTCAAGGATGGAATAAGGATTTTTGCCTTGAGAAGGGAGGGAGAGAAGACAACCTCCAAGGTACCTTCCAGTTCTGTGTTTCTATTTCTGTTTCTAAATTTTGTTTAATTTTAGGTTTTCATGAGCAGGCAAATAAGATGAATTAACAGTAGTTGTCAGGTAGATGGAGTCCTGAAAGACAGAAAACAACATGATGAAGTGCTTTTTAACTTATATTGCCTTAAAAAGAAAAAATGAGGATAAAGGGACGAGAGTTGGAAATCGTGACTTGCATTGATGATAGCATGTTAGTCTTTATACTTGAAAATTACATAATATATATTTGCAACAAATGTAAGCATGTAAGCAGTTGTTGAAGAACCAGTCAGAAGGCTGAGCAGCATATACCCATTCTTCAGTTGTACCAAGATTTATCAGTTCAAAGGGGAAAAAAGATACTGCATTGGAATCTGACGATAGAAATCATTCTCCATAAGGAATAAAGTAACAGTGGAAACAAAAAACAAAGAAGATACTCTTCATTGCTGGAAGTTAGTATCAGAACTGCCATTGTCCCACTGCAACCCTCCTTGCTTTAATACTAACCTGATATGAAATACAGAGGGGGGGAGTTGTCAGGAGGAAGAAAGACAGGAAGCAGACCTGGGACATCAGAAAAGGGGCCTGAGGACATCTGGCCTGGGAGCAGAAGCAACCAGTCACCAAAGGGCGCCAAAAGTCACAGACTTTGAATTTTATTGGACATTTGGAAAATTGACCAAGGGGGGAGGGCTTGGGAAAGGGATGAGATAACTTGGGGCATCTTGTGCAGGAATCCTCAGATCTAGCTTTGCTACACTGTAGTCGCTTGGCATCAATAAATATGTACCTTTCACTACAAATGGGGTCAAGTGTCTTTCATTATTAGATGACCAGATGGGACAGACATAACATTAAGCTAGATCTGCAATAACAATCTACCCAGAGGACAACCCCTACCAGGCAAAATATGTCCTCTCAAGAAATAGAGCAGGAAAAGCTGGAGAAGTGAGAATTGGCAACTTCTAAACCGGGTAGCAATGAAAAGAACCCTGGCCGGAGAGAAGAGGTAGAAGCCTTGCAAGAGTAGGACGCCCAATCCACAACTCAATAGTTGACCAGGATTGGAAGGATGGATGGAAGAAGATCCCTCCAAGAGGGACACTCAGCCAAGGGAGCCAATCCCAAAGCCAGCACTCAACCAAAGTATGTGGTTCAACATCAAATGAGCTGAACCCCCACTCTGTACTTCTAGAACAGGTGATGGACTTGACCCCAGAAGTCCAAAGGGGGTCAGATCCACCATAAACCCAACCGACTGGGTGTCAGCAGCCCAACCTGCCACTGCTGAATCTGCCCCAATACTACCACCAGCCTGGACCATTTTCTGAGGGAAGGGGGACCTATGTCCACCAGTGCTGGGAGTGAGATGCAACAGGGATGCCAGCAACTGGTATTTTTCCTCACCTACATGTGGAACTGTATGGAGGACCATGGGGCAGACTTCCCATCTGACCCAGCTAAGTTGTGCTGTGTTACCATGGCCCTAAAAGGAGAAATTGCAGAGTGGTTGGTGGCCTTCCACTATGACGATGCGATGGAACTATGCCACTTTAACGAGTTCATGTGTGTCTTAAGGAAGAGGTTTGAAGATCCCCTCACAGAGCAGAAAGCCCAGGAGCAAGATCAAAACCTTCAGGCATTGCCTCTTATATCCAAGAACTTCCAAGTCTGGCCTGCAAATTATCAGACTGGCCATAAGACATGCTAATTGGGGCCTGAGCAATGAAGCGTTCCACACCTGCCTATCCAGTGGCTCACGAAGGACCCTGCAGGGTTGGTACATCCTTGCAGACAAAGTAGAAATCAATATGGCCAGAAATCAATCTGGCCATGACTGAGCTGGAAGAGGTCAGAGGCGATCCTTCGCACCAGAGAAGAAAGAAATCCTGAAACCTGGGTGATAGGATCCCAGCCCCCGCTAACGCCATATCAGCTGCTAACTGCTGTGGGAAGGAGGGTCATCAAGCTGCTGAATGCCATGCCTTGAGGCCATTATCCACCACCCTGCGGAACCTGAAGAAAGGTGGGGGATGTCCCTAAGCCAAGAAAGACTATGCTTAGAGGAGTGGAGGTCGTAGAGTTCGTTCCATCAGCAGGCAATGGCAAGGGAACTCCGACCAGGAGTCTAAGGGCCGAAAATCAGAGAGCAACAATGGGGAGACAACAATCCTTTGATAAGTCACCCCATCAAACCAGTTATTGTCCCAATAAAATTAATACTGGTTTCTTTGGAGCACAAGGGTATATTGACAGCCCTGTTGGACTCAAGATGCATCAGATGCCTTGTCAGTCCCAGCATGATGAAGCAATTGAGGATGCACCTCAGGGAGTTCCAATAGCCTTTTCCCAGCTGTATGGCTTGTTAGTGGAGGGGGGAATGTTAGTCACCAAGCCAGTGAGGATAAGGATGAAAATCGGTTTATGCTGGGGGATTGGAATGCAGTGACTTCCCCAGTTTGGGATAGAACATCTATCAAAGGGATTAAACCCTCTCAGGGCAAACTACCAAAAATATTTTCTGAGATAATGTGATAACATTTTCTGGATAATTTAGTACTTACAGATTCTTGGAGGCAAAGAAATGATTCCGTAATATACCTTTTTTTTTCAGAAAAACATAAATCCTTTTCAAGGATTGATATGATATGGGGTTCTAAAACCTTGCAAATAAAATTCCAAAAGTTGATAGACTAGATAGGGAAACTTGGCTCTTCTATCACTTATGGACTTCAACTCCCAGAATTCCCGAGTGAGCCATAAAAGGTTCCCCATCCCTGGCCTACTGGTTTTTCAGTTGTGGGGGAAATCAATTTCTGACTTGAATGGGACTGTTTAGTATACAAATGTATTAATATTAATATACATTTGTATGTTAAACAGTCCCATTCAAGTCAAAAACTGATTTCCCCCACAACTGAAAAACCAATAGGCCAGGCATGGGGAACCTTTATGGCTCACTGAGGAATTCTGGGAGTTGAAGTCCATAAGTGATAGAAGAGCCAAGTTTCCCTATCCCTGGACTAGATATTCTCAGTCATCCAGGTCATGATTGTCTCAAAGTTGCCTTTTTAGGAGGCAACTGGACTTTCTTGCTTTGTTTTCTTTGAACCCATCTTCAAAGAAAAAACGAGACAATCCAGTTGCCTCCTGAAAAAGCATCTTTTGTCGATATTCCAACAAAATATTTTTCTGACCATAATCCAGTTCTTTTGATACTTAGAAAAATGAGTTTGAGCTATAGATGGAAATTGAATGAATCTATTTTGCAAAAAGAGACAATCATAAAGGATTGTGAAAAGAAACTAAATGTATATTTTGACAACAATCTAGATAAAGGGACAAATTTAACAACTGTCTGGGATGCTAGTAAGGTAATTATGAGGGGTTATTTTATATAATATAACTGTCTAGAGAATAAAAAAACTCAGGAAAAGATGCAAAAATACTAGATGCAATTAGACAGAAAGAAATCAAATTTCAAAAGACACTTATGGATTCAAAAATTTTATATCAAATAAATTGCTATGACAACAGTTGTCTATATTAACAATTTAAGAAATGGAAACACTTAAAAATTAAGATGATAAAGAATTATAGGCAAATCTTATTATTAAATAAGGATTACAAACTTTTTGCTGCAGTTTTGGCAGAAAGATTAAAGAAGGTTTTACAGGTATATTCATGAAAACCATTTTGATTTTCTGCCAAAAAGACAAGAGACAACCTGAAGGCTGAATATCATTGACAATACCATAATACAATACCATAATAAAAAGCAGGCCGCTTTAATATTCTTAGATGCAGAGACGGCCTTTGATAATTTAAATTGGGCTTTTATGTTTAAAGTCCTGGAAGTAATGGACTTAGGAGAACTTTATTCAAGGGGTCAAAGCATTTTATATGTCACAGCAAGCAACAATTGTTATTAATTGCGATTTAACTAGCCCATGAGAAATTCAAAAATATACAAGATGAGAATGCCCCATGTTTGTTGTTTATTTTGCCATTGGAAGTATTGAACAGACACATTAGGCAAGATGAGAAAATATAAGTATCAAGAAGGAAGTTTATAAATATTGGATTAGGAATCTGTTAGAGTTTGCAGCAATCCAACCAGTGCACAAGTAAATAATTCAGCAAGATTCATTTATAGAAGAAACTTCTTTATATACAATAATATAAAGTGTAATGCATGTATACAATACTCATACAGCAGAAGCCAGCACCACCAGAACTCAGAATCACAGAATCAATATAAACACAAAAGTAATATATTACAGAGGCGCAATATTGCTAGGACAAAGCAACTCTTACATACCAATCGTCAAGCTAAGCCACGCCCAGGCTCCGAGCTGTCTGAGTCCCCATTGGCTGACCTGTTACCTATTCCAATTCATGAATTCGCATACACTGACAATCATATTCTAATACAGAATATTCTTAAAGTAAATATAAAGATAAAACCAGAGACAATTCTTTATGGCTTAATGGAAAAATACTTGGGGGGAAAATTTGGAACTTTGATTCTATACATGTTTACAGCAGCAAGTTTACTTTATGCTCAAAAATGGAAGGACACTTCAACTATGACAATGGATGAATGGCTGCAAAAGTTGATGGAGTTAGCTGAGATGGCTAAATTGACAGCTTTGATCAAGGAAAAAACACAAATATCTTTATTTCTGCCTGGAAACCACTTCTGGACTTTGGGCTTGAGGTGATAAAAAAAATCAAAGTTTGATTTTGGGTTTTACCAATTAGATTACTTGTTATAGAAATGGCTGGTTTAAACTATTAAGTAAAAGTAAAAAAGTTGAGGTTTGATGTTAATGTCTTGTTCTACTGCACCAAAGGGAGTCAGAAGTCAATGCCTTTTCTTTCTTTTTGTCCCTTTTCCACACTTTTCCCGTCCCTATTTCTACTATATATACTATAGCATCAAAAGGAGCAAATAGGCTTGCTTTGCTGTTCTTATTCCATTCATAGGTGTATATTACAGTAGGCAACTCTTTGATAAGCCCTGCAGGGGAAGCATGGGAATCTCTGACTCCCATTGTATCTCTCAGTGCTCCAAAAATTAGGTATCAGTTTCCCTTCTAGTTTACTATCTATATGAAGCTCCTAGCATCCATTCACATAGTTTTGCGCATGAGTCATGAGAGCTTGGGAACCATCAAGGTCACTACTGCAGGTGCCTGAGAAGGAGGTGGATTATTCCTATAACAAAATTATATTTCATAATTGGACAATGTGAACACCCAGGGCTGAGGAGAAAGGGAAATGATTGTTTAACCAAGCAAGCCATTGTGTAGGAAAACCAGAGCTGATTTTGATTCCTCAGTGCCGAAATGGTATATCCAATAAGTTTTACTTTTCAGAATTCAAAGCTCTTTGATAGTGTTTACTTCTTCTGGGTCCACTAGTCAGACAGTTGACAATGATATCTGTATTGGATCTTATTGTTGAGCTTGATGATGATCCTCTTTCTGTGGCAGTTTGTCTCCAGATATTCAGATTATATCTTCCCCATTGGGCTTTCAAAGGGCTGTAAAGAGATCATACTTTGGGACAGAGCTTCAAGACATAGAGGAGTAGTTCATCCCCCATATTTGTAACATATCAAGTGCATAGTTTTATTGTCACCATGATAGTTGATATACAGGTAGTCCTTGACTTATGAACACTATTGAGCCCAATATTTATGTTGTTAAGTGAGAAATTTGTTAAATAAATTGTGATCTATTTTACAACTTTTCTTGCCTCCTTTGTTAACTAATCATTGCAGTTGTTAAATTAGTAACATGGTTGTTAAGTGAATCTTGTTTCATTATTGACTTTGCTTGTCAGAAGGTCACAAAAGGTAATCATATGACACAGACACTGTAACCATCATAAATGT
Organism: Notechis scutatus; assembly: GCF_049901735.1. Taxonomy (NCBI): domain Eukaryota; kingdom Metazoa; phylum Chordata; class Lepidosauria; order Squamata; family Elapidae; genus Notechis; species Notechis scutatus. Next base: position 80,312,588 of record NC_142025.1, on the reverse strand, counting down.
GAGTCATTTGACAGGCATCCAAATATAAATCATGTGGCCATGGGGAGGCAATGGTCATAAGTGTGGGAAATGGTCATAAGTCACTTTTTTCAGTGCTGTTATAACTTCAAATGGTCACTAAATGAACTATTGTAAGTTGAGTATTATCTGTATCTTATTCATATACTTACTGATACATATGAACAGCCTGGTAGTCTAATGGTGAAAGTTCAGTCCTAGGTAGTGGTCGATGTTTCTCTCATATGACATAAAGAAAAAAATTGCTGTGAACTCCATATGGCAGGGGTCCCCAACCACCGGTCCGTGGACTGGTACCGGTCCGTGGAACAAGTCCTACTGGGCCACTGGCTTGCTGGGCGCCGCCATCTTGTTTTGATGAAAAAGTGCTTCCGGTGAGCTTTTCCGGTAGAAAGCTCACCGGAAGCACTTTTCATCAAAACAAGATGGCGGCGCCCAGCTGATGTCGGTACCGGGCCACGCCATAAAAAAGGTTGGGGATACCGGGCCGCGGCGTAAAAAAGGTTGGGGATCACTGCCATATGGCATCAGGAAGGGCATTCGGCCACAGTGACCCTGACTCTATCCCAAATTAATAGATCATCTTTATTGTCATTTTTTTTGCTATGGGCACACTGGCACATATTAAAAATGAAATACTATTGCCTGCTCTCAAAAATGTACACATACATAATACACATTCATATGCTCTACACACACACACACACACACACACACACACATTTGTGCTCATAAGTTTAAATAACCCTGGCAGAATTTATGATTTCTTGGCCATTTTTCAGAGAATATGAATGATAACACAAAAACTTTTCTTTCACTCATGGTTAGTGGTTGGCTGAAGCCATTTATTATCAATCAACTCTTTTTAAATCATAATGACAACAGAAACTACCCAAATGACCCTGATCAAAAGTTTACATACCCTGGTGATTTTGGCCTGATAACATGCACACAGGTTGGCACAAAGGGGTTTGAATGGCTATTAAAGGTAACTATCCTCACCTGTGATCTGTTTGCTTGTAATTAGTGTGTGTGTATAAAAGGTCAATGAGCTCCTGGACTACTAACAGACCCTTGCATCTTTCATCCAGTGCTGCACTGACGTTTCTGGCTTCTGAGTCATGGGGAAAGCAAAAGAATTGTCAAAGGATCTGCGGGAAAAGGTAGTTGAATTGTATAAAGCAGGAAAGGGATGTAAAAAGATATCCAAGGAATTGAGAATGTCAATCAGCAGTGTTCACTAATCAAGAAGTGGAAAATGTGGGGTTCTGTTGAAACCAAACCATGGTCAGGTAGACCAATTAAAATTTCAGCCACAACTGCCAGGAAAATTGTTCAGGGTGTAAAGAAAAACCCACAAATAACTTCAGGTGAAATACAGGACTCTGAAAACGTGCGTGGCTGTTTCAAGATGCACAATAAGGAGGCACTGGAAGAAAGATGGGCTGCATGATCAAGTCGCCAGAAGAAAGCCATTACTACGCAAATGCCACAAAGTATCCCGCTTACAATATGCAAACAGCACAGAGACAAGCCTCGAACCTTCTGGCACAAAGTCATTTGGAGTGATGAGAGCAAAATTGAGCTTTTTGGCCACAACCATAAACACTACATTTGGAGAAGAGTCAACAAGGCCTATGATGAAAAGTACACCATTCCTTGTGAAACACGGAGGTAGATCGCTGATGTTTTGAAGATGTTTGAGCTACAAAGGCATAGGAAATTTGGTCAGAATTGATGGCAAGATGAATGCAGTATGTTATCAAAAGATACTGGAGGAAAATTTGCATTCATCAGCCCGGATATTCCAACATGGCAATGATCCTAAACACAAGGCCAAGTCGACCTGTCATTGGCTACAGCAGAAGGTTCTGGAGTGGCCATCTCAGTCTCCTGACCTCAATATCATTGAGCCACTCTGGGGAGATCTCTAACGTGCAGTTCATGCAAGACAGCCCAAGAATTTACAGGAACTGGAGGGTTTTTGCCAGGAAGAATGGGCAGCTTTACCATCTGAGAAGATAAAGAGCCTCATCCACACTATACCACAAAAGACTTCAAGCTGTCATTGATGTTAAATGGGGCAATACACTGTATTAAGAACTGGGTTTGTAAGCTTTTGATCAGGGTCATTTGGGTAGTTTCTGTTGTCATTATGATTTAAAAAGAGTAAACACAGTTGATTGATAATAAATGGCTTCAGCCAACCACTAACTATGAGTGAAAGAAAAATTTTTGCGTTATCATTCATATTCTCTGAAAAATGGCCAAGAAATCATAAATTCTGCCAACTTATGAGCACAACTGTACATACCCCCATACATATTAATACATATATGTATTAACCATAAATGGAAGTGACACTGTATGATTTAGGTTTTAGCCTACCTGTTAGACCTTCTCGTTTGCCATGTTTTCTCTTACGGTCATACTGCTTCCTCTTCTGAATACTTCCCTGCTGCAACAGCTGCCACCACCACCCTTTGCCTCCACACCCCCCCAAATGCTGAGCACGAGGCTGACTCCACCTCCAGCTATTCCCTTTCTTCCTCCCAGCACCTCCAGACATTGCAGCCAACTTCTCACCCTCCATGCAAACTGCCTGCACTTCCACTGCTGACTGCTTCCACCAAAGTAATCTGATGCAATGCAGACTCTCCAGAACAGTTTTCTCAACAGTTCCTCTCTCACTAAATATCTCCATATCCAATATGGGCTGGCAATCATATAGCAGTTTAACATTACAACTTTGCTTTCTTGTCCCTATTCTTAAAAAGTTGTTCAATCCATATGGCTCATTCCTTTCCAAAACCCCAACACTTTTGAAAGCTGAAGCAGCCATAGCAGGGGTATCAAACTCTCACGGGCCAGATCCAACTCACAAGATAGCTTAGATCTGGCCCACAGGGCTACCCTGAAAACAGCTAAGAATTGGCCCGCGGTGCCTCTGCCAGTGAAATTGGAGCTTGGAAGGGCTGCATTCAGCTCTCCCAAGCTCCGTTTTCACTGGCAGAGGGTTGCAGGAGGCTGTCCCAGCCAAAAATGGAGCTCAGGGGGATGTCTTCATTTTTGCTGGCAGAGGGCTGCAGGCAGTTGTCCCGATGGAGCTTGGGAGGGCTTCGTTTTCACTGGCAAAGGGTTGCAGGAGGTCATCCCAGCTGTAAACGGAGCTCACAAGCCTGTTTTCTCTGGCAGAGTGCTTGGGCTGCCACAGGTTTCCCTAACACGAGTGATATCAATCTGGCCATGCCCACCCCACCCCCCCTAAGGTCAAACACAACCTGATGCCACCATCAATGAAATCATGACACCCCTGAATTATAGGATTGTAAAAAGGGAAGGGTTTATTATGCTTATTGATGGATGCCAGTTAAGAATTGTAAACATAATAGCATTAATAACTAGCAAAGGGAATTTTTATCACTATTTTAAAATAAATGTTCAGTATGGTTTTTGAATTCATGAGATACATATACTTAGCTTAATCAAAATAAGATAATTCTCTACTAAAATATTGTCAAACAAATTTCAGTATTAATAAGATTAATGAATAGACTTAACAAAAGACAGACTGCGGTGATATGATAGCAGTATTCCAATACTTGAGGAGTTGTCATAGAGAAGAGGGAAGTCTACCCATTCTCTGAAGTACATGAGGGGTGTAAGATCATTAAAGAGAAATTGAACCTACAGCTAAGAAGAAATGCCCCGACAGTGGAAACAATTAATTAGTGGAAAGGCTTACCCCTGGAAGTTGTGGTGCTCTATCACTGGACATTTTCAAAGAAGAGACTGGACAGCCATTTATCTGGAATGATATATACTCCCATGCTTGTGCAGGGAGTTGGAGTAGAAGACTTCCAAGGTCCCTTCCAACCCTATTATTCCATGTTCTGTTATATAATTAGATTTTTTTTAGTCCTAATCTGGCCCATGGCATTTATTCATTATTCTAGAGGTATTATAAACCATCTTTTAAAGCAAGCCTTTCCCTACCCCATCCACCTTACTCTCCTTTCTTCCCAAGACTGGTACTCTTTAACATTGTGTATGTGTGCATTTGTAGTTTTTTTTTTTTTTAATAATTGCTCACTTTTGGCTTGCTGTCCTGCCAACTCCTTCAAGACCACACAGTTATCCATTGAGGTATTCTCAGGAAGGTAATATTTTTAGAGATGTTACTCTGTTGAATGCAATCATGATTTAAAAAAAAAAAAAAAACAAAGGCTTGCCAGAAAGAAGTTGACATAATTAGGCAAAGCTTTATGAAAGTGTTTTTGTCCATGTCCATGATTCAGAAGCAGAATCTCAAAAGTGTTCCTGTTTCAGAACAGAACATCCCCACTGCTATGTCATATGGGGATTTCAGCTGTGCAAATGGTCAACCACACTTCAGTCTTGTCTGGATTAAATCTTATTTTATTAGTCCTATCTAGACCATTGTTATAACTAGACACCAGTTATAGCTTCCTTAGTACACTTTCGGGAACTGCTTTCTGATGGATCTGAAGCATTGCTGAGTGTATGAAATAGAAATGTAAGATATAGAATAAAAGCTTTGGGAAGGTCCTAGTTAAATCTGATTAAGTCAATTTACCATGCTTTATTTATATGTCGGACTGAGGCACAAAAGTTTGAACAAAGATATTATTTATGATGGTGTTATGCTATAACAGATAATTATAATACTATAATTCTGTTAATATAACATACATGGGGTTATTATTGATAAATGATTTTCTGGAGCTCTTTCAGTCAGATTCAAACCTGGTTATAAGACAGAAACAGATTTGCTCACACTTGTTGATGATTCCTGGTAAGAGTGGATGCTCTTTTTGACCTCTCAGAAAAATGTCTACCATTGACTGTGGTATTCTTTTGGGCCAGCTATGGATTTGGGGCTGGGCGGTGTAGTTTTTCACTGATTTAGTTCCTTTCTCAGGGGCTGTCCAAATCGGTGTTGATAGGGAATGAGGAGTGGTTGGCCATTCCTTTGTAGGGTGCCATAGGGCTCAGGTACTCTCTCCACTCCTTTTTAACTTCCACATGATGCCACTGGGTGTTATCATAAATTATCATGGATTGAAATATCAATAGTATGCTGATGATACTCAATTTTATATCTCCACCCCTGGTGATCCAGGTGATATTGTGACTGCCCTCACAGTATCTGGATGCTATTGGGGCCTGGATTAGGGACAACAGGCTTTGTCTGAACCTAGCAAAACTGATGGTTTTGGGTACATGGAGCTTGAAGATCTAGGACTTTAACATCTTTAGTTCTGAATGTGATGGCACTACCACAAATAGACCCGATCTGCAACTTGGGGATTTTCTTTAATTCGTGACTCCTACTTGGAGATCAAGTGGCAGTCATGGCTAGGAGAACCTTTGCACAATTCCATTTTGTGTGCCAGTTGCAAACTTTCCTGGATAAGGAATCCCTGTGCTCAGTCTCTCAAGCCCTAGTCCCACATTTGTGTTCTGGCCTAGGTCTCCCCAAAAAGCACTAAGTCCATTCTGAGTCCAGGCAAAAACCTCTTTTATTACATTAATGTGAATTTATTTCATTCACAGTCGGCCAATGGCTTGGCAAACAGTTTTGTGAAGGTATACTAATGAGCTCAGACCTTTATCAATCCTGGAACGCTGCCCAGTAAACAGTTCCACACTCACTGCTGGCAGGGAAGGGCTAAGTTATACAGACAGATCTCCATGAGGCTGGAACGAACAAACAACTGAATCAGCGAGTTGTTTCCTGCAAAAGCCCCCTCTGCTTTTGCTTCTCTTAATCCTGATGGGATGCCATTCATCGTCCACCTGTGGCTTTACTTCCACATTGACCCTGTGTTCTTAATTGTGCCTTCCTTTTGGCAGCTCTGCACATGTGCAGGCTGGGAACCCGTTGCAGAAGCTCCCCTGCAGAGCCCTCATCCGAGCCTTCCTCAGCCTCCAGGAATGGGCTGGGTGCCTCCCCAACCTCCTCACTACTGTCCGACTCTGCTGCCAGCTCTGCCAGCTGGTGGCAGGCCACAACAATTTGGACTGTTGCAATGTGCTCTAAGTAGGGCTACCATTGAAGAGCATTCAAAAGCTACAGCTGGCCCACGTGAGCTGCACTATTGCGGGTTAAGATGTTGGCATAAAGCCCTTCATGGCATGGTTCCAAATTACTTGAGGAACCATTTAATCCTAGTGAGATTGGCCCGCTCCACCCACACTGGCAGAGAGGGCATATTGTGAATCTCATTGATTAAGGAATTTTGGCTGGTGGGGTACAGGAGAAGAGCCTTCTCTGCTTTGGTTCCTGCCCTTTGGAATACCTTATCTTCTGATGTGAGATTGGCTCCCACCTACCTGACTTTTCCTAAGAGTCTTAAAACCTGATTGTGCCAGATGGGTTGTGGTCAATGGAGCAATTTTACATAATTTTCCTCTTTTTCCATCTTATTTTATTTTATCTATTCTGTGATTTTATATTCAGTGATTTTAATATTTTAAATGTTTATTATGCTGTTAGCACCCAGAGTTGCTTGAAACAAAATGGGTAACAAACGAATTTAATAAATAAATAAATAAAAGTCAAAGAGAGATCTGACTTTAACAACTTCTTCATTGTCTGAAGGAAGTTGTATCAATCAGGTACTGATTAATACAACCTTCAGACAATGCACAGGTAGTTCTCGACTTACAATTTTGCCTAAAATTTCCATTGTTAAGCAAGATAGTTGTTGCATCCCGTTTTACAATATTTTTGCAACAATTAAGCAGATCTCTGCAGTCATTAAGTGAATCGTGTAGTTGTTGAGTGAATCTAGCTTTCCCTACTCACTTTGCTTTTTGGAAGCCAGCTTGGAAGGTTAAAGTGATATTCACATGACTTAGGACAGTGCAAATGTCATAAATACATGTCAGTTGCCAAGCACCCAAATTTTGATCACATGACCATGGGGATACTGCAACCAGCCATAAGTCAGTTTTTTCAGTGTTATAAATTTGAATAGTTGCTAAATGAATGGTTGTAAGTGAAGGACTAGTTCTATAGTATGTAACAACATACAAGAAAAAAACAAATAGAATAGGATTGGGGCTATTCACATTGGAAATGGCAAATGAGCTGATGTTTCACCATTGTAAAGAACCTGCCCTGTCATTTCAACCTCAAGGTCTTGGTTCATGCAGAGTCCACTCACATTGAATCCCTGATTATCAGAGCCCAGGTGAGATGGCTGGGACACATCTGAATGAATGACCACTGTATGCCTTGCTAGTTGCTTTGTAGTGAGTGGAGTCCAAGAAGAAATCTTGCATGTGCTACAAAAACACTATGAAAGAAACTCTGCACCACTATCACATCCAGCCAAGGGAACTAGAAATTGCAGCTGACAGAACCCATAAGCAAGCCTAAAATCTCCACTGGTTTTGAAGATGGGCACGACCAAAATTGATAGAAAGCTGTGAATGATGTCATAGAATAACATCCAGAATTACTACAGCAATGGACTTTCAGTGTTCCCATTGTATTAGACTCTGCACTGCATAGCGACCTCCATATTCATAAATGGACCGCACAACAGTGTATCTGCTTCAAATCCAAAGGACTAACATATACAGTATATGTTACATATAAAAGAGAGAGAGAATATAAAAACAATGCTGCACAATAATTAGCATATTGGATTTGAAACTACAGGTAGTCCTCAACTTACAACAGTTCATTTAGTGACCAAAGTTACAACAGCCCTGAAAAAAGTGACATGACCATTTTTCACACGTATGACCATTGCAGCATCCCCATGGTCATGTGATTTACATTTGAATGCTTGACAACGGACTCATATTTATGATGGTTGCAATGTCCTGGACTCGTGATCTTTTGAAAAAGAAAGTCAATGGAGAAACCAGATTCACTTAACAACTGTGTTACTACTTTAAGAACTGCATTGATTCACTTAGCAATTGTGGCAAGAAAAGTTGTAAAATGAAGCAAATTCACTTAATAAATTTCTCAACATAAATTTTTGATTAAATTGGGGTCATAAGTTGAGAACTACTTGTACAAAATCTAAATTTAATATTTGCTTAAAACTCCCAGAATTACTATCTTATGATCACATATTCAAATATGAATTTGTCCCCTAAAAAACCCATGTTTTTTGGGACAAAAACTATTCAATCTAATTTAGATTGCTACAATTATTTTTTCTTTCTTTCCTTTTTTTTCTTTAGCCAAACCAAACAGGAAGCTAACTTTTTTGTATCTGGCTAATGATGTTATTCAAAATAGCAAAAGAAAAGGGCCGGAGTTCACAAAAGATTTTGCACCCGTCATAGTGGAAGCTTTTAAACATGTATCCAGGTACAGTACATTCCTTTCAGTATATTAATCTGAGGAACTATTCTTTTCTGGGCAAAAATAATCATCCTAGAATAATGAAAAGTTTGACATGTAGATTGCTGATTATTTGATTTAGAAAATGGAACTAAACCGAATACATAAGTTTGTGTGTGTGAATGTAGTGGAAGTGTATGTATGTGTGTGTTTGTGTTCATTCTGTCATGCAGGATTAAAAATACATACTCAAGACAGATTTGGATTTGTAATTCACATAGGTGGATAATTGTTGTAAGGCTAAATCTATACCAATGTATGGTTTTAATTGATCCAGAGGTTTGTAAGCAACATTATTTAATCTAACAATATGAGCATCAAGATTCAGACATTTAAAACGATCAAACTGATGAACTTCTGATAGACCATACTATCACCAAATATTGAAAAGAGTTAACAAATGGGAGCTATTTGCAGAAACTTCTGTTTTTCTGACTAAAAATACAGATAACCTATTAGCATATGCTGACTTGAAATAAGTTTGTATAAAACAAATAAGGTACATAGAAGTTTGTTGAGATAAGTTTCTGTTTACCTATTTTTCTTCCATTTCTGTTGGTGATTTTTTTTTTGACATCATAGTGAAACTGATGATAGTTGCAAAAAGCATCTGGGCCGTGTGCTATCTATTTGGGAAGAAAGGTCTGTTTATGAAAATGATGTATTGGAACAACTTAAGCAAGCTTTGTGTAAGTAAATTTCATATGCAGCCTTTTATTTAATGGTTTGCATAACTTTATACTTGACTTTTAAATCCTTAATTTTTAATTTTTAGATGGAAACCCAAGGAAACGCACATATGAGCAGATAAAGATTGAAGATAACTCTTTAGCACAAAGCTCTCCATGTGATCCTCCCCAGGTACTAGCAGTGTATAAAAATAAATCTGCAAATGTCTTGCTCTTAAACATTCTGTTGTTATTGTACTTTGAGAGGTTTTTTCCCCAAAGAGATTAATAGGATTTTTTCCAGCAACTGTAAGTTGTTTGTCTCTTGTGTTTTCCCCATATCCTTGTTTTGCTGGGTACTAATGAATAACTGAACTTGCTGTAAATTTGCCAGCTGCATGATTGGTGCATAGAGAAATCAATCTCAGTGTCAGGATTCCGGCAGTTACTCCCATTTAAATCATGAGTCTCGAGCCAAACTTCCAAAACTTAAAAAGGATTTATTGAGAGTTCAGATGCCGGCACTGCCTGGGTGTAGCCGACTCTGAGACACAGAATTCATTGTCACCCTTGACCCTGATTTCCCCCTCACCCTTTGGATTTATCGTAATTCATATTCTCCAATGGGACACATCCATAGCCAAGAGTCATCAATCATGCTCTCCAGTTAGAATTTTTTGCAGCAGAAACTTCAGTTACCTAGTTACTATCTTTGAAAACATTTATGGAATGCAGTTTCGGTTTTGCAGGCTGCTGCACTACTCCCCCCTTCCTTTCTGTTGGCAACTCTAAAAAGACCAGAGAAATATTTTATGAGTTGACACTCAGTAGGGAAAGCAACTGAGTGTTCTCGTTTTATCAAGACTTGATAGATACTACTGTACTTTCTGTTTTCATTTAATAATCAAACATTTAAAAACAAATGTTCATGAGAAATGCTATTCACCTGTAGGAAAAAAAGTCAAACCATTCATTCATTCATTCATTCATTCATTTGCAATAGTTTAGAGTCTTGAGTCAATTGCTTAGAAATTATCTAAGCAGTAAAAAATTGGCAAATTGATTTGGCCTAAAATTCTGACATATGTTTAGTTAAATAAAAAAAATTACTTTCAAATCATTGTCCTGGTTTCCGGCAATTTTAAAAATAGAGCATAATTTCAGATAATGTTTTAAATTATTTCCAAATACTGTGAAGGAATAATAAAATCACATGTTTGGAGATATTTGTTTGAAATAGTATAATGAAAAAAATAACACAGCTTGTAATTTTCATGTATGTCTGTGGGACATCATTGCTGCAATGATGCAATTTAAAAAAAGATTTATATCTATTTTTAATTTGTTTTCTGTTTGGGTTTTTTTAATTAATTGCTAATGTAAATACTTAAGCAAATGCTGTTCTTTATAAATTTAAAAATAAGTTGAGAAAGAGTGGCGCAACATGACCTTCATGTGATTGATACTGTAGGTGAATCAGCCTTTTCAAGTTGAAGTTATGCTGAAAGGATAGTTTACAGCAATTCTAGAATATATTGTATTATTAGTTACAAGAATTCAGAACATTTTTAAAAAATTGCCTTCCATCCATGTTAATGATATTTTAATGTGGGCTTGTATATGTGCTAGAAGATACATTGATCTTCATTCTGTACAGTTCTTTTTTTTTTTTTTTGAAACAAATTTTATTGATTTTAAAGACAAACAAACCATCGTTAACCATTAAATACATAAAACCTCTCCATTATTAATTTTACAAGTCAAATAAAATATTATTTTATACAACATAATTCTATTTTTCACCATTTCAATATAACCATATAGATATCTCTTAACAAATTTCTCATTATTTCTCTTTTCGTATTCAATTTCATTAATTATTATTAATTTTCTATATTTATCCAGTTTATAATCATCATCTTCATTCCTCTCTGTCTTGTTTAACATTATTCTCATCCAACATTCCTCCGAGGTTTTATTAATTCTCAAAGAAAACATAGACACACAAAACACAAAAATATAAAACTTCTTTTAAGAAAGTAGTTTGGCCCCAGATTTGTATGGACTTCAATTAAATTCGTGCTCATCTTATATACCATTACCTATCTTATTTACCATTCTATATCTTCTATATAACTTCTCCCGCTTTTCACTCTTCTTATTTCTATTTTATTTAATTCATTTTAATTTAAATCATTGTATTTATATTTTTGTCCATTCTTTCCAAATTATCCATTTATCTCATTCCCTACAGCAAGTAAAAAAAAAAAAAAGAATTTCTCCTGAAATCACTGATCAAGGTATGATGCCTTTCTATCCTCCCCCTAAATTAATATTTAAAATAACACCTAATACCCAATCTGATTCTGCTTAGTACATTCAACCTACTAACCTCTAAAGAAAGAAAATAATAAGTCCATAATAATTAATATAATTAAATAATAAATCTAAATTTTAAATCTTATAGCATTCCAATTGTCTATTTCAAGAAACAAGTGCTACAATAATGGGTTTATAATAAGATCAAAACAACAGTAAATTAAACTTTTTTAATTAAACTCAATATTTTAAACATTCCTTTTAATCTTTTATTAAATTTTAAAATCTATCATTACTAAACATTTCAATATTTTAATCTTTTGTTAATTCTTATAACATTCTAATTTTCTATTTCTAATACAAATACTACCATACCATCTTATGTACCTTGCAGAATCTTCTTTTTTAAAGAAATTATACATTACCCTTTATCCCTAAAAAAAATTCCTTTTTTCCCATCTTATTTTATACCTTTGTGGCTTTTCCCTCCCTTTTCCCTTCCTTTCTTATCCCACCTAACCTTTTTACCTCCAGCTTCCCCTCTCTGCTGTATTCCTTTCTCCTTTTGCTCAGTAACATTAACATTGAATTGGTTTTGCATCTTATTTTTTCCTTTCTTAAGTATTTTTTTAGATCTTAAGTCCTTCATTTTCCTTCCTTTCTTTCTCCTTTCTCTCTTAACTAAATTTTTAGATTCATTGAAGATGGCGTCTTCTTCTTCTTCTTCTCCTTCCATTTCCTCCATCTGTTGTTGTATTTGATAATTAACAAGCGCCATTTCTAAAAAGAGGAAGGCTTCTTTCACAGCGTCCTTTCTTTCTTCATATTCTCTAAGTTCATCAACAGATAAAGCCATTCTTTATTCTTCTTCTTAAAGCAACCAAAATGTTTCCAAAGTTAGAGCAATTCCCCAAAGTTCCAGAGAGAGTCAATCAGTCCAAACAAAACACAAAGTTCTCACTTTCTCTTCCTGTTGAGGTATCAAAGGGAAAGGGAAAAACCTCCAATCTATATTTTAAAGCCTTGTTGCAATTAATTTCTGGTCTCAAGATCTTCAAGGCATCTCCTCCAACAAAATCTTTATATATATATATATATTTGTCCTCTTCCTTCCCACTTATAACAAGAAGCCAAGTTTTTACCTTTTATAAAAAAACAACAGGTTTCTCAATGGTCATTTGTTGATTCCATAAGGAAGGAGAGTGAACTTTCCCTTTCAGCACTCAATTTTGCCGCTTGAAGGCCTCCTCTGGAAACGAAGTATTATTCAGAAAACCATAGTTCTCAGGATTAAACGCCTCTTAAAATCCTGGGTCAGCCACAAAAACTTTCTCTTAACAACTTTCTCCTCTCTTCCTCCTGCTCAGTCTTACCCAGCTGCCGGCTTCTTTGAGGCGGCCATTACAGACCGCCGCTCGACCGTCTTGGGAGAGGGGGGTTTTGCCGGCTGGAAAGGGGGTATGCAACACCCCCAAACCCCTCACCAGCTCCCCCCTATCTTCGGCTGCCTCTTCATGGCAGCCTTAGCCTCCAGATCCGTGGATCGGAGGCACCAAAGCGGCTAGCGCGGCAGGGATCGCGCAGGATCGCAAATCCCTGCCGCTAGCGAAGCCGACAAACTGGAAGTTCTCTTCATTCTGTACAGTTCTATTGCAAAAAATATATTATACATTGACAGAAAGGCCACCATTAATAGATCCCAAGTTTAGTACAACTATAGAAAGATTAGAAAAAAAACATTGGAAATTCTACAATTAACTGAAAAGTCAGCTTTTATGTATTTGTTAAAAAGCGCCACACATACAGAAGTCACAATGGCAGTGGATTGGAGAAAATCCCAGAAAGGGAAAAGAAACTGGGATAGAGATTTAGAATGTAATGAAATGTCCTACAAAAGCCATGGTTGGTATCCTGAATAGGAATACTTTCTTCAGTTCTTAGCTGAATTAAGAATAACATTGTTGCAATTTTTCTCAGCTCTACTATTATTTTGTAATATGGTAATATCTGATACTTTTACACATTTTTTCCTAGACAATGGGTCTTATAAGAGCATTACAAGAATTAGAAAATGCAGCCTCTGGAGATGCAGCAGTTCATCAGAGGATAGCCTCAATACCTCTAGAAGTTCAAGATGCAACTTTGCTTAACAGAATCACAGGTTAGGCCAACTATATTATAATTGTAGTGTCAGAATATTAGACTTAATTGAATGTTAGTCGTAATGTGAATTTTAAATACATTTTTTCTTACTTTGCAGACAAAGAATCAGGAGAACAGCTTTCCAAAATGGTAGATGATGCATGTATGTTGCTGGCGGATTACAATGGCAGGTTGGCAGCTGAAATTGATGATAGAAAACAACTAAATCAGATGTTGTCAGATGTTTTACGATGCCAAAAAGAAACCCTGTCAGAGAAAGAACAAACATTGGAAGTGCGTGATTTGTTGTGGTAGTTATTTTCTCCAACTTTCGTACTTAGCATTCTTTACCGTGCTTGCTTTTTACCACAGGGTGTGTTTAAGTGTGTGAAGTGTCTTTTTTAAGATACTTCAACTTTCTCATAATAGGTGGTTTTAATTCTTCTGAAATATTAAACAGTAAAGTGTTTACTGTGAGAAAAAATGTTAGGAGAATAATTTGTTTTATTTTGTTATCAAATATTCTTTGGGACTTAATATAAAGTTTGACATTAACATATCTCTTTCTTTCTAATATTGATGCAATTTTTTAATCTGATGAAAATTCTCAATGCAGAGAAGGGCTTTCAAACTTCTCTCACTGCTACTTCTATTGATAATTGTATTATTCTTATGTTTCCTTTGATGATTTTCTATTTTTTTAAATCACAAAAATATTTTTTTCACCATCCTTTTATGAGCTGAAATTTAATGCTTAGATTATCTGCATGCTTTGTAGAAGTCTAAATTGATTTTCTTCAAGCTTCAAGTGTTTAAAATTGGATTTTTTAAAACAAAAGTATAAAAGTCATACTTATTAACTTCAAAATTCTACCTAGAAAAATGCTATTAGAGCCACAATAGAGAGCAGAAAATTCATTGTTAATCTGTATGTCATAAAGTAAGGAATCACAATCCTGCCCCTGATTTCGAAGTCTCTTTTGCCATGGTCTTTTGCTGTGGTCAAGAATTAGAAAATTAGAAAATCACATTGGTTGTTAAGTGAGACATGTGACCACAACTTGTGACCTTTCCTGTGACTTTGTGATGCCACAAGACACTGCAACGGTCATAAACGAGTGGTGGTTGCCAACCAACTGAATCACAATCAAGTGACTGTGGTGACATTGTGACAGTGATATGTATAAGGACTTACCATAAATCACATTTTTCAGCACTATCGTAACTTCAAACTTCATTATAAAATGAATTGTCATAAGTCAATTACTTAGAGAGCTTTAGATAATAGTTATTGACCAAGCATTATCTATGGTAAATATTCTAGTAGCAGTAAGTTTGAATAAACATACATTGAACGTCATCAATATATTCACTTTCCCCCCTCATATAATTGGAACACTGATGATTCCGATAGGCCTATTTATTAAATTTGACAACTTTTAACCTGATTTAAGAATTTTAAATTCAGAATCTATACCAATAGTTTTTAATATTTGTACCTTAAACTTGCATAATTTCTACTTAGTAACATATAACAAATGCCTAATGTTAATCCTTCTATCATCCATGAGGGTGGGTAATGTCTGACAGTTTTGATAGTGACATGTCTTTAATATATATCCAGCTTCTATTTCAGGTGAGGAACATGGATATTATCTTCTTATGATGACATCTTTCGTTAGTAATGCATCCTGCTAAAAATAAAATTCAGAATCAAAATCCTGTTTTGTCTCCTCTTTCTAAAAAGAAACTTTATTAATACCTGCTCAGTATATTTGACAAATCTGTTTTGCTTACATTGAAATAAGCTGTATATCAATCATTCTTATCAAACTGAATGTGTTAAATGAAATTCATTAAAATTAATGTCTATACAATGAGTTCATCAATTTAATATTGTCTATTGAGGTTATTAGAAAATCACTTAGTAAACATGTATCTGCCTGCAATATTAAGTTGAATGAATAACAACAGAATTATGTTGAGATATAGGCGGAGAACTAGGTGTGTGTATATATATGAATTAGTATATGAGAGAGGGAAATTCCCTCTGCTAATAGGGTTGATTGTTCTTTTCTTCCTCTTTTCCTCCCTCTTTCTGTCCACTAAACTATAGAGAATTATGGATTGCTATTGAAATTTTAAGAATGAAAGGGTAGTCTTAATATTGTTTTTCTGGGAAACTAACAGGTGTGACATAAAGGTTAAAAGCTCCCCTTTGTCAGTTTGCAACATCTGTTCTTTAGAGCAAGTGTATACAACTATGTCCTAAGAACGATATGTGCCCATTGAAAATCTGAGATCCCCCACAAATCATTTAAAACATGTCCTAAGCTATCACTTTAATGAAATAGCAGAGAAAGACTATTAAATACATGAAGATTTTTCAATTAAACAATTTTTTGTCTTGGACATTGCCAAAGTAGGAATGTAATCTCAACATACCATTTAAAGTCCAAATGCTATAATTGACTTGAAAAAGAAACATTGTATTCCTTGTTTAACAGAATTAAAGAATGGTAGATATGTAAAGAAATAATTGTGTGAAAAAGTAAAAGATGTGAGAAGTAAAACATCATTCTGAAAAAATACAGTTCAAAATTTGAACTCTTTTAAATTATCATTATTCTTGCATAACTATAACTAAATTGTCATCACACAATCCCTTAAACTTGATAAAGATAACCCAATTAAACAAATTAATGAAAACTTCTTTTATTAAGGAAATCTAGCTATAGCTACATATTTGTGTATGGCAAAAATATGTGAACCATTGCTTTCGGTAACTGGTATCCCACAAGACTGGATTGTTGTTTTCTTGAAACATTTGACTCTAATTTTCCCTTCAAATGATAATTCTAGAGGTTCACATACATTTAGCATTACAAATAGGTAACTTTGGATAAATTTCCTCAATAAACAAACATGTATAATGTTTTAAACTCATTTGTTTAATTGGGTTCTCTTTGGTTGTGTGGACTTGTATGGAGAATAGATCACATTTTAATTCATATTTATAGCATAGACATTAAAAATGCTCATAAACTTAAAAACTTATTTTTAACTGGTTACTGTTATATAAAGTTGTAATTTATTGATTTATCAGTTCAATCAAACAAATTGCAATTGATTATTCTAATCTGTATGTAGACATGTGTGCGTATCCATGCATTGTTGTAAGAATATTCTAAACATTTGTCAATGCTGAGATTTCTTTGCACACTCCAATGTAAAATTACCTGTTAGAGATACAGGAATCCATCTAAAACAATTAAAAACAGTACATCTTTTGTTATAATATGTCAGAATTTGACAATAAAATAGTATGCTTCTTATAAACATGACTGCCTAAGTAGGAATCTCATGAAGAGAATCAAACTGGAGAGAGCATTTTAGACATTACGTTATCAGAATAGTAGACTCTGTTTAGGCCCAAGCATGCTACTGTGCTATTGGCATGGGATCAACTCTCTTGTTGCAGATAGTCCTCATTTAATAACCACAATTGGATTTGGCAAATCTATTACCAAATGACATGATTGTTGAGACATCCTGTGACCCCAATAGACTTACAATCTGCCACAGCCGTTAAATGAGGTAACTATAACTTGCAATTTTATTGTCAGCTTCTCCATTGACTACTTGTTGGAAGTTGGCATAGATATCAAACTCTAACGCGTCACATGACATAATGTGCATATCGCGATGTTTTTTGCCTTTGCGGAGCCGGGTGGGTGTGGCCTGTGTGTAACATCCAGCCCACGGACCGCCAGTTTGACACCCTTGTTCTAGGGTCCAGCATCTTTCTTGTATAATGGTAAACCAGAACTGGACACAGTATTCCAAATGTATTCTTACCAGTGCAATGTAAAGCAGTATTATCACTTCAAGTGATATCTCTGTTGATACAGTGTAAGACTTGATTAGCTTTTTTGGCAGTTGCAGCACCCTGCTGGCTCATATTTAAATTGTGGTCTAGGACATCTAGATCCTTCTCACAGTTTTTCCTGTTGACCCAAGTAGTACCTATTTTATACATGTGCATTATGTTATTCTTGCCTACATGCAGAACTTATTTTTCTTATCACTGAATTGCATTTGTTGAATAGAGCCCAGTATTCAAATCTACCAAGATCCTTCTGAATCTTGAATCTATTTTCTAAAGTATTAGATCCCCTCCCACCTTGGGGTTGACTTCAAATTTGATGAGTTCCCTTTCTATCTCCTCATCTAGATCAGAGTTTCCCAACCTTTTCGGTTTTGCAGACCGATGGGAGGGGGGAGGGTGGTTCCATGCATGCAGCAGGCAAGTGCATGTATGCACACAGCTTCATTTGCATGAGTAGCGGGCGTACACCCACCACTCACGCAAATGGAACGTGTCTACATGCACTCACCAACCTCTTCCATGGCCCTATTCCGAAAGGATCAAGGTTCAGTAGTGGGCCGCAGCCCAAGGGTTGGGAATTCCTGATCTAGATCACTTATGAAGATGTTGAAGAGTACTTGGCCTAAGAAAGAACCTTGAGGTACCCTGCTGCATGCTTCCCTTCATGTAGATGAAGTTCCATTGAGTACATTCTGACTAGTTCATCAGCCAATTGCAAATCCATCTGGTGGTGGTACTGTATATCTTTATCCCTATGCCTTACTGAAGTCTAGGTAAACACTGCAACATTTTGCTAATCTTCTTTGTCAAAGAAGGCAAAATGGTTTCTCTGCCATGATTTGTTGACAAATCCATGCTGGCTTCTAGTAATCATTTTGTTCATTTACAAATCCTCACAAATGCACTGCTTGATTATTTTCCCCAGCTATTGATGTCAGACTGATTGGTCTATAGTTTTCTGGATTCACTTTTTCCCCATTTTGTAGATTCAAATCATATCAGCTCTATTACAGTCTTCTGGCACTTCCCCCATATTCTAGGAACTTTGAAAGATTTTGTTTCAGTAATTCCAAGATCTGTTTGCCAGCTTCTTCAGAATTTTGGGACATAATTCATGTGGTCCTGGCAGTTTGAACTTGTCTAGGATGGATAGGCATTCTCTATCATTTTCCTGGTTATTTTGACTTTAATCTGTCTCCTACAGTACTGTTTTTGTTAGGTTAGACTGTTTTTTTTCCTTTTGCATGAAGACAGATGCAAAGAATGAAT
Source organism: Notechis scutatus (assembly GCF_049901735.1). Lineage (NCBI taxonomy): Eukaryota > Metazoa > Chordata > Lepidosauria > Squamata > Elapidae > Notechis > Notechis scutatus. Next base: position 80,293,891 of record NC_142025.1, on the reverse strand, counting down.
TAAGTAGTTCCGCTTTCTCCCTGCTACCTGTCACTCCCTTGTCATCTTCTCCCTTTAGTGGATCGATCATACCCTTGATTTGTTTCTTAGATGTTGAAAAAAACATTTTGAATTCTTTTTGGCATTTATTGCAAGTCTTAGTTCAGTCTGAGCTTTACCTTTGCTGACTTAATCTTTGCAGATTTAGGCTATTTGCTGACATTCTGACTTAGTTAAATGTTTATATGTCCATTTTTATATTTGTCCTTTCTTCCTGTCACTTTCTCACAGTTCTTTATGCAACTGTGTTGTTTTTTATTATTTGTGTCTCTTGGTTTTCTTTCTCTGGTATTGTATTAGATTGAGCTTTTATAATCCCATTTTTCAAAGTTTCCCAAGCTTCTTGAGTTGTTTTCCTCTTAAAGATTTCCATCCATGGAATCCTTCACAAGCTATCTCTAAGTTTCTTGAAATCACCTCTCTTCAAGTATAAGACACTAGATGTAGTCCTTGACCACAATTGAGCCCAAAATGTATGTTGTTAAGTGAAACATTTAAGTCAGTTTTGCTCCATTTTACAACCTTGCTTGCCACAGTTGTTAAGTGAATCACTGCACTTGGTAACTTAGTAATCTGGTTGTTAAATGAATCAGGCTTCCTGATTGATTTGCTTGTCAAGTGGTTGCAAAATATGATTACATGTCCTTTGGACACAGCAACAGTCATAAGTATGAACTAGTTGCCAAGCATTTGAATTTTGATCACATCATGGGGATGCTTCAAAGGTTGTAACTGAAAAAATGGTCATTATCTTCAGTGCTGTAACTTTGAATAGTCACTAAATGAGCTGTTGTAAGTTGAGGATTGCCTATAGTTTGATTGTATTCTATTGCTTGTTTATGCATTATTTTGAATTGTAATATGACATGGTCACTTTCCCCTAAAGTTCCCGCAACTTCAACCCCCTTTATCATTTCATCTGTGTTCATAAGAATTAGATCCAATACAGCTCACTTCTAGTTTTGATCTGTTTGACCTGTTTGATCACCCATTTGGTTCTGGTTTGTCTTCCTGTTGATATCAGTTTAATTACAGCCCCTACCATGGTATGTTTCCTGCCCCACTTAGCTAACTAATTTACAAAAGTTCATCTATTTCCTCTGCTAGGTTCAGTGGTCTGTAGTATGCACCTATAGCAGTGTCATTCCTTTTTTATATATTAATCCATATGCTGCAAGAAGGCTTTCATCTTTGGTTTTATACATTTCTGTAGAGGTGTAGTGATTTCTGACATAATGCAACTCCAGCTCCATTTTGAGACATTATTCTTTTCTGTGTTGTTTCATAAACCTATTCATCAAAGCCTTGTTTCCTTATTAATGTGCATAGATCCCATCAGCTATATGTAAAAATAATAACAGAATTGGAAGGAACTTTGGAGTCTTCTAGTCCAAATCCCTGTTCAAGCAAGAGACGCTATACCATTCCACACAAGTGGCTGTTCAGTCTCTTCTTAAAGCTCCCACAACTTCTGAAGACAAGCTATTCCATTGGTTAATTGTTCTCACTTAGGAAATTTCTCCTTAGTTCTAGGTTGCTTCTCTCCTTGATTAGTTTCTATCCATTGTTTTTTGCCTTGCATTCTGGTGCTTTGGAAAATAGGTTGACCACCTCTTCTTTGTGGCAGCCCGAGATATTAGAACACTGCTATCATGTCTCCCCTAGTCCTTCTTTTCATTAGACTAGATATACCCAATTCTTGCAACTATTATGTTTTAGCCTCCAGCCCTGTTGCTCTTTTTTGCACTCTTTCCAGAATTTCAATGTCTTTTTTATAATATGGTGCCAAAAATAGATTCTAAGTGTGGTCTTACTAAGACTTTATAAAGTGGCACTAATACTTCACATTATCTTGATTCTGTCCCTCTGTTAATGCAGCCTAGGATTACTGCCACACCCTGTTGGTTCATATTTAAGTGATTTTCTATTAGGACTCCAAGATCCCTCTCAGAGTTAGTACTATTGAGCCACATTTCACCTAATCTTTACCTGTACATTTGGTTTTCTTGCCTAAATGTAAAACCAACTTTTCTCTAATATTGAATTTTATTTTGTTAGATAGGGCTCAATGTCCAAGTTTGTAAATATCCATCTGGATTTTGTGTCTATGTTCTGGGATGTTGGCTATTCCTGTCAATTTAATGTCATCTGCAAATTTGATGACTTCCCCTTCTATTCTGTCATCTAAATTGTTTATGTGTCAACTAAAAAGATACTCCTTTGTCTTTTTAGCTGCCAGAAAAAGGGAGTGGGAGAAAACAAGGCATTCTTGAAATGCCTAGATAATCACCCTGGTAGCCCAAAGTTGTTGGAGCATAAAAAGGTTATTGGAGAGCATGATGGATGACACTTGGAGATAGATGTGTCCCATTGGAGAACTCACATCCAGGGGATGGGGGGGAAGATCAGGGTCAAGGGGGAAACATATGATGTAATTTAGTATCTGCTTCACCCAGCCACGTGCCAACATGGCAACCTCTAATAAATCAATTTTCTTTTGTCTGAGATGTGGCTAGAGACTTTTGATTTGAATGAGGGTGGATTTGTTGGAGCCCTGACATTATGAAGATGTTGAAGAATATTGGGTCCTTAGGGTACCCCACTGCTTACTTCTCTCCATGTAGAATGTAGTACCATTAAGGATTACATGTTGAGTGCGGTTTATCAGCCTATTAAAAACATCTGTTGATGATGCTATCTATCCCACATTTATAGATTACAAATCCATATACTTACCATTACAAATCCATGATGATACTTACCAAGAAATATGTTGTGGTCTACTTTGTCAAATATTTTACTGAAATCCAAGTATACTATGTCCACTGTATTTCGCTGGTCCATTAACTTAGTGACTTTGTCAAAGAAGGAAATAAGATTTATTTAACACAATCAGTTTTGACAAATCTTGCTGGGTTCTGGTTATAGCTTTACTTGCTTCTAAGTATTTGCATATCTGTTGCTTGATTATCTTTTCCAGGATCTTCCCAAATATTGATATCAGATAGATTTGTCTGTAGTTTCCTGGATCTGTTTTTTTTTTCCAAAGATGAAAAACATATCAGCAGTTTTCCAGTCCTCTGGTAGTTCCCCGGTACTCCAGGATCTATAAAACATAGAGTTTAATGGTTCTGGATCACATCTATCAGCTCCTTAAGCTCTCTAGAATGTAATCCATCAGGTCCTGGTGATTTGAACTTGTCTAGAGAGAACATCCCAGAATTCTGAAGGAACTGGCAGATGTTATCTCAGAACCATTGTACCATATGTTTCAAAAATCTTGGAGCATAGGGAAACTACCTGAGAATTGGAAAAGAGATTATGTGGTTCCCATCTTCCAAAAAAAAAAAAAAAAAGTGGGGGGAAACAGACCCAGGAAACTACAGACCAATCAGCCTGACATTACTACCTGGGAAGATCCTGGAAAAGATAATAAAAAACACGTTCAAACATCTAGAAACAAAATTATAAGTAGAAGCCAACATGGGTTTGTTAAAAACAGATCATGCCAAAGCAATCTTATTTTATTCTTTAGTAGATGAGCAAAGTGCTATATAAGGAGAATACTTAAATTTCATTAAAGCATTCAACACGATAGACTGGTAAGCTAGAAAAATATGGAATAGGCATCATCATCACCAGATGGATTTGTAACTGGGTGACAAACCATACTTAATGGTACTATATCTACATGAAGGAAGTAAGCAGTGGAATACAACAAGGTTTTGTCTTAGGCCCAATACTCTTAAATATAAATGACTTAGGTGGGGAAATAGAAGGGCAACTGATCAAATTGGAAATGACACAAAGCTGGTAGGAATAAACACCACAGAAGACAAGCTCAGGATCCAAATGGATCTTGACAGATTTGAACAATGAGCCCTATCCAATAAAATAAAATAAAATTTAATGTGGAGAAAAGAGGTTTTACACTTAGGCAAGAAAAAGCAAAGGTATAAGTATAGATTAGGTAAAACCTGGCTCAAAAACACTAACTTTGAGTGGGAACTTGGGAGTCCTAGTGTATGTATGGCTAGTCTAGAGAAAAGAAGGATTAGGAATCACATGATAGCAGTATTCCAGTATTTGAGGGGCTGCCATAAAGAAGAGGGGGTCAACTTATTTTCCAAAATACCAGAAGACATGACAAGAAACAATAGATGGAAACTAATCAAGGAGAGAAGCAACCTTAGAAGAGAGGAACTTTCTAACAGTGAGAACAATTAACCAATGGAACAGCTTGCCTTCAGAAGTTGTGGATGCTTCATCACTGAAAGGCTTTAAGAAGTGACTGGACAGCCACTTGTCTCAAATGCTATAGGGTCTCCTGCTTGAGCTAGGAGTTGGACTAGAGGACCTTCAAGATCTTTCCATCTCTATTCTAATTGATTGAATTTCTGATAATTCGTAAAGAAAAAAGTTTACATCTCTGCTCCCCATGCCTGCCTAGCAGTGTATAATAATAAGAATTTGGGCTAATAGTTTTTCTTGTTATTTACTTATATTGAACCATATTTATTATTTTATTAACCTCTCTTTAGATTGGACTTCTTTCCTAACCCTTGTGAGCAACTTAGTTTATTATCGTACAAATTATTTTTACCATTCATCCATAATTTCAAATTATTTATTAGGAAATCTTAAAGCTGACTTTTTAAATTTTTATTTTACATATTTATTGGAGTTTGAGCCCATGCAACTCCAAAAAGCCTCCAAAATATGAAATTTAAGTATGACTTCCCAGATAAATCCACATAAATGACATCTATTAAAAAAAGTTCAGCAGGACTCTGCAAACACTTAGGCCCGGAAATGGAGCCAGATTTAAGGGCTTCCAGGAAAACTGAAAGTGTAAAAATTTATACCAGATATCTGTTGCTGAGGTTTGGGGAAAGCTCTAAACATGTTTAAGAAATTTGGCCTACTTGAATTTCCTTTTTCTTTTTTTGAATGTTGAACTACCTTGGCAATATTTAATTTACATTGATTGGACCTTTTTTTCTATTGTTCTTGTGTTTCTGTGCTTTATTGAACAAAATTATCAAGAAAATGGAATAATGGAACATAATAGCAGTTCTTTAAAAAAGCAAAACATTTGGGTGATGCATGTATGTGTGTGTTTGTGTTATGTGACTTTCAGAAAAAATATAAACATTTAAGCAATATTAATTCAATATTTTAAACCAGAGTGACAGATGAAGATGAAGTAAAGCATCATTAATGTTAACTAAGAAATTGTGATCAATTTTAAATAAATTCTTAACTGCAAAGTTTTTCAAAGCTCTTAGTTTTGTGAAACTAAGCCAGCCAAGGCAATTTCCCACACTTTATAAATATGATTGAAATAATTTTTTATTCTCCATTGCTTCAGTACAAAACTGTAAGTTGGCCATAAGAAACACAGGTACTCCTTGACAGAAAATTTCTCTTTCTAGGTTAATTTCTCTCTATTTAACAAGCTTCCACCCATTATTTCTTGTCCTTTCCTCTGATGTCTTACAAAATAAATCCATCTTCTCTTTGTAACAGCCCTTCTAGTACTGGAACACTTTTATCATGTCCTTTCATAATGCTTCTGTTCAATAGACCAGACATACCATCAAGTCCTTGTCATACAATTAACCTTCAGTTCATTTATCATTGTTGTCACTTTTCTTTTTACCCTTTCCAGGATCTCAATTTTTTGTATTGTGGTAACCAGAACTACATGCAGTATTCCAAATGTTGTCTCACCATTTGTTGTCTAAGTCACTTCTCATTTTCTTGATGCTATCCTTCTGTGGATACAAGCTAGGACTGAACTGGCTTTTTTGGCAAATGCAGCATACTACTAGCTCATATTTAAGTGGTGGTCATTAGGACCCTTAAATTTTTCTCATGGTTACCACTAACCAATTATCACCTATTCTGTATCCATGCATTTGGTTTCTCTGCTCAAGTAAAGAACCTTTTCTCATTAATGAAATTGATCTTGTCACATAGAGTTCCAGTATTCAAATATATCAAGGTCCTTTTGGATATTGAGTCTCTCTTTCAAAGTGTTAGCAATCCCCCCTCCCAGCTTGATAAGTTCCCATTCTATTCTCATCTAGATCATTTATAAAGTTGTTGAAGAGTACTAGACTCAAAACCAAACTTTGAGGTACATTACTGCCCGCTTTCTTCCATGTAGATGTAGTTCAGTTGAGGACTCCCCACTAAGAGCAATTGGTTAGCCAATTGCAAATCCAAGTGCAAATCCTTCTGGTAGTGGTACTCTCTAACCCACATTGTTTTTATCTTACCAAGAAGTAGGCTGAGGTCTACTTTATCACATGACCTACTGAAGTCCACATACTATGTCAACGGCATTTTACTGATCCACTAATTTATTTAATTTAATCAAAGAAAGGCAAAGTTTGTCTGGTTTAAATCTCATTTTAACTAACCCATGCTTAGTACTAGTTTGTTTCTATGTGCTCACAAATCCTCCACTTGATTATCTTTTCCAGGATTTTCTCAGCTATTGATGTCAATAGATTGGCCTATAATTTCCTGGATCCATTTTATCCCTTTTTGTGTGATTGGAACCACATCAATTCTTTTTGAGTCTGGCATTTCTCCTGTGCTACATGAGCTTTGAAAAATTAATGGCTCCAAAATTACAACTGCCAGTTTCTTCAAAATCCTGGGATGTAAACAGTGTGGCCCACGTGATCTGTACTAATCCAGCATGGATAGGTATTTTCTTACTAATCCTTTGCCTGTTTTGATTTATGTACCTATTCTATTTCCCTTTGCTGCTTTTGATCCATTGGGCTGTTTCTTTTGCAAAGAAAAAGATGCAAATAAGTAATTAAGCAGTTCTGCTTTTTCCCTGCTGCCTGTCAATTCTTTGCCATCTGCTCCCATTAGTGGACCTATGGTTTTCTTGTCTTTTCTTGTTCCCTACGTTTTGAAATAAAATTTATTTTATTATTTTTGATATTAATTGCTAATTTTAGCTTATTCTGGAACCTTAGCTTTCCTGACTCCTTCCTTGCAGATTCCAGCTATTCTAGAGAGAAGTAGAAAGTGCAAAGAAAATAAGGAAAATGTGAGCACATAATAAAAAGGAATATATAAAGAAGTGACTTCCCACCTTCATCACAAATAAAAACAATTTTAGTAACACTTTACTCTCTCTAATATTATTTTTTTTCTCTTTATCCCAGATACCATCTGTTATCTAAACTTATCCATAAAGTATCATGTTTTCAATTCTGTTTTCAGCAGAAAGTCCCAAGAAGTAACAGCATATCTTATTTTAACCTTGATCAAATAAAGTAATTTTACATTATATATTTTTATTAGTCTTAATCTTTAGTTCATTCAAATATCATTTGGGATCGATTTATCTCCATTTATTTCTTGTTCCATTGTATAGAGTTCTTCAAGATCTTAACAAACCTCTTTTGAAAATCCAGTAGAGGAGAGAATAACCAGGTCATTTTCTTGGTTTGTCATTTATATTTCCCCCTTAAATTTTAAAACTTCAGCCGATTTCTTTTGTAGACCCAGCTATCCTTTTCTAAATAATTATCTTGACCTATCAGTTATCAATCCACTTCCAATATAATCTCTATTGTATCAGACAAAAATTGTTCTACATCTGACATTTCTTCAATAACATCTTTTGGACATAATCTATTCATAGAAATTGATATCATAACTGACATTGTTTGCTATTATGACCACAGTTTCTGATTCCATTCTTTAAAGTCTCCTTCAATATTTTAATTGGCATAATGTTTTGCACCATATTGAAGCCTATACAGGTAGTCCTCAACTTACAATAGTTCATTTAGTGATCTTTCAAAGTTACAACAGCATTGATAAAAGTAACTTATAACCATTTTTTTCACACAACTGTTTCAGCATCCCTGTGGTCACATGCTCAACATTCAGGCACTTAGGAACTGATTCTCATTTATGATAGCTGCAGTTCATGTGATCAATGCAGTTTGTTTGCTGTTTGTGACAAGCAAAGGCAATAGAGAAGCCAGGTTCACTTAATAACCATGCTACTAACTTAACAACTGCAATGATTCACTCAACACCTGAGGCAAGAAACCTCATAAAACGTGTCAAAATTCACTTAGTAATTGTCTCAATTGTAGTCATAAGTTGAGAACTACCTAAAATCTTAAAGCCCCACTAGAATCCAGTTTTCAAAATCTTTAAGCATTCTGTGTCTTGTCAAAATCAAATCCGGGTGGCAGGGATTGAAATGGGCAGAAAATGGGGCCCGCAGAGGCAGAAAATGGGATATGGAAGCCGAAAATGGGGCCCGCAGAGGCGGCAATAGGCGATGGTGATCCCTGCAGTTTAAGGCAGATCCAGCTGACAATCAGTTGTTTGTGCTAATCAGGCTGTGCTGAGGCTGAAACAGGCTGTTTGCTACAAGGAGGCATATTTCTGGGAGGTAGAGGCAGATTTTTTTAACTTGTTTTCCTCCCCAAAAGCTAGGTACATCTTATACTTTGGAGCATCTTATAGTCCAAAAAATGTGGTATATATTATTCTTTCTTATTACATAACCATCTTATCTCTAGATACATTATCAATCTTGAGTTTTTAATGAATTTTAGCACTATAATGATTCTATCTTGCTATGCACGATAGTTATCGCAACCAGATAACAGAAATGGAGTGGGAAGGAATGCAAGTGAGCTGAAAGAACTGGGACAATCCCAACACCCCAAGATCAAACGCTGACAAAACTTCAAGGCACTCACAAAATAAAATGAATGCACTTGATTGGTGGACAATGGGGAGGTCCAGGGGGAAAGGGCGATTTTTCCTATGTTTGTTTTCACGTGAAAACTTTAGAACTGGCTTTCCTACATCTGTGCTTATGTGGAATTATCAATACTATTAGTAAAATAATGTCCCGGGAGTTTCTTTTGCTGCATTTTACCAATGGGAAGGTTGGCATTAAGCCAATTCTCATAATAGTGACCTGCCTACATCCCACCAGGAGGCCAACAATTTGGAAATGTTAACTGTAGATAAAGATTCAGAAGAGAAGAAGAAGCAGGAGTGGTCCTGGCTTGAGAAGCTCCAGCACTGCCTCAAGCCAGAGAAGGGATGTAACCAGTTGGCAGACTCATAAAAATCTGCAGCCATAAAAGACCAAGCAAAGGACACTCCATACCAGGGACTGAAGACCCACTGGGTGATGTATGTGGGCAAGGTACAGAGGCCAAAAAAACCCTCATCCTTCTGGGGTTAATGTGATCTGGGGAGGCAAATGGAAAGTGAGATGACTGGACAAGTGGAATGACCCCACTGAGTGGAAGCTCCCTATTGCTGCCCACAGATCATCCATGGAGCAGTTGGGGGAGAAGTTTGGGGGAATGGAGATTTGTGCAACTGAATATCGGGAGATGCAGTCACAGTAACAGGGTTGGGAGGTGTGAAGCCACCAGTGACTAGCTACTCCTTTCCTCTCCTTTTGTAGCCAGTGATACCAGAATCTTATGGCTGTAATTAGAACCCTAGCACTGGCAGTGATGGCGACCAGTTCCACTGCTCCACTTTCAGCATTTCAGCAGGCAGCACCAATGGGCTTAGTGGTGGCTAGAGCACCAGCACCGATGGCAGCAGCTGGTTTGTTCCTAGGATATGTCCTAGAAGAGCAGCCACCACTCCCCAGTTCATTTCGACGAGTATCTAGGCCTAGCATCACATGGAATACTATGGAGCAATGTACCCAGACAATGCAGCCTAAGTCTACACCATCACAGCCAATCTGGAGGAAATTGTTTCTAGATGGTTGGTGTCTTTGTACAATGAGGAAACTCTGGAGGTGAATGATCTCAATGCCTTAATGTGAGCCCTGGGAAAGCAGCCCAGCACACAGAAGCCTGCATCCATGCCCTAAAGCAAGGCAAACAACTTGTAACAGAGTACATTCAAGACTTCCATAGCCTGGCTAGCCATTAAGGAGATTGGCCTGAGCATATACTAATCTACCAATTTTGGGAAAGACTGAATAAGAAGGTATACCACAATTGCCTGCCCCAGGGGGTTGCTGCGCAATATGCAAGCTTGGTAGCAGTAAGCTACTGAAGTGGAAATTGACCTGATGAAATACCGTGAACACATTGGGCAGGAGAGTTGATCCTGCTAGATGCCAGATAAGTGAATGACTCCCAAAGGAGGAAAAGGGTGCGCCTCCAACCAGAGGAGGGAAGCCTCACCAAAGTCCAGGAACTTGCTTCCGCTATGGAAAGGAATTATATTGAGTCACCAAATAAATGCTCCCCCGGAGCAGCAAAGTGAAGTCAAAGAAAAAGACTTGAGTAAGGCAGCAGGTCATGGAGTTCTCTCCCTCTCAATCCAGTTGGGGTGAAGGAACTCTGACCTCCATCAAGACAGGAGCTGCCTTTTGGGAAAGTGACAATGAAAGAGAAAATGACCCAATGGTAAGTAGCATCATCATCCCTATGATGGCTAGGAAATGTTGGTAACCTCTTCGGGAGTAATATGGATCCTTATTGCCCTATTGGATTCAGGGTCACCAAATGCCTGGTTAGCCCCCAAGTGGTAGAGAAGTTGGAAGTATGACGAGGAAATTAACACAGCCTATGGTATTTGCCCAATTGGATTACAGGCAGAGTGCCAGCAATCTGCCTGACCAAACCTGTCAAGCTCAAGGCTGAGACCCATGTAAAGATTATTAGATTTATTTTAGCCCCTTATTCAAAAATAAGTGGTGGATATGGAGAAAAGCAGTCAACCAATAAGGACTAGTGAAAGTGCTGAGAGTCTACCACGCTCCTGAAAGTAGGCAAAAGTGGAACCCGCTAATACATTGGAGGGAACTGATGATTTCAAAGGAATATTGCAACTTAGCTGATGCCTTTAGCAAGAAGGAATTGGACACATTTTAACCCTATTGACCCACAGATTGTGCAGTTGAGATTGTGCTGGGGGCTAAATTGTTGAAGCTGAAGACAGATGATACCCAGGGAAATGGGGGATTTCATGTATTGATAGACAAAAATCTAGCCAGGGGGTTTCATCCAACCAGCAACATTGGTGGGCCCCTGTGCTCTTCAAGTAAAAGAAGGCTAGGTCTACGATTATATGTGGACTATAGGGGGCTGAACTATGAATAGAAAGAGAACAGCTGTCTGATCTTCATGAATACAAATCACCAGAACCTGATGGATTACATCCCAGAGTTCTAAAGGAGCTGGCAGATGTCATCTCAGAACCACTGTCCCACATCTTTCAAAAATCCTGGAGCACCGGTGCTCTGTCTTTATGGCTGAATATAAAGACAGTTAGATAAACTCTACAAAGGCTTCCATACAAAATTTCTTTATTGGATTGTAATAGGCAGCCTCAAGGTATAACTCACAGTTATGTTGAGATTCATCTAATGTCCAATCTTTGCATAGTTGTTTTCATAGTGTGAAAATATAGTTATCTTCATCCCATAACAATGGAGCAAAGGGAAAGACACCAGCATGATGCTGAGGTCCAAGCAAGAATAAAGGAAACTCCCAAAAAAACCAACCAAGGGTCAATTCAGTGACCATTCAGGATTACAGATGTGACCACATGACATGAACTACATTTCCCCTTAAGGGGACAGCTCCTAATTCTCAATTAACTATATACTGTCTGACCAGCACACTCCCCGCCTGGAATTATAAATTCCACTACCAACTATCAATTAACTATAATTGTCTGACCAGCACACTCCCCACCTGGAATTATAAATTCCACTACCAACTATCTAGCAACTAAAGTAAACAACTTAAAATAAACAGTAAATAGTAATATAGCATCAAACAATGCAATGGGGTATATACAAATCATGCAAAGCTTGAGGTTCAATCTTCAAGTTCAGCCTTTCTCCGCAAAAACACTAGGTTGGTGACCGGTCTGGTGTAGAGCTTCTTGGTGAAAGTCTGCTGGTCGCAGGAAGAATCTAGCAACCTCACTATCAGGACCTCGACTTGGCAGACTAGTCCATCAGAGCTGGGTAGGAATTGATGCACAAGTCCCATGGGTCACAAGTTCCAATGCACATCCTTGTCTTTTGGCAAGACAAGGTCCCCTTCTTCAAGGTTCGGTTCTTTGGTCTTCCATTTACGGTGGTCTTGTAAGGTGGACAGGTACTCTTGCTTCCAACGGTTCCAAAGGGTGTCGGAAAGCCGTTGGAATGGATGTTGTGAAGACATTTGCCTGGGTTGGGGCCTGCAGCCAATCAACACAGACTATCCCTGTAATTCCCCATTCTAGTGCTGTCTTGAAGGCAAATGGGGAGCCTTTCAGGCCTTTAACTACTGCATTGTGAATGAAAGCGTCAGGTGCATCTACTCCCAACAAGAGCAGAATCTCGGTTTCCAGATCTAGAGCAGGAAAGTGATGAGCCACGTGCTTCAGGTGAGGTATGTTGCTTGCTACCTCTGGTGTTGCAATCTGGCTGCAGTCACCTGGTATCCCATCCCATTCTTGCACAGGCAGCAGTGGGAACTGGGAACTCCCATCTAATGACTCTATACAGAGTCCAGTAGCTCTTCCCACTGTGCTTCGTGGTATGGAGCACGTTGATATCATGAAGTGCACTTCTTCCTTTTGAACATCAAAGAGGTCGAAGAATGCAGATCTGGCCAGCGAGTGATAGCTCTGATTATCCACTATTACATACATCTTCACTGCTTCTTCTGGGCATCCATCGGGGTAAACGTTGGCTAAGCAGATCTGATGACACAAGCGAGGGGATAGTGTGTAATCTCGCACTGCCATGCAGTTGACACTCACCACTGGCTCCAGGTGTGCCTCTGTAACACCTGAGGCTCCTTGGCCAAGGGAGAGTTATGAGTTGTCTGCTGTGGTGGCTCAGAGTCTGGATGCAGAGTGGCTGGGTGCTTGTTGCTGTTGCATAAGTAACATTGCACCTTAGCTGTGCAGTCTTTGGCCGTGTGTTGCTTAGACTCGCAACACCTATAGCAAAATTTGTACTTCCTTATCAAAGCTTTCCTTAGGTGCAGAGGTTTCTGTGCAAATGCCTGGCACCTGTTCAGCGGGTGTCGAGAGTTGTATAATGGACAAATCTGGACTTTCTTTGTTCTTGGAAGTCTATCTTGGGTTGTCTCTGACACGTCTTCGCCCATACTCTGAACGGGTGAGGTAGCAATCTCCGTTTTATGTACAGCCACAAAGTTCTTTTCTCTTGCGATTTGCGCTATACTTTTGAAAGATATAGAGTTTCGGTTGTGTTCTTTGTCAGTAGGGAGATAGCTGTTTCTGAGACAGAGGTTTCGATAGCTGTTGCAGGGCTTTGTTTTTTGGGCAACAAATTCTTTGAGAAGGGCAAAGGGTGGTTCTCTGTTTTGGTTTGTGGCCAAGAAGGCATCAGACAAAACAATCCATTGTTCCAGTATCTCTTTTGGTAGTTTGGTAATGATTGCTTCTTGCATTATGAACTGGTCAAGGCAAGCAAGTCTTGTTAAGTCAGAACATGTTTTGGCTATCCGCAGCTGCATAAGAATGGCGGAAAATTCTTCCAGCCTTCAGGGTTCATTGCGGTTGATACGCTTGAAACCATCAAGTCATTCCAAGAGCGAGTATTCCATCAATGTGGAATTGCTATACTTCCGGTCAAGCGCATCCCACGCTCATTTCAGGGTGGTGCTTGGGTCGTTTAGTAGGGATGAGTAAATATCTTTCACTATTTCAACAGACGGTGGTCCCAGCCATGCCAACAGAAATTTAAGTTCTTCGCCAGGACACGGCCTTTCTCGTTGAATGATACCTGTGAAAACATGCTTCCACAGTAGGTATTCTCTGCCTGACTTGTCGTTAAATTTATAGACACCGTTAGCTGCTAAGTCCAGCTTTCCCCATGATGGTAACTGTTCTCTGTTTCCTCTCTGTGATGGCAGATCATCCCTTGGTGCAGCATTCTCATAGGCATGGCGTTCTGGCTCGAAGGTATGTGTCGTAGACGGTTCGTAGTTCTCCTCAGAGTACTTCATGAGGAGGTCATGATCCGTTAACACATACGCGGGTAGTCTCTCTTGCTGCCAGGTATGGGTACCACATTTGTCTTGCCATACACCTGCGTTAGAGTTGCCTTGAGGGTGTGGCAGGAACTATTTTGCCTTTAAATTGAGTGTGCCAATTGTGGCTGCTTGTATGCCTACCAGTTGAGAAATCTTTGTTGTTACTGGTGGGCTAATTTGCTTGCCCAGCAGGTCGTGAGACAGTGAGGTAGGTTTGCTGTTTTTGAGAATGGAATCTTGAGTTTTAGATTTTACGACGTCAATTTTTTGACTGGCGTTTAGATCCTGTGGTTGAGATTCTCCCCTTCGATCCCTTGGTTTTGGGAGGCTGCTAACTAACTGTACCGGTTCCACTTGCTTGTGCTGTAGCGAGTACTGCTCATCTACATAGGCCTTGACACGTTTATCTGGGCTCTCTCTCTTTCCAACTCTCCAAGGTTGAAGTTGAAGGAGGCGTTGTCGGCCACCTTCCGTAATGCTGCGGCCCGTGCTGTCTTTGCTGCCGTCTCCCTTTGTCGTTCAAGCAACTCCAATTTGGCCTGAGCTTTGGCCATTTCTGCCTGTTGGCTGGCCATTTCTTCTGCTTGAGCTGCTACTGTCTCCTTCTGCTGTGTCACCTCCTCTGTTGCACGTAGATCTGCGTCTGCTACTGCAACTTCTGTTTGAGCTTCTGCAGCTTGTTCGGCATAACTTGCTGCTTTAGAGGCCTTAGATGTGTTGCTGTGCCAGGAGGATGCTTTGGAAGGATGGGAAGAGCTAGCGGCAAAGAATTGCCGTGAGACGCTGGAAACTACTTGAGATCTAGTTGGCTTAGGATGGAGGGAGGAGGCTCTCTTAGAATAGTGAGAGGAAGCCACGTGTGATTGAGGGGCTATGTCAGATGTGGCCCTCTCCCTTGACATTTCTTCCAGCTGTAGTGCATTGTGCAGCAGCCTGGAGGGAGTCTTTGCCTTTCTGAATGTAGTCCTCACGTTCCTTATTTAACTCCTTGAAGCATTGTATGTGCTGTTGGAGCTTTGAGTCATCCAGCCTCAACTGGATGGATTTGAGGTTACTTTCGTTGTCTCTCCACCATGGGAGAAGCTCATCTATCTCCTTCTCCAATGAGTGGATGCTCTTGAGGGACAACTTGCATTTGGGGGCATCGCAGATCTTCACCAGCTCCGACCATGAGTCTGTATAGCATCAATACTGCCAGTTCCAATCCTCCCTCATGTGTAACTGCATGGCCTTGGTAGGCTTCCCGTGCTGTCTGAGGTCGTAGGCTTTCTGAGGTACCCCTGCTTTTCTGAAAGTTTGGACATCCGATTATGGGTTTTGGGAACCAAGCTCCACGTTTATATCAAGGGTGGGGGGGTTCGAGTCCTCTGGTACATCAGAGACATCTGTCATGGCTGAAGACGCTGCCATGCTTTAGATTGGTAAAAGGTGGATTTTGGAAAATTTAATGGTTTTCCATGCAATTCCTTTTTTTCCACTAGGGTGCGCTGCAAGTGGGTAGCTGAATTTAGGAGACTCCATTGAAATTCACAGGTTGGCCACTAAAGTGTGTTGCGAGGTCTGGTAGACACTGGTGCAGGTAAACAGGTTGGCTGCTAGAGTGCGTTGCGAGGTCTGGAAGACGCTGGTGTAGTAGACAGGTTGGCCGCTAGAGTGCATTGCAAGCGGGTAGCTGAATTTAGGAAACTCCTTTGAAATTCACTACTTGACCACTGGGTGGTGCTGCAACAGTAGCTTGATTGCAGGCAGTTATGCTATGAAGAGTAGTCACCAAAGGATGCTGTGATTTAAACTAATGTTTGGAGCAGACTGTGATCAGGCAATTTCCCTTTGTTGAGGAATATAGGCTGGTGTCCTTAGACTTGAGATTGCCTCTAAATCCAGTAAAGGGAAATGCTTCTTCAGCTTTCAAACAAAGTTAACCACAGGCTGGGTTTGTTTACCTCCTTACAGATGTAGATTCCCTCTTTGGAGGGGGGGGTTATGATTCGTTTCTATGGAGATGGCTCATCTCCATGGAGATCTCTTTCAATTGCTAATACCTTCCCTCAGTCTTTGGAAAGCCAACCTAAAGTATTCATGACTCTGTTGCTTGGAGGCCACTATCATAAACTTGAGTAAAGGTAGGCCCCTTTATGGCATGAATTCCTTCTTCCAGATGAACAGTTTTAGTGACTCAAGAGCCAGAAGATAACACAGCTTCTTACTCAAATCAGCCTCTTGTCACAGAGGTTGCAGAGAGAGACAGAGGTGATGCAACTTGTTTGTCTCTTGCAAATAGGGGGATTCAAACGGGCTTTTTAACTTTCTTGCTCAGAGAGAGAAACAGAGAGGATTCAGAGGCTAAATCCTTTGCAGCATTAGTTTGACAGAAGGACTTCGCCCAGCTTCATTCCTGGTTAAGAGAAAGTCAGAATCAAGCTTGTTTTTCACTAATTTAAGAGGAAATCGGACTCATCCTTTTACTGTCCATAGGAATTCAGATTAACACATATTTTCACTTTTCTTAAGAAGAAATGGGACTTATCTTTTACAACCAGGAAATTACCAGAGGACTGGAAAGGAGCCGATGTGGCTCCATCTTCAAAAGAGGGGGGAAAAACAGACCAAGGAAACTACAGAAAAATCAGCCTAACATCAATACCTGGGAAGATAAGAAAAGATAAGAAAAAAACATCTGCCAACATCTAGAAATGAGTAAAGTAATAACTAGCAGTCAGCACGGCTTTGTTAAAAACATATCATGCCAAACTAATCTTATTTCATTCTTCAACATGGTGACTAAATTAGTAGACCAGTGAAATACTGTGGACATAATATACTTAGATTTCAGCAAGGCATTCAACAAAGTAAACCACAACCTACTTCTTGGTAAGCTAGAAAAAAGTAGGATAGATAGCATCACCACCAGATGGATTCTCAACTGGCTGACAAACCATACTCAACGAGTAGTCCTTAATGGCTCTACATGGAGAGAAGTGAGCAGTGGCGTGCCACAAGGTTCTGTTTTAGGCCCAGTACTCTTCAATATATTCATTAATGAATTAGATGAGGGAATAGAAGGGGAACTTACCAAATTTGCAGGTGATACTAAGGTGGCAGGAACAGCTAACACCCTAGAAGATAGTCTTGACAGACTTGAACACTGGGCCCTGTCTAAACAAAATGAAATTCAATGTAGAGAAAAGTAAAGTCCTACACTTATCAAGAAAAAACAAAAATACACTTATAGACTGGATAAAACCAGGCTTAATAGCAGTAACTGTGATAGGGATATTGGAGCCTTAGTGGATAACTAGTTAAATATGAGCCAGCAGTGTGCAGCGGCAGCCAAAAAAGCCAATGCAATCCTAAATTGCATTAACAGAGGGATACAATCAAGATCAAGTGAAGTACTAATGCTACTCTATAAAGCCTTAGTAAGACCACCTAGAGTACTGCATCCAGTTTTGGTCACCACACTATAAAAAAGATGTTGAGACTCTAGAAAAAGTACAGAGAAGAGCAACCAGGATGATTTGGGGACTGTCTTTCATAAAACATATGAAGAAAGGTAACAGGAACTGGGCTTGGCTAGTCTACTAAAGAGAAGGACCAGGGGAGACATGATAGCAGTGTTCCAATATTTTAGAGGCTGCCACAGAGAGGGAGGAGTCAAGCTAATTTCCAAGGCACCCAAAGGCCAGACAAGGAATAATTGATGGAAACTGATCAAGGAAAGATTCAACTTAGAAATATGGAGAAATTTTCTGACAGTGAAAAAATCAACCAATAATTGCTTTCAAAAGTTGTGGGAGTTTCATCAGTGAGACTTTCAAGAAGAGATTAGACTGCCAGTTGTTAGAAATGGTGTAGGGTCCCCTGCATGGGTGAGGGGTTGGACTAGATGACCTACAAGGTTCCTTCCAACTCTGTTAATCTGTAAAAACTATATCTGCAAAGAAAATATATACTCCCTCCCATTAATGAAGGACATACCAGGGCACCTTGCTGAAGAGAGAATTTTCACAAAGTGAAAGGCATATTACTGAGTGAGGATTAGGGAAGGGAACAAATGGGAGAAAGCATTTAATTGCCCCTAGGGTGTTACCAGTTCTGTGTGATGCCATTTGCATTACAAGGAGCTACTGTGGTGGTCATGTAATTGATAAATGAAGTCTTATATGAGCACCTATACAAAGGGTCTTGGTATACCTAGCGATATATTTATCTATACCAAGACCAGGGAGGAGCATGTGAAATTGGTAAGAGTGGTGCTCCAGAAACTGCAGAAGGCTCAACTTTATGCACAGCTGTCCAAATGTGACTTTCATAAGACCAGCCTAGACTATCTGGTCATATCAGATTTCGAAAGAAGTTGGGGAGATGGACTCCAGTAAAGTTCGGGTGATACTAGAGCGGAAACCCCCTTGAACAAGGAGGCAATTGCAGAGTTTTCTCAAGTTTGAAAACTTCTACCACCAATTTATCCCCACATTCGCCCAGATAACCCTACTGATCAGCAACCTGCTGAAAACGAAGGGAGAGCTAAGCCCAAGTCCAACCAGCCCTTGAACTGGTCACTTAAGTTCCAAACTGTGTTCAAGAAGCTAAAACGCCTTTTCACTGTGGAACCAGTCCTAAAACATCTTGATCCAGACAAGCCTTTTGTGATACAAGCAGATGCTCATGACATGGCTGTAGGAGCAGTACTGTTCCACAGGAATGCCAAGGGAGAGTTGCAGCGTATATGGCTCTCAAGCTGTCTGAAACTGAAAGGCAGTGGGCTATTTGAGAGAAAGAAGCCTACAGGGTCTGTTGGGCTGTCCTAACATGAAGATAATTCTTGGAGAGCAGTAAGATTTCTTTCGAAGTGTGGATGAACCACAAAAACCTAGAAATGTTGAAACCTCCCCAAAAGCTCTCCTAAACAAGTTCAGTAGGCCCAATACTTCAACTGTTTCAACTTTACCCTCTGATACTTATGAAAAATTTCTGGCAAATGCACCTCTCAAATGCCACAATACACCGCCTGAGAGGAAATCATTAACTCTATCATTCCATCCAGACAATTTATGGCACCAGCCCTTACAAAACATGAGAGAACATCACCACTGCTATTAGCTGAAGATCTATTACAACCATTAAAGGATGCTCTGGGAGGAGATGAGTGGTTCCAACAATATAAAGACGATCTGTCATTAAGAGACAGGCTTGCATGGATGGGGAATAAGGTATACATTCCAGCTGGCCAGAAGACTCTAGGAGCCATGATGCTAGGGTGGCAGGGCATTTTAGATTCGTAAAGACTCTTCACCTCATAAAAAGGCAATTTTGGTGGCCAAGAATGAAGAAGAACAGAGAATCCTGTGTGTCCCTCTGTCCTGACTGTGCCTCAATTAAGTGGCTGTCTGGCAAGCCACCAGGTCTGCTGCAAACTCTGGCCAGTCCCACAGCTCCCTGGAAGGAAATATCTATGGATTTTATTGTGGAGCTGCCAGAGAGTGCTGAGAATAGTGTAATCTGGACTATTATAGAATTGTTCTTCAAGCAAGCCAACTTTGTGGTGTGACCCAGGATTTCTTTGACCTGATCCCTAGCTAAACTATTTGTGCAGCATGTGTACCAGCTTCATGGTGTCCCAAAATGCACCATTTCAGATCAGGGAGTACAATTCAGGTCAAAGTTTTGGCATAAATTCCTGAGCCCAATATCCTCTTCTGAGGGACTCCCTCTGGCACATATAGAATGAGTGGTGGTAGGGGATGTTTGGCATCTAGACTCATCCACAGTTTCCATATTAAGTATCTGAACTAGCCTCAATAGAATATTGGGAAAGGGGGGGAAATGTAACTTTCTGTATGTTTGTTTCCTTATAGGATTATCTTTCGTCTGGAGAGTCAGCATGTCATGGCTGACTCACTATGCATCCCTGCTCACAACCAGACAACAGAAACAGGGAGGGGGAGGAAAAATATTGTAATGCAAGGGAGATTTGGGACGGAATTGAGGAATGTAGCTGAGCCGATGGAGCAGTGGAGCCTGGGATAGTCTCAACCCCCAAAGTCAAACACTGGAAAAACTTGAGATGCTCAGATTGTTCCCAAAACAAAATGAATGCAATTGATTGGTGGACAATGAACAGTGAACAGTAGTTTTCATTATTTTTATGCCCAAAATTCATAAATTTAAATCTACAATTTTGTTGTATTGTTGTATAGCTTGTTTTATTCTAGTCAGTTTCTGTGTTGTATAGACCAGGGGTCCCCAACCACCGGTCCACGGACCGGCACCGGGTCGCGGAACAACTCCTACCGGGTCACTTGCTAGAGCGCCGCCATCTTTTTTCATGAAAAGTGCTTCCGTGAGCTTTTCCGGCAGAAAGCTCACCGGAAGCACGCTTTCATCAAAAAGATGGCGGCGTTTAGCGCTCGGTGAGCTTTTCCGGTAGAAAGCCATTTCTACCCGAAAAGCTCATCGAAGCGCTATAATGCCGCCATCTTTTTGATGAAAACGCAGCCCGTGAGGTCACCGAAGCACTTTTCATCAAAAAGATGGCGGCGCCCAGCTGATGCCGGTACCGGGTCGCGGTGCCCAGCTGATGCCGGTACCGGCCGCAAGGCGTCAAAAAGGTTGGGGATCACTGGTATAGACTACAGTCCCATTTTGGGACTATGGTGTCCCAAAATGCACCATTTCAGATATTAAATGAATTAAATGGGATTCTTGTCATTTTTTGCTTCTCAATAGCCAAAATGAAATGGCTGACTGACTGATTGACTTATGTAAATGTTTTTCATATGTTATAGGAATACAAGCGCAAATTAACTGGTGTATCCCTGGTACGGAAAGAACTCAAGTCACGCATCCAGAGCCTCCCTGATCTGTCAAGGCTCCCCAATGTTACAGGCAATCAAGTGCATCTACCGTTTGCAGGGGATGTCTATAACGATGAGTGATATTCAAGTCTTTCACTGAAATGAGGAATTGGTCAGGTTGATGGATAGTTATTTTTATAAGATTGCAGAGAATAGCACTGAAATGTTCTAATTTATAAGAAATATTGAATATTGCTTTGTTTAATATTTGACTAACAAGTGATAAAGCAGGTACTATATAAGAGGCAGCATTTATATATTATGTTAAAAATGATTGTTGCAGTTAATTTTTCTATCCTTTTGATTAAATGTTGCCCCCAACAATAAGCAGCATCTTTTTTGTGTACTTTTTATGGATATAATTCTGTTAAATTAAACATCATTTGTGCATACCTGTAGCAGAAACATATTTTTGTTAAATATTGGAAGTTAAATATTGGAAGAAATAATATTTTTTTAAATATTGAATATAACTCATATTAAAAGCAAACATTGAAAAATAAAGTGATTTTATTTAAGTAAATTAAAAATATTATGTGATTTTGCATTTCAAATCATCAATAATATTTAAACTGAATTATTTACACTTTCAAATGTAATGCTTATACAAAATTTCTGCTGTGATTTATGCTCAAGTAGGCAAATCTAGAAAACATCCAGAATAGTGCTTCTTGAATATCATTCACTTTCCATAATTGGGAGTGATTATATGTAAGTACTTAGAAAAACCTAAAATATTAGTGAAATTCTAATTCAGAAGCAAATCCCGGTGGTATCTTCGGTGGGATATAGTCCAAGGCAAATAAGTACAAAATATCATTGTAGTATGTTAGATTCATTGACCAAAGAGCTATGTTACTCTGGGAAATATCAGTTGCTTCCATTTATTTGCAAAAAGGAATTCATATGGAAAAAAATAATTGATGACTCATGTGTTGGAAAGTACATGCTTTATTTGTTATATCTCAACATGTTTGCCCAAATGGACAATCTCAAATGAAGAAATTAGTTGTATGTATATTTACAATGTATATTAACACTCTTTTCTTTGCTGGCATATTTTTAGATTTTGCCTGTAGCATTGTTTAATAGAAATATATTAAATTCTATTAGGAGGACACATTATATAAACAGCCATAGAAAAATGGCTTTATATAACATCATTGGGCATTTTGGTGCCCATTTAAATCTCCTGATCTGTCATTTCTTTCTATAGTAAACATTTGGTTCATGCAATAAGTATTGGATATTTACCATATCTGCATTATATAGTAATTGTGTTATGTGTTCATATGCTGTTTGCACATTTTATGCATGGTCCAATCAAGCATAATGAAATCCAATTTCTTTAATGGAAGGAATAAAATATGTGTTTAAATCTTGTCCAGTGAAATAGATAGCAAATTAAAATTCTTAACTTTTGCATTATGCTTCTGTTCTTATCCAAAATTGCTTGCTTCTATTTTTCATTTCTTGCTTATAATTTTTAAATAGTCTTAAAATATTTTAGTAATTAAATGAATAATTTTTGGATTTGCCTTCCTGAAAAAAGGATAAAAATTTTATGATGTTCGTTTTTTTGAAGTATGATCTTTAGATAGATATTAGTATGTTGATCGGGTACATTGTAATTGTGCACTGTATAATTTTTACTTGTTAAAATATTCCATTGTGAATTTCTGAAGTGATTATATAATCTGAATTTGAAAGAATAATATTCTTCAAATGATCACTTACACTAGTGATACTTTCATAGCTTTGTGTATGGTAAAGATCAAAATCTCATTTTATTAGCTATTGTACATGAACTAGTATACTGGACTCTCAATGATTTACACATACTGAATGAGTTCTATTCCTATGCAGATTTTATCTTAGATCACTGTAGAACTGCATAGGATTTCAGAGGCAGATTGCCTCTTTCGACATTATCAAAGGCTTAATTTTGATTGCAGTAGCAGCATTTGACTTCATATAAATTTTTGATTTCATTTTGTTTATTTTGCTTTGTTTTATTTGTTCTTTTTGTTCCAAGCTTTTGCATTTCATTAAATGTTTTTAACTTCCTCCTTCTTAATAAGAGTGTATAGATCCAATGGTATTTTTCTAGTTGTTTCACAATTCTTTTGTGGCTTGACTTTTTACATACATTTGAATCCTATAAATACCATCAGGGTGGAGGTTTTCTAATCCAACCCCCTGCTTAAGGCAGGAACTTCCAGACTATCCCAGACAAGGATTGTTGATCTTTATTTGAAAACCATCAGTTATGGAGCATCCATGACTCTAGGAAAGCAGGCTGTTCCAATGCTTTAATATCTCTCACAGAAGGAAATTACTCCTAATATTGAGTTTGAATCTCATACTGTAAAATGTCCACCAAATGGTCTTTGGCCTACTGTCAGGTACTGTGAAAAATAAATCCACATCCTGTTCTTTGTTAACAGCTCTTCAATTATTGGAAGATTGACAGCATCTCTCCCTTTAGTTTTCTCTTCTTTAGGCTAAAAATATCCACTCATTTAAAACTTTTAATTGCATACAATTTAGCCTCCAGCCCTGAACATTATGGCCGTTATATTCTGCTCTCTTTATAATTCCTCTTTTTTATTGTAACCAATAATATTGCAAACCTAAACTGTTCATTGAACGATCTTCCAAGTGAAATCTAATTAGTGCAACACACAATAGCAAAATTACTTCCTGTGATCTCAACATTATGCTTCTGTTGATGAAGCCAAGATTGTATGGTTCTTTGATGGTTGGACCACATTGCTGGCTCCTGGTTAATCTATGGTATACCAAGACACCCAGCTTCTTCTTGCAAGTACTATTTCTAGGCCAGATATTACCTATCTTGTATATCTGATTTTTAGGCCAGATATTGTACATCTACTTCTAGGCCAGATATTAGCTATTTTGTACATCTGATTTTCTGTACTTATGTTGAAAACTCTGTATTTTTTACCATTAAACAGCATTTTGTTATAAAAGGACTAATGTTAAACCTGTCAAGACCTTTCAGAACCTTGAGCCTGTTTTCTAAAATGCTAGGAATCCTCTCCAGCTTTGAGTCATCTGCAAATATTTTGAAGTTGCCTTCTGTCCCATTGTCTGGGTCATTTATAAAAATACTGAAGAGCACTGGGCCCCAGGGCATAACTCTGAGGTGCCCTACCTCTTTCCATGTAGACAGTGATCATTAAGAAATATGCATTGGGTACAATACTAACCATGTTGCTTTATTTTATTTTATCAAAAAAGAAACTATAGTCAACTTTATCAAATGGTTTTCAGTCTAGATGCACTACATTCTTAGCTTTTCTTTGGTCTACTAATTTAGGTACTTTGGCAGAATAAAGCAAAGATTCATCTGGCATGATCTATTTTTAACATACTCTGGTTTGTTTGCTGGTTTCTAGTCATTACCTTGTTCTTTTCAAACTGCTTGCAAGCCCACTGATCGATTATTTTTAGGATTTTCACAAGTACTGATGTCAAACTAATTTATCTATAATTACCTGGATCCATGTTTTTGCTTTTTAAAAGACCAGAACAATATTATCTCTTTCTCCAGTCTTCTGGCATGGGTCTAGGACAGTATGTATATCTGGCCGGCTGCTCCTGGGGGGATAATTGGCACATGTTCTTCCAGAGAGTAGATAGTGGAGTCCAAACGGGGCCATATTGCTCCTCCCACTTATCCGTAGGCTCCCCATGGCAGCTGACCCACCAGCAGGATTTATGCTTGGCAGGTCTTTCACTGGTACTCCTCCCTTGGCAATGGTTTGCCGCGCTCCTGCCCCACCTCCTTCTCCCAGGGAGTTCACTGAGGGACCTTGTCCCCAGACGATTGGATTTGCTGAGTGGACACTTGAATGCCTCCTGGTTAAATGTTCTTCTTAATTGCTTTTAGTCATATTTTTATTTTATTAAATTGTTTGTAAACTGCCCAGGATCACTTAGGTGGGATGGGCAGTATAGAAATTTAACTCATAAATGAAAATAAATATGCTCTAAAAATGTAATCTGTTTTCCTAACAAGTCCTTCAATTAGATAAAAAGAACCCAGTTAAGCAAATGAGTAAAAACATTATGCTTGTTCCTTTAATTAATTAAAGTAAATGATTTACATATTGGTAAATGTGTGGTAACAGAAGTCTGCGAAACTTTATTTTCAGTAACTGGTGTGTCCCCTGTGGGCAACAATAATTTCAGTTAAATGTTTCTAATAGCTTCTGATTGGTACCAGGATTTTATTTTCACCATTCCAAAACATTAACTTCTTCTTTAACCATTGTTTGGTTAAGACTAGTGGTTTTTGGTTCCTGTCTTCCTCTATAACCCATTTTGTCTTGAAATTCAGCTCATGGACAGATATCCTGACATTTCCCTATAGAGTGTGTTGACACAATTCAGAATTCATAGTTCTATCAATGATGCAAATAGTCCCATTCCAGAGGCAACAAAGAAGGCCCAAAATCATGATATTGCTACCATTAAGTTTCATAGATGGAATAAGATTCTTATGCTGGAATATCATTTTCAAAAAACAACAACACTTCATTCAAGCCAAAATGTCCTCTTTTACTCTCCTCCATTTACCAAACATTCTTCCAATAGTCTGGGTATTTGGCACTTATGACTAATTATCAATCACTCTGTGATCTCATGGTTACTATTTGTGATCTTCCTTGCTGGTTTCTCAGAAAATCAATGGGGAATCTAACAGAGAAAGTTGCAAGTCATTGGCAAATCTTCCTCCTTGTGCATCCCTCCATTCTCTTCAATCCATGTTTCCCTCATACATCCCTTCACATGCTTGCATACCTTCCCCAAACCTCTTTCACACCCTGCATTACACCTCTCATGCATCCTGTCTAACCCTCACACTCCTGATCCCCTGCAGCACCTCCCACGCTCCCTTGCATTTTGTGCATCATCCATAGTGGCTGTCTCCTTGCAATCCTATCATGCACATTATAGTTATTAAGTATTTTCCTAATGGTGGCCTCATGAAAGAGAGACACCTTCAGTTCCCTAACCGTTACCCTGGAGTTGTGTAAGACCTCCCAGCATATATACACCTTCCTCTTGTGTGAACTTAGCTGGTTGGCCGCTCCAGGGGGATATAACATTGGTGTTATATGAACTGCCTGAGAGTGGATGGTGTAGTCCAAACTGTTTGGAAATAATTTTATAACCTTTTCCCACCTTTTGTTTCCCAACAGTTGTTGTTGGGTTTTTTGGGGGCGGGGGAGTCCTCAAGATATCTCTTTTTTTTTGTAGGACAATAACTTTTTTACATCCGGTGTTGTGAAAACCACAGTTTGAATGAATGAATGAATGAATGAATGAATGAATGAATGAAAAATAAAAAAAATAATCAGAGTTCTGCATCTCACTGATAAAGTGATGCTGGGTAGCTGTTTAACTGGGTTAATTATTCATTGTGAAGAACATACCACGTTTTAGATAATATTTATGGAAAATATTAAAAATTCAGAAGGTTCACAAACATTTAAGCACTCTTGTATACACATTACATAAATAAATTGCAGATTGAAACCATCAAAGATTGAGGTTTTTTTTTGCAAATTTTATGCTCAGCATAGACATTTGGGAAAGTGTCACTACTATTGTTAATATTATTACATCCCGGCACATTACATTAAGATGAATCTGAACAAAGTGGCTATTGAGAAATGTTGGAGATAAGGCATGCAAATGATTCAATGCTATATTTGACTAAAACAATTTTTCTTGGAAAAAACAGACAAATACTAATGAACTAAAATTCCTGAATGGGTGATAAATTAAAATTTAAAACTAACTTTTAACTAAATAAATAGCGGAGAGAAAATATACTATTTTGTTAACAACAATAAGGGACAGTAATCAGCTGTATAGATATGGATGTAATTATAGTATAGAGTTTCATATGGATTAATGTAATTGGCACATACTGTATGAGGTAAACACCTTAGATATTTTCTGTAGCCCAAAACAAAATACTTTAAACTGATCCCTCTTATTCATAGAACATAGAATTATAGGGCTGGAAGGGACCATGAAGGTCTTTTTTGTCCAACCCTCTCCTTAACCATCCCAGTGAAATGGTTGTCCAGTCTATTTTTGCAAATTTCCTCTGATGGAGCTCCACAACTTCGAGAAGCAAACTGTTCCCATAATTAATTGTTCTAATGATCAGAAAATTTATTCTTCTAGATTGTATCTTGCGTTAATAAGCACCAACCTACTACTCCTTGTCTTGCTCCTTGGAGCTTGGAGAAAAAGTCAATCTTCTCTGTGACAGTCACTCGTGTAGTGGAAAACAATTACCATTCCACTCCTCTTTGACAGGTTAAATATATGTAGCTCTCTCAACTGTTTATCACACAAATTGGCCTCCAGAGTCTTTATCATCTTTATTGCTCTTCTCTGCACACTTTCTAGAGTTTCAGAATTTCTTTCTTTCTTTCTTTTGTATCTTAGTGACCAGAACTGTACACAGTATTCTAAGTGTGGCTTCACTAGTGTGATATAAAGTGGTATTATCACTTCTTGTGATCTTGATGCTCTCCTTCTGTTGATGCAGCCCTGGACTTGCATTGTTTTTTGGCTGCTGCAACACATTGTGCTTCTCTGATATTCAACTAGGACACCTAGATCTCTCTCACAGTAATTACTGCTGAGCCAGGTACCACCTATTCTGCATCTATGTGTTTGATTATTTCCTGCCTAAGTGCAGGACAGGTCTAGGACAACCCACCATAGCCAACAAGCTGTGACATGGAATAATTCAACACTGCATTAATCGTTTCATTCAGTTATTTTTATTATTGGTAACCTTTTTTTTTTTTTTTGGACAAAATTATTGTAACTCTTGTATCTCTGGATTGACTATATTTTATTATATGGTTCTGTTGAAATAAATTTAACTGTCAGCTGTCCAGCTAAAGAATCCAAGAAAGGAATTCCTGGGACATTGTTTTTCTCTAAAAAACTTTATTGAATACACTACACTGGTACAGAAGAAGCGAAACCAACTCAGTTTCCTGTGCTAAAGTCCACATAATTAAGCTTGAATTTCTCTTTGGTCACCCCCCTCAGTCCATTGCCCAATTAAAAACACTTCTTTTTTATGAGAACTGCCTGCAAAGTTGAAACATCTGTGTGGCATGACTTGGCAGTGACAGCAGGATTTCACAATCTGCAGAGGAAGTCTTGGCACTCTATTCCCACCCAAAACGTTCCAATTACCCCTCCCTCCCGATTGTTGTCAAGCTGAGAATGAAGAAGTAACCAGGTGAAAGAGCGAATCACTGTTGACATGCCGACCCCCCAAAGATAGACACATCTGGAATAAATATAAACATACATAACTATGTACAATTCACCAGTACACAGAACATTAATTTCACTTTGGTCATTTAGGTTATTTGGAATGAAAGCTCCTTACTTGCCTGGCTGCTTTAATGTCTCTTGCCACTACCCTCTCTGCATCCACTACGGGCTAGCCTTTCCATCACACAAGTACTGGAATTTTCCTGGTGGTATCTAGAGTCCAGGATGTCCTTGATTTCATAGTGCTTCTCTCCTTTTATAAGGATCAGATCAGGGGTGGGATTCTACAGGTTCGCACCTATTCGCTAGAACCGGTTGTTAACATTCTAAGCAGTTCAGAGAACCAGTTGTTAGAAGAAATTACTGGCCTAATCCTGTAAGGAAGGCAGGAAGGAAACATTCTGGTGTTGCTTACAGAAACTGCCTCTCCGTTAACCCTTATTACATTCTTGGCAGGACTAGACTTCCTGTCTCTGGAACTTCTCTGGAGGTTTTTTTGCTTCCTTTGCTGGTACTTTGCTTGTGTTGAATGACCATTCAAAGTTACAATAGCAATGAAAAAAGTGACTTGTGACCATTTTTCACACTTAAGGCTGTTGCAGCATCCCCACAGTCATGAGAGGCCAGGTGAGGAGATGCATTCTTCAATGTGAGTGATGTTGAGTTGGTCACGCCCAGCCAGTCACATGACCACCAAGCCACGCCCACCAACTAAACCACGCCCACAGAACCGGTTGTTAAAAAATTGAATCCCACCCCTGGATCAGATGCGGAGGGGACTCACCCCCCTCCCAACTGGCCTCAGCTTAGAGCCTTTGGAAAGGCTTTAACAGGCTGCAATGAAACATTGGATAGACTCGCCTAAGACTTCTTGGCATCTGTAGCTCCACTGTCACCAGATTAATAATCTGCACAATGGGAAAAGGACCAATATACTTTGGACTCAGCTTCTTATATAACTGTTTTAGGTAGGCTTTATCATCCACCTTGAACTCTCTTTGAGGGGGATCTCTTCTGGTCTGCTTGCTTTCTCTGCCCCCCCCTTGCTTTTTCTAGTGATCTGTGCACCATAACCCATGTGCATCTCAGAGTCCATCACTCTGCCAGTTTTGAGGAGGATGGGGTTCCCTGGGGAAACTTGAGCATGGCTATGAGCTCAACTCTCATAGACACTTTAAAAGGGGTAAAACCCATGCTACTATGCACCAAGTTATTGTAAAACCCTTAGAAATGTCAGCAGCTCAGCCTATTTAGCCTGTTTATATAGCATCTTAGGTATTGCTCCACCATTGAGTTAACTCACTCTGCCGCTGTTTGTACTAGGATGAAAAGTGAAACTAAACCCTTGGGATGAACCTATCTAGTTCAAAAACTCCCACCAGAACTTTGCCGTGAACTGTACCCCCGTCTAAGATGATCCACCTTGAGACCCCATGCAGCCTGTAGATATGCTGTATGAATATTTTCGCTAAGACCAGGTGGAAAGGAGCTTTGGGCATTTATGAAATGTGCTTTTGAGAACAGGTCAACAATGGTCCATATTAGTGGGCTCCCGCTACTCTTGGGAAGCTCAAAGTCCATGACTGTTTCCTTCCACATCATGGTTGTATTGGCTATTGGCTGTAGCAGCCCAGGGGTTTCCCTAGCAAGCATTTCATAGATGCACATACACGGCAACTTGCCACATAGGATTCCATTCTTCTTCATTCTTGGCCACCAAAACTACTTTTTTACAAGATGCAGGGTTTTAAAAAACCTAAGGTGCCTTGCTGGTTTCACGTCATGAGTCCTCTGTAGAATCATGCTTCTCTGGCTGGGACATAAACTTTAACCCCCTTCCACACTAAGCCTTGTTTCAGTCACTCTTATGCTTTTGAAATCACTCATCCCCACCCTGGCTTCTTCTTTCAGTTGCTGGCTGTGTGGCTGTCTCATGCACACCAGTGCTGCTATCTCTAGTCTTTATATATTGAGGCAGCTGTGAGAGTGTCTGCTAGGAAGTCCCCCCTCTCTGCAAATAGTGTAGGGTGAAGTTGATCCCTTTAAAGTACTGGGCCCACCAGAGCTGCTTAGGGGACAATTTCTTTGCAGCTTTCAGCGCTTCCAGATTTTTGTGGTCAGTCCAAACTTTGAACGGGATTTTGCTATTCTGTAAGAATTGCCTCCAGATGAGGAGGGCCCAATGGATAGCATAAGCCTTCTCCTCTGATTGCCCATTGCCTCTCAGTGTCGGACAGCTTCCAAGATGTATAGAAACAAGGCTGCAGTTCTCTCCTTTTATTTTTCTGTAATAAAACCATCTCCATGGCCACATCACTAGCATCTGCCTGGATTACGAACAGCTCCTCTGGGTTCGGATGTTTCAAGATTGGCTCAGTGGCAAAAAGTCTCCTTAGCTTTTCAAAAGCTCCTTTGCACTTGACAGCACGATTCAAGAGTTGACAGTCTGGGTTTCACCCCCCACCCCTACCCCATCTTTAACAGGCTCATGATGGGCAGAGCTATCTGTGCAAAAGTGGGAATGAATTGTCCTTAGAAGTTTGCAAACCTCAGGAAACTGCAGCTGCCTTCTGGTCCATGGGGCCTCCCATTCTAGAATTGTTCTAGAGGGTTAGAGTTGAGGGTTAGAGTTTGGAGAAGAATTTGTAATTTATAAAATGAGGATCCAGATTGTTTGGAGAGGGATGCAATATGCTGACTCTGTAAACCACTTAGAGAGGGCTGTAAAGCACTGTGAAGCAGTATATACGTCTAAGTGCTATTGCTATTATTTTTCCATCACAACATATGAGTTTTGAGTTCAGACCAATTTTATTTTGAAGATACGTTTTGAAAAGTAAAAGTAGTAATAGTTAACCATTCGCATTTTCCCATTTTTGTTCCTTATGGCAACATATACATATTGATTGGTTCATGGTGCATTGTGCAAACTGTATAAATACAGTTTCATGTAGTACAGTTGTAATTATAGGCTCTTCTTTATTTTAAGTTTTCATAGTGACATTAAGAAATTCTTCAGGTTTCCCCTTTTGTTTTTATCTTCTTCAAAGTTAAGCATTTTTCTTAATTGACTGGAAAGGATTTTGGCTTTACTCTGTGTCCTAGAGAAATCATGTATGGATAATCCAACTGTAGTAGTTCTGAAAGTAAACATAGATTAAGTGTTACATATACTATATTATATTATCCATAATGTTGCGCATAAACTACCAAAATAAAAAGTACATTTTAAAATAACTAAAAATACAGCATATGCTTTTTCATGAATCATAGAGCTTACCCTAGAAAGACTGAATTCTATTCTATATTTGGGAAAATACGGTAGGAGATAGGTATTAAAGGCATACTTCAATTAAATATATTCAATGAAATAAGTATTCAGTCTGATAATCAGATTAAGATGCATACTTGTATTTATTTCAAGATTCTTTTTCTAGGAGATGAAATCAAATCTGGGATCTTTAGAAGGATAAACTTGTGTTCTTCTAATGTACTGTAGATTCACGTAAGTATGCCTAATAGATCTGGGCTGCAAATATCTGAATGGGCACTGAATTTCCTCCAAAAATAAAGAAAAAAAACCTTTCAACTTTCATTTAATAGTGATATGGATTTTGGCAGCATAGATTTATACAGGCTTCATGGTAGGGTGCCAGGTACAGTACAAAAAGAGCAAAGGAAACATTAGCAGAAAAGTGGCATTCAGGGAACAGAGTATAAGCTTCAACAAAACAGGAAAACTGTACTATTTTTTTTTTCAAAAATTGCTGTTAAAGTGAACTTTAATTGATGATAAATGTTAAATGCTTGTTTAATATACTAATGCTTTATGACTGTGCAAGCACAAAAATGATATGATAATGATACTTTAGAATGAATAGGAGGACAAGCATAGACTTTTTTTCCTCAGGTACTACGTGTCTTTAAAAAAAGATGGTCAAAGAAAAGCAGCCAAGGCAGGAAACAAATGGGAAGAAGACTGAGTGCAGCTTTCCACAGGGCAGCAAGGAAGGATAATGAAATATATTGCGAAGAGCGATGTAAAAAGCTTGAAGCAGACTACATGAAGGATCACACCAAGAATGTATTCATGCAAATCAGAAAGATCCGAATACCATTTATTGCTCAAAAAGGCATCATTAAAAACAAGCAAGGGAAAACTGTCTGACCAACAAGGCACCAAGAACAGATGATAAGATATTTAGAAGAGCTGTATGCAGGTAGCAAACAGGTCCAACCTCAGGATGGCAAGAGAAGCAGAAATAGAACTGGCTGTCCTTGAGAAAGATCACACGAGCAATGAACTAACTGCTAAACAGCAAGGCTCCAGGTGTTGACACTTTCTCTGCAGAATTACTGATACCTGTACTACCCAGAGTCATTAAAGACCTGTGCCAGAAAATCTGAGAAACCAAAACATGGCCATAACATTGGAAACATTCAGTATTCATTCCACTGCCAAAAAGGGTGACTTTAAGATTGCTCCAATTATTGCACAATGGCTCTCATCCCTCATGTCAGCAAGGTTCTGCTTAAAATTATACAACACCTAGCACCAGCCATCGAAATGGAATTACCAGATGTCCAAACCAGTTTCCAAAGGGGTAATGTTCCCACAAGCATATTGCAGATCTGTGCTGGATCATGGAAAAATCTCATGAATATCAAAATATAATTTACATGTGCTTTATTGACTACAAGAAAGCCTTTGATTGTGTTAATCATGAGAAGCTATGGAGAGACTTACATGTCCTGAGGGTACCAGCATATCTGGTCAAGTTGGGACAATACTGTACACAAATCATGAAGCCACTGTGAGAGCACCATATGGAGACATTGATTGGTTTGAGATAAAGGAGTGTGACGAGGTTGCATTCTCTCCCCTTTCTTATTCAACCTATTTGCTGAAATGATCATGAAAAAACTAGATCTTGAAGAATCAAAAATTGGGGTAAAGAGTGGTGGAAGGAACATCGATAATCTTCAATATGCTGATGATACAACTCTCCTCTCAGAAACCAAAGAAGGCCTGGAACCTCTGATCAAGAAAATCAAAAGAGAAATAATTTTGGTCTCTTTCTGAACACACACAGATACACACACAATTCATGACCACTGCAAGGAAGAAAATTTTCAAAAGAAGAATTGATGGTGAAGAAATAGAATGTGTGGAAAAATTCACTTTCCTAAGATCACAAATAGCTCAATGTGGTGAATGCAGCACAGTAATAAAACATCGGATTGCACTGGGTTGCATAATGATGATGAACTTGAGTTGAATATGGAAAAGCAAGGACATCAGCCAGACAACCAAATGTAGATTAGTTCGCTCTATTGTGTTCCCCATAGCTACCTATGGTTGTGAAAGTTGGATCTAAAAAAGTAAGATAGGAAGAAAATTGACGTGTATGAATTGTGGTCCTAGAAAAGGCTGCAACGTATTTCTTGGATAGCAAAGGTAACTACAAGCTCTGGAATACTTAACACCAGACATAGAAGGCAAAACTATGAAATTGCGTCCCACTTATTCTGGCCATGTCATGTGAGAAAATTCACTGGAG
This sequence comes from Notechis scutatus, assembly GCF_049901735.1. Classification (NCBI taxonomy): domain Eukaryota; kingdom Metazoa; phylum Chordata; class Lepidosauria; order Squamata; family Elapidae; genus Notechis; species Notechis scutatus. Next base: position 80,260,042 of record NC_142025.1, on the reverse strand, counting down.
AAAGCAATTATGTTTGGAACAGTGAACTGTAAAAGAAACCAGGCTGCCAAAGAACAGTAGACACTATCAAAGTTGACAACAGAGCATAGAAATAATGTGAGATCGAAAGATGTGAAGAAACCATAGAATTATCAAGAGTTGGACTCTAGTGAATGGCTATCGATATCATCATCATCATCATCATCATCATCACCATCAAAAGTTCTGGGTTTGACAATTTAAAGATAAACCCATTAATAAAATGGAAAGTATGGCACTGTCTAAGCGGAGTAATTATTGTATTTACATGAGAGCTAATCCATCTACACAGTGAAAATTAATAAACTACAGTAATGAATATACACTCCATATGATCATTTAATACTCTATTGTAAACAGCTTTCAAGCTGTGATTCTAATATGCTTTTTAAGAGCTTATCTTTTAGCCAGGGATGACCCTAAATATTCACAATATATATATGGCTTAGTTTTTCAGCAACAACATTGACTAAAACTTCTGTTCACGAATGAATCCCAGTTGTGTAATGCTATTCAGCTTTAAAAGAAAAATAAAAAAGGCTAGTAATAAGGACATAAAGGTTTTAGTCTACTCTGAGCCACATAATTTCACTGGGTGGCTTTGGGTCACAGTCTATCAGTGCAACATACCTCACAGGATGATTGTTGTAAAGAAAAATAGAAGTATCTGTAAAAGACGCAGAATGTAAATCTGATAAATAAACAATACCTGAGGCCTGAAGATGACTTCCCTCTTTTGGATCCAGAGTTCTTATTGATAAGAGGTGTACTTCTGTTTGATAATATTTTCAAATTTGGTGTTTTTAAGTTGAATTCTTCTCTACTCATTCCATAATGCCTTGTTGTTTTTTTGCACGAATTGCAGGTAATTAGCTAAGGGAAGTACATATGCTATTAAGTTCATTTCTACTTTGACATTACACTAGTACTACAATTAAATATTTTATGAAAATAACTGAGAATTCACAAGAAATATATTGCAAATCTACAAAGTTCTGCCAAAAAACTTATAATCACTATTTATTCATTTAAGTGAAGAAAATAATATTTTAAATGTTATATATGCCAACATACCACAGGATCCTGTGGAAGTTGCATAACCGCATTTCAGGAAAACCGCATTTCAGGAAAACAGGAACATTATGTCAGAATGCACCAAGAAATTGGCTCGTTTACTTTCCAACTATTTTTGCTGTCAGTACATTCCTGCCGTGGGGAGGACATTAGACCAGATGGATGTGGATTTATGTTTAGAAAATAGAGAAAATTCCTAAAGCTGTATGAATTACATTATGCTGTTAGCATTTATCAGTTCAGCCATATAATACTACAAATGAAAAGTCCTTTCGTTGCTTCTAATAATTTACTTTTCTTAATATACTTTAGTTAAGAACTCTTCAACTGCATTAATAATCTGTTATTCTGTTACTATGAGGCAAATTACTTCAAGTTTAAACTTACCAGGGCATTCTTTGATTCCTTGTACTTCCTCAAGAACTTTGTTTGCTTTAAACTAAGTCTGTAATTTTTTTTTTCCAGATTAAGTATTTTTTCTATCCTTGATGTTATTTTCATTTTGGGCAACAGACGCATTCTATAGTTTTTGGGGAAAAGAAACTGGAAACAGTAGCAGCACACTGGATTTACCAGATGTTCCTTTTTGCCTGAAAATAAGAATAGTAAAGTTCTTTGAATTTTAATTATAAAGTAATATATTGTAATACAATCAAATTAAAATGTCAGTGTTTTAAGCTGGGGTTTACAAGAGGAAAGCCATAAATTAACATATACTAGCCAAGGGCACTATCAACTGCTATATCCTGCAACATTTTCTCATCAAGTGAGCTGCCTGGCAGGCAAGATAATCTGCTGTTCAGCTGCCTGCCGGTTGAAAAAAAATCTTTCTTAAACTGCATGAAAGCAATGGAAAATATTTCCCATCTTTACGGAAGCAAACCTGACATTTTTAAAGCTAATTCCATAAACAAAAAGAAATACCACAGAATTATCCCTCTCTCTCCAGAGTTCATGCTGAAAACATATAAAAAGGGAAGCTGATTATTAAATATGAGCGGAAAAATCTCCAGAGGCAGAGGGTGTTTAATATGTTAGAAAATGTACAAAGTGTTTCAAATTTAGTTATTTTCAAAAAGTACGTATTAACTAAATCCAGGAGAAAGGGCTTCTCTGCTGCAGCACTCATCCATTGGAACATCTTATCATCTAAGGTAAAATCTGCTCCCACTTTTCTATTCTTCTGAAAGAGCCTGAAGACTTGGCTCAGCCAGTTGGCCTGGGAACTAAATGGGGGAATTCCTCACTGGAAATGGCTGCTGGATTGATAGCAATAGTACTTAGATTTATATACCGCTTCACAGTGCTTTACAGCCCTTTCTAAGCGGTTTACAGTCAGCATATTGCCCCCAACAATTTGGGTCCTCACTTTACTCACCTCAGAAAGATGGAAGGCTGAGTCAACTTGAGCTTGGTGAGATTTGAACTGCCAAATTGCAGGCAGCAGAAGTAGCCTACGGTACTGCACTCTAAACACTGTACCACCACCATGGCAGACTCCACCTCCCCTCCCTGGTCTCCACCCATTCATCTTTTATATTGATCAATATGAATACACCTGAAATCCAGACAAGGAACAATGGATGGAAACTGATAGAGGAGAGATTTAACCTAGAAATAAGGAGAAATTTTCTGACAGCGGCTTCAGAAGTGGTGGGTGCTTCCATCATGCTCCAGTCTCTTTTTGGCCACTTGTCAGAAATGGTGAAGCTTGGGCAAGGGACTAGATGACCTACAGGGTCCCTTCCAATTTTATTCTGTAAGGATCTCCTGCTGGAGAAAGGGGTGGACTAGATGACCTATAAGATCCCTTCCAACCCTGTGATTCTATGATTCTGTAAAGGTCTCCTGCTTGAGCAGGGAGTTGGACTATAGACGACCTACAGTGTCCCACCCAACTCTATTATTCTGTGATTTTGTTCTAGTTGTGTTCCTTTTTCATTATATTACTATTCTCTTATTTTACTTCTGTTTACACTCTTTTCATTTTTTTCCCTTTTGATTATTTTAAGCCACTACAGAAGCCACATAGTGAAATAGTGGGAAATAAATTTAATAATATTAAGTTTCAATATTTTCCCCCTTTTCCCTTCTGTCCTCCAGGCTACATATATTCAGTTCTTCCAATGTCACTTGGAGTATTTTATTCCTCAGACCATGCACCATTTTGGTTGCCCATCTCTGCACTCACTCAATCCTATCAATATCTTTAAGTGAGTTTTCCAGAACTAAACACAGTGATCCTAATGAGGTCTACTTAAACTGCAATGTAGCAGGATTAGGACCTCCTTTTTCCTCTAGTTATCCCTCTAGTGATACATCCCAAAATTGTTTTTGCCTTCACAACTGCCTGGCTACATTGTTAACTCATTAGTGTTCTGTTTATTTTATTTTATTTATTTTATTTGTCAATCACTTACAAAATAATAGGTATAAGTATAAACATGAGTAAGAATATAGAAAATAGGTATGAATAAATGGGGATAGGGTCGGTAGGCACGATGGTGCACTTATGCACGCCCCTTACAGACCTCTTAGGAATGGGATGAGGTCAATAGTGGATAATTTGAGGTTAAAAGAGTGGGGGTTAGAGGATGTAATAACAGAGTCAGGTAGTGCATTCCAGGCATTGGCCATTCTGTTGCTGAAGTCGTACTTTCTGCAATCGAGTTTGAAGCGGTTTACATTGAGTTTGTATCTGTTGTGTGCTCTTGTGTTGTTGTGGTTGAAGCTGAAGTAGTCATTGACTGGTAGGACATTGTAGCAGATAATTTTGTGTGCTACACTTAAGTCTAACCATAGGCGTACACTGTACCCCCAATACTATACCCTGCCAAATGATTTTTTTCCCCACAGTTGCATGATCTTACATTTAGAAACACTGAATTGCAGTTTCCATATTTTTGACCAATTTCCGGAAATGTCGAATTGTTTTCCATGTTACAAATACCCTCAGGAACATCACTCTATTACATGTCATGGGCAAAAAGGAATCTTACCCAACAATCTGTTATATGACTTACAAACACATTTGAACAGAACACTCCTCTTATGACTGGTCTCTGTTCAGGCAAACCCATGTTAACAATCACAAATCGGAATCTATTCTGAACCAACTTCTCATCCACTGGACCACCCAGTGGTTAAATCCTAACATTCAACTTTTTAGTGAGATCTTTATGTGGAATTGTATCAAATGGTTTGCTAAAATCCAGATAGGCTAAGTCCACGCACCACCTTTGTCCAAAACATTTGTGATATAATTTAAAAACTAATCTATGACTAATTAAAAATTAAATTATTCGTAAGATTAAGCTTCCAGGCTAACTAGTAATTTAATAATTTATATTCCACCCTTTTCTAAAAAAAGAGGAAAAAAAAATCAATTCACCCAATAAAATGGCTATCATAAATGTGTTAGTTTTCAAAGACTATAGAATAGTTATTTTGTGATAATAGAATAAGCCAGTTATTGCCAGTTATTGCTAAGGAGATAAGAGATTTCAAGGAGTGGGTTTGTGGGTTTTTATCAGAATACATGATTATTTAGTAGCTTATGGATTAAATTTCTTCAGTTTAACTATTCAGTTTGTTGAAAAAACATTCTGACACAAAATTTCACTCAGCACCTCCCCAATCACATTGCTGGGTTATAATGAAATCAAGCACCCTGAGTTCAGATTTCCTGTGAATTAAGCAGTGCACTATTATTAGGTAAAGAGTTGGAGAAAACACAAAGAAGTTGGAGAATTAAATGTTACTCCAATACAGTATCTAGGTATGCCAGTTCATATCATAACTTCCCAATCCACTTTTTTTACCTGCATGCAAACATGATTAGAAAAAAAAATGAAAAAGGCATCCAAAATGAAAATATTCTGCAATTCATTTTTTAAATAATAAAATTACTGACCACAGTTGAGAAATTTCATTTTCAAATGTAAGGAGGAAAGCAATTTATATATTCCATTTTTGAAAGATTAAAAGTGCTGAAGATACAGGAAAGAAGAATCTCAAAATCTGACTTGTATGGTGTACCACAACTCCTGTGCAATTACCTTCTATGTTGCTGAGCGTCCATCTGTGGGAAGACATGATAAAAAAGAAATGAGCTGTATATGTTTATACTGTATAACTTTTTACTAATTTACGATTAATACATTTTAAGCACAATCATATAAAATGTTTTGATCAGTTAAAATGAATACCTTCTAAACAGATGGAAAGTTTGTTTTTTGTTAATTTATTTTTCTCTTCTGGACATAACTTGCTCTTTTCTTTTTATTATTAATCTTACTATTATGAAAGGTTACGTGTCGCTCAGATTTTTAATTAGACAGCCTTCTAAATCTGACAAATGGAAAAAGATTAACAATGAGGAACAATGAGGGAATAAGCGAGAATTATAAGCCATGAAATTTGGCCAAGCCCGAAAATGAGGCAACCGCGACAGGAACAGATATGAGCGTTATAGAAGCATTTGGAAACCAGTAGAAATGAGAAAGTCAGGTGCACAAAAAGCCTTACAGCAAAAATCGCGCTTGGGCTGGGCACGTTCCCGCCAACTGTCGAGCCGCAGTTTTCAAGAACCGACATTTTCCCATCTTCTCTGCGAAAGCAAACCAATGATACCCAAGCAGCCTAAAAGCTAGAACAGCATAAGCTTGATAAGCGATGGGACCGGAAGGAATTCCTAGACCTTTTTCCGGTTACCGGGTGGGAACAATAATTCCGGCATGAACGTTCCGCTTTAATAGACTAACTAACAAATATGATTGTAACCGTTTTCCAGGAAAAGACTGGCGAGGGATTATTCGGGTAATCTTTGCCCACGCTGTTCTTTACAGCCATGAGCAGTACAGTGACCACTAGCAGCAACATATTATTTTAATTATTTTTATGCATTTTTTATTAAAACTAATTTTAATCTTTTAATAGTTGCCATGGCGAATAGGCGGCAATACAAATCAAATCAATCAGTCAATCAATCAATAAAATACTTTTCTCTTGGGCAAGGGGTTGGACTTAGAAAGACCTCCAAGGTCCCTTGCAGCCCTATGAAACAAAAAGATAAAAGCTAATGCAAATTAATGTAAAACAAGAAAGGAAAAAGAAAGCAAAAAAGCAGCCGGGTATTGAACAGACTCAGCATTATGAACTCCAGCCTTCGCCCCTCCCTGCTAGTCCTTGTTCCAGCCAGGAAGGGGAAGCAGACGAACTCCCATTTTCACGTACATTCACGTGCAGCAAGCAATATGGGGCCACTCTGCTCCCCAGCGCATATTCCAGCTGAGTACACCAACTAAGTCAGCCAAAAAAATCAACCAACACAAACTCTTGGCATTGCGAAAGAGCCTCGCCGGCTCCGCTCCGTAGAGTTCAAGTTTGCTCCTGCTCGTTTTCGGATTCAAGTTCATTCCCCTCCTCAGAATGATCCTGATTATAGTACCCAAATTCAATTGGTGGTGGATTACTATTCTCCCAGGCAAGACTGCACAATTTAATTTTGTGTTTATCCACAACTTGGTCAATTATAGTATTCCAGTCAAAATCACACAGTGCTTTGTTTATGAGCAGTTATAGTCTACCAATTTCATAAAGGACACCATGGCAATGCAGCTCGGGGTACAATAGAATCTGCATAATGGGAAGTTAGAAATGGCATGTCATTTCTATAGTCCACTGTAATTTTTGCAATTTCATGAATAAAAACATCTGTAAATGGGGCATTGTCAAGGATAGCTATGTCACAAGTATTTTCAGCCTGGACATCTGAATGATGCTGGATTCAAAAATGTATTTTGACATTTCTCATATGTTTAGTCATTGTTCATTATATAGATACTATACCAAATCTCTTAATTGTGGAGTAATTATGGATTTAATTAAATTAATTAGAGAAATGTCTCTTATAATAGATTGTTTATAAGCTGTAAGTGAAGATGGTTATTGGGAAAAGGTGTAGCTGAGTGACAATTGGGCAGGCAACAATTTGTGATAAAAACTGTTATTGGGTTCAGCAAGCCAGGATACAAAAAAAATGCAAAAATGACACTCAGCAGTGCCATGCTGAGGTTGTGGAGTGGGGTGCAATTCCAGACAAGTCTGTGGCAATGCAAAACTGATACAAAAGCTTAGGACCAAAGAACCATGTGGCAGAAGAAAATTCAAACTACTTTTAGATGAGCAACAGCAGTCATGTGATGTAATTGAATAATTTTTATATTAAAGAAATATTTGTAATAGGATATGGGCATGAAAAGCCTGTGATAGGATATATGCAAACATGGCAATATTAAAGCAACTGCAGATGAAGCATGGACCAATATGGGCTGTCCTCCAGTTGATGCAAAAACGCTAACCTTTTGCAAGAAATTGCCAAGGCTTGTGCACTCGAGTTTGTTAAGAGAGTTCAATTGGTAGCTGAGACTGGGCATTACTCAGCCATTTCAACAACCCACACAAATGGGCACAAGGATTCCAAGAATTGGGTCAACTTAATGAAAAGGTAGCTGTGTATTGCATGCAAGAAAATATGAGCAGCAAATAAAACAAAAGCCAGAATTTCAATTAGGGCCCAAAAACTGGGCCTATAAACAGGTATTATGCCATGCTCTCGTAGTCCATTCCAGCCACAATCAATCAGCCACATTATTGATTCTATTGCAGTGTAGGTGCAATTTATCAGCATGGACATCCAGCCTCTTGCCCAGTCCAGCTTCCTGTTGCTCAACTAAGGGTTGAGATCTTGTATGCTGCCAAAGATGTGTTTGAGGTCAATGGTGCTGCCATGGTCTTCTGTACATGGAGGGTACAAATAGAGGACCCGCTTGACATTGGAAACATTGAGGTTGCCAATGGCATTTGTGTTTCGGCTGGCTTCATGGTCTTAGATGCTCATATGACTGACAAGAGAGCAGTGCAGCTCCTGCAGCCCTTCTAGAAGGTGAGTACATTCTAAAAATCAAGTACAAAAACCATGAAGGCAACTAGGTCATTGAGGATAACATCCACCCGATCAAACTTGAGAGAAAGAATGTGTCAGCTCTGTCCCAGCTTGGGTGTTTAGGAAAGAAAGACCATTGACTCCCTTAGTATAGAAAAGGTATACTTTTACTAAAGCCAACAAGTAGTTACAGTGTAAGCAAAACAAGATTTGAATATTCTTGTGTAAACTTCATGGTTTTCCCCTCTTCCAGGTCTCCCTTGGTCATCTGGTCAGTGTCCAATTATATGCAAAGTAGATGTCAGAACACAAGTAAATAATTCAGCAGGATTCATTTATAGAAGAAACTCCTTTATATACAATAATATACAGTATGATGCATGTATACAATACCTAAGTCAGAACCAGAACTCAGACTCCAGAAGTCATAATCACAGAAGCTATATAAACACAGAAGCAATGTGTTACAGAGGCACATATATATATATATACTGATCAGTGAACCTAAACCACGCCTAGGCTCCAATGAGTCACCAAACAGTCCCTATTGGCTGACTTTTATGAACCTTATACACTGACACTCCTCCCTTCATGACTGGAATAGACATACAACCAAGTAACTTAATATTCTTCCCATGGTCCACTACACCCAATGGCTTGGTCATTCTTTTCCTCACCCAAACCTTTTAATTCAAATTTTTCTCTAATTGATTAGTAAATTCTTTTTCTGTGACACATCTTTTGCAATGAAACAAAGATCATCTACAAATGCTAACAATTGACAATCCCCACCTTGTAACTTTCCAGTATATATACAATCATCAGGCTTGCAACTGTTAAATCCAAGACTCTTCAATGCCATATCTGAACATATATTCCAATTCCTGGCTGGCTGCTTCAGCCCATAAATGGCCTTGTTCAATTTATAGTGTTAGGCTTTTTACTTTCATGCTTGATGCTTGAACTATATAAATTTATTCTTCTAATTCTGCATTGAGGAATCCTGTGATTATATCAAAATGCCAAATTTTAGAACCATGTGGCATTGCCAATGCTAGTGCCAACATTAGGCTTTCACTCTTCACGGTTGGTGCAAATACCTCATCATAGTGCACATTTTTCTTCTGTGAAAAACCTTGTGCCATTAATCTTGCTTTGTATTGTATCTCATGGTTGGTTAGTACTTTCTTTTTGTACATCCATTTACACCCTATGGCTTTGCAACCTTGTAGCAAAGTCATATATGTGAACACTTTATGTTCACCATGGATTTCATTTCTTTGTCCATGGCTCCTTTCCATTTCACTTGTTCAATTTTGGGTAGTGCCAATACTTCTCATACTGGCTCATAGTACACATTACACACCTTTACTTTGTTATCAGAATACCTTGTTCCATTGCTCTGACCTGCATGGCATTGACTGCTCCTGTGTTTCAACTCTCTCTGGCTTCATATCTGAGTCATCATCTTTTCTCCTTTTCTAGTTCGCTTTTAGTTTCTCCTCCCTGAACACTGACACCATCACTAATTGAGTTACCATCACTAAGTGGATCACTCCAAAAACTGGCATCAATTCTGTTCCAATTTTGTTCTGCAAAGCTAGCAGACCTGGAAATCACTATTCTCTTGCTCCCATCACTAAAGGGATAGCCAGGAGTGGGATCTGGCCGGTGTAACTACCAGTTTGGTGATTTACAATTTGCAGTTCTATGTCTGCTGCTCTTCAGGGCTACCGGTTCTACAGAGCCGGACAGAACCGGTAGAATCCCACACCTGGGATGAGCTCATAGCTTTTGGTTAACCTTTTCTCCTGATTGCTTTTGGAATATGCACCCATGCATTGCTTCCAAACATCCTTAAATGTGCAAGAGATGGCTTTCCCATACAACACTGCATATGGAGTGTTATACATTATAGAAGAAACTTTTTTTATATAAAATAATATACAGTATGTATACAGTACCCAAGTCAGAACCAGAACTCAAAATCCAGAAATCATAATCAGAGAAGCTATATAAACACGGAAGCAATATATTACAGAGGCACTCATATTTATGCACCATTGTAAGAATGTTAAATTATTCAGTTTTATGTCTATTCCAGTCATAAAGGGAGAAGTGTCAGTGTATAAGATTCATAAATTGGATGTTTGGGTAACAGTCCTGTTTAGTGCCTTTTTGGTAGGTGTTTGCAATCCATTCTCATGCCTATGTCCTTGCATCTCTCATCTATTGCTTCAGATTGGCACCACTGGCTCCTGTCATCCCTTTCTCAGTGTTTCCTCCCTATCCCTCCATTTTATGGCAGGATGCCATCAATGTGAAGCAAAGCTCAAGATAATGTTAGATATGCCCCTCTTGGAAAAAGGCTTAGACCTGAAACAGAAAAATAAGAAAAATGGTGTCATCTGGGTATCATTGATGATAAGTCAAGGTATTTGTTATGAAATTTGCAAATGAGTTTGCATGCTGGGCGTTGACTCATTTGGTCTCAGACAGGGGAGAAGTCTTTCCATTATATTGAGTACTGCATTTTTCCTCATGTTTGAAGAAGTCCAAGATTTCTTTGAGTATTGTTCTCCTTCTATAAGTGCAGGGATTAGAGGCGGTCCTTTTGTGGGACGCAGGGAGGTGTTTGCTAATTTCAATAAGCTGCAGTGGAAAAGTGGGTCGATGCATCTGAGGATTTTGGGTAATTCTAATTATACTGTTATTGGCTTGATTATTTTAATTATGGGAAAAGTCTGAAATTTGGTCCAAATTTCTTAAAATATTGATTGGATTGTAGATATTTGGAAGACAAGTAGACTTTGTTACCAAAGTCTTTTGGCTTAGTCCATTTTTTTAGACTGTTTCTTGTAGTTTTCTTGTGTTTCTGCCAGTGCTTTGTGTACCACTGCATGATGTGTCAGTCCGTCAAATGCAAAGGTACTTCTCTAGCACACCATTCATACATTCACAGCCTCCATTTGTTTCCAGATGGTGTGAGGAGTTGAGTCCCTGTGTGGTGCCCCAAAGCTTTAAGAATTCTTGGCAAAACCAGGATATGAACTACACTCCACAGTCAGAGATCATCTGGTGATATACTATGGAGTTTATATACATATGCTATAAATAGCTTGGCTAGCATAAGCTGTCTGGGGGGTGGGGTTCCTGAGCTCTGATGATAGTAGGGGCAGTCAGCTGGCTGCAAGGGACAATCAGGATGTTGACTTCAGTTCTGGCATTGTTGTAGTGAGGCAGCCAGGAGAGGACATCAGCTAGAAAGTTTCCCCCTCCCCCAGGAAGGTAATTAATGTGAAGTAAATCAGTTGATGCACTTGCTTTGGGGAAAGATTTCTGAGTCTTTCCAGGTTCTTATGGTCTGTCTACACCTCAAAGAGATTTTACTACTCTCTAAAAAAATGTTTCTATGTGAGTAGGGTTAGGGTTAGGCTTCCTTTTCCCAGACCTTCCACCTTCATTCAGCCTCACATATTTTCCTAGAGGCAAAATTGCATGGCTTCAGTGTCCCTTGTTTGTTTTTCTGGAGTAGGATAGCTCTGACTGCCACATCACAGGCATTGGCCTGAATTACAAATGGGGCATTTTCGTCAGGGTGCTTCAGCACAGGTTTGGCTGCAAACAGGCATTTTAGATTTTTTTAATGCTGCTTGGTATTCCATTGTCCATTTGAGTTTGGCTTGGGCTTTCTCTTCCCTTTTGGTCTTTAGAAAGTAAATAATAGGCAATGTTATTTGGGCAAACAATGGGATGAATTGCCAGTAAAAATTTGTGAACTCCAGGAAGCTTTGGAGCTGTTTCTGGGTGTCTAGGTCCCCCACTCTAGCAGTGCTCACACCTTCTTGGGATCCAACTCCCTCATAGGAAATGCAATAACCCAAGTAGTCAATTTTGTCCTTGTGGAACTCGCACTTGAATTTTGCATACAGCCAATTGGCATAGTGTTTTTTCAGTACTACTTTAATCAATCTCACATATTCTTCCACACTCTCACTGTAAATCAAAATATCCTCTAGGTAAACGAGAATCCCTTTATATAAATGTTTGTGTAGGATCTTGTTAATTAATTGCATGAAGACTACAGGTGCTCCTTGTAGCCTGAAGGGCAGTATGTGAAACTGGAAGCATTCTAGTGGACAATTGAAGGCTCTTTTCCATTCATTTCCCTCAATTTGTATTTGGTAATCCGCCTCTCTTGGGTCTAATTTGGTGAAAACATTTCCTTTGGCCAGATGTGTGAACATGTCCATCAGTGATAGGGGGTAGAAGTTCTCAACACAAATGGCATTTAGCCCATGGTAATCTATGCACAATCAGAGGGATCCATCTTTTTTCTCCTGGAATAATGCAGATGCTGCCAGGCGTGACTTTGCCAGTTAGATGAAGCCCTGTGCCAAATTCTTGTCTATAAAAGCTCAGAGCTCATCTAATTTTCTTGGGATCATGGAGTTTGCACATTAGTATGTCCCCTGGTACTATTTCTATAGACCAATCTGTGCGATGATAAGGGGAAAATGTTTCAGAGTCCCTTTCAAGTACCTGGCGAGGTAATGTTACAACACTTATGCTTAGACCAAATATCTCTTTCCAAGCTCCAGACAGGTCCCATTCCATGAGGGTGATGTGGTCCAAGCATGTGTAGATTTTCTAGATCAACTGTAGGGACCATTAGCACCCTGCTGATAATGTTGGAAGAATTTCTTCTCTATAGTTCAATACTTGCTCATCAGACACTATAAATTGAGTTCAAATGTCTTATTTAACACATAAGGGAAAAGCACTGCTAACTGCAAGGAGAGGAAAGCCATTTTATAATCAGGTATAAATAAGTAGTCTGCGCATGCCTAGTTCTAGAATTGTTAAGTTTTATTTTCATATTAAGGAATAGCCTGATTTCTCACATTATAATTGGCGTGTTCTGACTTAGGTTTCCCCAGCAGCATGAAGCCGACTCCTCGTCCTGATAAACCCTTTATTTAGTTTACAGTGAATTCCTTTCCAGCAAAATCCTGGCCAACAGTCGTTCAAGATATTTCACAATTACAGACCTTTATCAGGCTTGGAGAGTTGCCAGGCTGATATCTTTCAGATGTCACACTGTAGCAGACAATACTTGGCAAGAATAGATTTTCACCCCAATGAACTAATTGTCTTCTGCAAAATCCCACTTCTCTTTCGCTCTTTTATTCCCTACGAGAGGGGTCATTCACCGTCCACCTGTGGCTTTACTCTCAAGTCAACCCTTGTTCCCTACTTCTGACAGCTCTGCACATGCACACACTGGGAACAGGCACCAGCTGTTCTTCTGCCTCACTGATGTCCAACTCCGAAGGCAGCTGATAACTCTCAAGAAGGCCCTGGCCCCATCTCTGCCTCCAATGCAGAGCACTCATCAGAGCCTTCCCCAGACTCTAGAACTTAAGTAATCTGACTCTTGGCCATGAAGGGCTTTAATATGTAATAAGCAGTACATTCAATTGCTCCTAGAAAATAACTGGAATAGTGTACCTCTCACAGCAATGGTATTACTCAGATGAACTGCCTGATACCGCAGATTGTATTCAGGTTCTGGATATTCTCCAAGGGTAGACCCACATAGATCACATTGCATTAAACGAGTAAAATGGAAGCAGTAAATTAGTAAAATGGAAGTGATTTAAGGCTCCATTTTGTGGCTGAGCTAGGCTTCCAAGTCCAGAAATACTTGCAATTGGTGCACAAGATTGATTTATGCAAAGGTTCCCCTGGTCACAGATACCAGATCTTCTTCCTGTGGGAGCCATGAATCCAAATTGCACATCCGATCTGTATAGGATAATGTTACCCTAAATTGCACATCAAATCTGTATAGGATATAGTCAGAGATAGTAACGGTCCTGATTGCGGGTGCAGAAAAATCAGCAACTGCTCCATCTTTCTTCCCTTACAGTTTCCAGGCATTGATCCAGCATCAGAACGTATACACATACTTCTACAATGATCAAAACAGGCATGTGGTTTGCTTAAGGAGTATTTTAATATATATGAAGACTGCTTGACTATAGTTATTGTCCTTTTACAGAAAGAGAAAAATGAATGACTACAAAAACTAAAAAAAAAGTTTATTAAGTGTCCCTTGGAAAGTGTTTAGCGGAACTTTGAGAGAAAAAGAAATAACAATAAGCAATATTTGGAGGGTATGCACTGTGGGCTTATGCCAAGCAAAGGTATAAGGGAAACAAGGGAAAAGGCCTCCATCCTTTTGACAAACAGTGTTTTTGCAAAGAGAAGGTATACAAGAACGTGAAATCTACCACGATCTTGCAAGTCTCCCTGTTTGCAAAAGCGCTTTTTGTGAAGAGAAGCATATGTAAGAACACAAGATCTACCATTTGCTGAATGCTTTCGTGAAGAGAAGCGAACTGTCGTAACTCGAGAACTACCTGAACTTTACTGATTGTTTTAGAGTGACATTAGATACATGTTGGTTAGGGGTGTGAATTTTGCTTTGGATTCAGACAATGACTGATCAATTTTCTACAAATATTAGATAGTTCTTATTTACTTTATTATTTTCTTTATATGTCATCTGACTCCCAGCAGTGCAGGGTGTTATGATGCAACAAGTGGAGATTTCAAAAATAAATGTATCAAAATTATGACAGTTTTATCTGACAGGGAAAATGTTAAGTTAAACAGCAAATAGAATAGATTAATTTCCTTTGATACAAATGTTTATCAAAGATGGGAAAATATAATTATTTCTTAGTTCATAACCACAATTGGGACTGGGAAGTGTTGCTAAACAAAATTGTAAAATGGGGGGGAAATCATGTGGCCGTGCCAATTAAGCACAGATTATCTGTAGATAAAGTGCAAGATGCACAAATGTTGGTAAAAATATTGGTGGTTAGTTGCTTAATATATATGATGGAAAGTAATCCAGATGCAAGTAATGATTAGAGTTGCAGGAACTCTTTCCTAGAGGGCAAAAGACACAACAGAACTTGAAATGTCTGGTAGGCAGGAATATTCCAGTCATAAAGGGAGGAGTGTCAGTTTGTAAGAAATTATGAGCTGAGATAGCCATAACAAGTCAGCCAATGGGAACTGTTTGGTGACTAAGAAACAGTACGTGAGTCATGTCAGACATCTTGGAGTCTGAGCATGACTTAGGGTAACTGGTCTGTATAAATATAGAGCTTCTGTGATTTCAGAGTTCTGGTACTTGCTACCATGTTGCTAGAGCTGAATGGGTATTGTATACATGCATCATGTTTTATATTATTGTATATAAACAAGTTTCTTCTATAAATGAATCCTGCTGAATTATTTACTTGTGGACTGGTTGGATTGCTGCAAACTCTAACAAGGAAGGCAGAAAAGGAGCGTCCTCCCTAGCAATTCAGAGAGTATATCTAATTCTTATGCTGATTTACTCTGGCAAAATTCTATTTGTAGACAAAAAACAATAAAGACTACTCTGAAGTAACTCCATGAATCATTCTTGGTTCTTTGGGTTTGACATATATATGTAAAACCAGAGCAGTCAATGAAATGAATGAATGCTGAATAGAAAATGATTGCTTAGTTGAATAGTAGTGCATTGAGATGATGTGGCCATAGAGAAAATGAATTAAGATCTCACTGCAACAAGCGTATAAAGGTTTAATGGTCAACAAAAAGAGGAAAACTGAGAATGTTCTGGTTGGATGCAGTTGATGAGATTCTCAAAAGACAGAGGTGTTTAAGGAACAAAGGCAGTATATGAATCTGTGTAATAGGTAATTCTCTACTTATGATTATAATGATGCCTGTCCATTATAGTTGTAAGTCATAATAGTTGTAATCCACATGACTGACCTGATTTTATAACCTGTTTTGTGGAGGTCATTAAGCAAATCACCATGATCATTAAGTGAATCCATTGTTATGGAGTATTTTTACTGTAAGTTGGTTTTTGGCAAAAGCATCCTAGTTGCCGAGTGCCTAAAATGTGGCCATGTGACAGGAATCAGCTGTCAGAACTGAGTCATGTAACTTTTGGGTAGTCGGCTGTATCTTCAATCAGTTGCTAAACAACTGGCTGTATGTCAAGGACTACCTGTAGATTTGGTGGAAGCAAAGATGGTTGTAAAAATAGAAAGGAATAGTTAACAGTGTGGTAAACAATTTTTTCTTTTATCTCTTGCTTTTCATTTATTTTGCTTTCTATTTCTTTTTATGCATTGCACAATATTATTTATTCCAACAAGAGTATGATGCTAATGTATTTATATTTCTAGTTCTTTAGTGCTTTCTTGTGGATCCTTTAGGCTTGTGACATACTTGTAGATCAGCTCTTTGCACTTATGTATATAACAATATATATGTCTGCCAAAAATTGAAATTGGAAGAGAAAAAACAAGGTCAGGCAGTATGTGTGTCTACAATCTAAACAGGGCTCACAGCTATGAAAATATACCAGATTTAAAATCTGACTTCTAAAGGCGCAGCTTAGATTGAACAAGTTAAGCAATCATAGTAGAACAATCTATATGTATACCAATGACATGCAATATTTTCATCATTTTGGGTTGTACCTGGGCAACATTTATTTATATTTATTTATCTTATAGCCAAATTGGGAAATTATACCATTGTTATTTTTCTATATGATTTGGGGGAAGAAATGGAGGATTGTGGAAACACTGACAAATATTTTACCTTTCTATGGGCAAACTCATACAAATTGACTGGCTGATGCCTCACTTAATGTATGTAAAAAAGTAACTGAAAGAATCATAGCCTGTGGGTTTGAGAATTACCTTTTAGTAGTCCTGCTTGAGTGTTCCATGAAAGTTCTGGTTCATTTCTTCTCACATTATGTTCTATGGTGATTTTCAATTCCCATGCTTATCCCCAAAGATAAACTCCCTTTCTCAAATTCCAGTTCTCAGCTACATATTGGTTGCACATATCCAAATGAACACCAGATGGCAAACCAGAAATATGAAATCATTAATTCTTTGTTGCCACCTACTAATTATTAAACAGTTGGCCAGTTCACAATTTCCAAGATTTAAAAAAAGAATTCAATTGGCCAAGAAAATGCCAAGAAAATGATGGGATAACCAGAATATTGTGATAGGGTAACCATAATATTATGCATGCCCAACTAGAGGAGGCTTTATAAGAGATAGATAATGAAGTATAGGATTGGAATTGGGAACATCACAAAATTAAAAAAATCACACCCCTTAGAATGTTATGTGTTATAGCTACATGGTCAGCAGTGCAGGTAGATAAGCTGGAATGATATACTATGGGGACAGTAAGATTTAGTGTGATATGATTTTCAGCCAGTTTCAGAATTGGAGGAGGGGGTACATCACTTTTACAGTTTAACACTTTTAATAAAGAGAATTATTTAATAATTTCCCTTGATTTTATTTTAAAAAAGTAGAACATTACATTTCAAAAATATGAGTGATATCGTAATATTGAATGGAAATATGCTTTAAGGAAACATCAGATGCCAGCTATTTATTACCTGAATAAGTTAATTTCTGCAGGCTATGGTGAATGGAATTGAGGAATGAAATACTTATTGCTGTAAAGAAATTATAATGCAGTATTAGGAGATTTGGTCATAAAACATAATCAGTTAAGAAACTTAAAACACACAAATAAATTCTGATCAAAGATAGCTGACATACTTTTAACTTAAGTAGCAAGTCAAACACAAACAAGTAAAAACATTTTTGAGATAATTGGAAAAAAGGAGCAACAGGTTTTGAAAAACTACAAGACAAAATCAAAAGTTAAATTAAATTTAATTTAAATTTAATCCAACATTTAGAGAACTAATTTTACTTATGCTGAATTTTGGTTTTTCTTAAAACAAGTTCAAGGCCTTTACTGTAAAAAATAATAATTGAACGCACGCAATTGAACAAAAAGTTGCTATTTTGTTCGATCACCTTTTTTCCACTGAAATCAAAATAATTATATCCATTTGATATTTGGAATTATAAGTTTTAACAATTCTGATTTTCTTTGCTACATCCTATTTTATACATTTTTGTATCAATGATTTTGCTCTTTTATTTTTAATCTGTCCATTTATATTTTTATATGACCTTTGGGTAAATATTGAATTTTGCACAAACATCTTAGCAATATTTCTAACAGCATTTTGGGAGGTTGCTAATATACAAGCAAATTAAGCTGTGCTGTTCTCCAGAGAGCATATTTCCTCGATTACATTTCCACTGCCCATGTGTTCTACAAAATGATTTCTTGTAAACATTAGTGCATAAAGCATTACAAGTACTCCTTTAGTTAGCTCCATGTTTCAACACCAGGATGGCTGGTCTCAGAACTTTAGAACTGATTGCTCCAGTGATCAAACAACTTGCAGCCTTTGCTTGGTACATAATATAGCAAATGCACTCGCTGAGGTAGTCCAGTCAATCCTTGTCTTAGAAACCCTTCAAAATATTTCTAGAAGGGTGACATTACGAAGAAGCCATTGTTGTGAACGGCTACCATTACAGTCCTTGATACTGGGCACCTGACTGTCTTCTTCAGTGGCTTTATCCAGGCACTGGTTACTGTTCATGTGCAACAGGATTAATTTCTTTATTGCATGTTTGGAGAACAAAAGAAGAGGAGGAGGGAAGAGAGAGAGATTCGATATCAGATATTGATGAATGAACATAACAAATTATAAACTCCCAAGTGTCCTCTGGAGCTCTCAGGCAGTGTTAATGACCAGATGACTGCAAAGAAATACAATCCTTCCTTTCCCCCCCCCCCACCCCCATCTGGTCGGAACTATGCTTTCATCCCCCACCATTCAGTCTCAATTGCCATTACCTATCCCCCCCAATCATCAAAACTGATGAAGCTTCTTGGATGATAAGCAAAACATTTTGTTCTTCTTCCTCAAAGAAAAAACAGTCGCTTTCCTTTTGAAAAAACACCTTTGAGACATCTATGACCTGGATGACTGAGAATCTCCATAGATATAACAAATGTTTGGTAATGTTGGGTAGTGTTGGGTAAGTCAGCAATCAAGCTGATATAATTCAGCATTGTTTGTAAAAGAGAGCTAGAAGAAATCAAAGTTTGAAATCTTACTTTCCACTCTCTTAGGATTCGTCTGAAAAAAGAATAGTACAAGGGCTGTAATACCATTTGGTATCACCTAGCCAGGGATAGGAAGGGTCTTTGATATGTAACATTTGAATGAGTAAATGAATGAGAGGTACTAATGTTGCTGGAACAAAAATTTAAATGTTGCTGGTAGTCTCCTGGATTGGTCAGGTAGTGTTCACTGAGTTTGCTGCATATAAGATTTTTACTTCTATAACATAGGACAATCCTCTTAGATCCCATTAACTCATTAAGTCCACTAATGGAAGAATATGGCAAGATTTTGGGGTCACTTCTTTGATAGTGACTAAATTAGCAAACAAAGAAAGTGCTGTGATTATAGTACATTTGAACTTCAGTTAAGGCATTTGGCAGAACAATGAAAAATAGACAGTACCACCACCAGATGCATTCATAATTGACTACAACTGCACCCGGCATGTAGCTCTCAGCAGAACTACAGCTACATAGAAAGAGGTTTTGCCTTGGGTCCAATGTTCTTCAATAGCTTCATAAATGATCTAGATGAGGACAACAACAAGCTGTGGGGGAATTGCTAAGACTTTGGAAGATAATTCAAGATTCAGAAGGAACTTGAAAGAATTGAGTATTGGGTCCTATTCAAGCTGCAGTTCAGCGGTGAAAAGTAAGGCAAGAAAAAAGAAATACATGTATATAGAATAGGTTGTACCTGGCTCAATAGTTTCAATTGTGAGAGGAATCTAGTGGACTACCACTTAAGTATGAACCAGCAAGTGCTACTGCTGCCAGAAAAGCCAGTGCATTTTTAGGCTGCATCAACAGAAGGATAGCATCAAGATCATGAGAAGTGCTAGTATGTGCACTAATGATGTCATACTTGGAATAGGTGCATACAATTTTGTCACCATAATACAAAAAAGATTCTGAGGCCCTAGAAAAAGTGCATAGAAGAGCAACAAAGATGATAAGAGATCTGGAGATTAAATCATATGATGAATGGTTAAGGAAACTAAATATGTCTAGGCCACTGAAGAAAAGGAAGAGAGGTGACAAGGGAAAATCACAGAGACAAAGGGGGGTTGACTTATTCTGCAAAGCATCTGAGGGCAGGACAAAAAGCTACATTTGGAAGGTTGTTCAGAGATCATACCTGGAACTAAGGAGAAATTTCCTGGCAGTGAGAGTACTTAACAAATGGAACAGTTTTCTTCCTGGTATTGTGGGTGCTCTATCACTGGAGGTTTTCAAGAAAAGATTGGATGGGGAGGGCGGAGCTGGCATCGCGACGATACGGCATGCAATCTTGGAGGTCTGAGATTGCTGCCAATATCTTTGCTCCTGGACGGTCCAAATGGATCTAAACCGTCCCGAAGAGATGGTGAAAGTGAAGAGCGCATCCTGTCGGGGATACCGCAAAGTCCCTGGTAGATCCAGGAGAAACTCTTCTTGCCAGCGGCAAAGAGGCAGCCATTAAAGCTGCTGAAGATGGGACAGCTCCGAAACGGAAGAGAACAGAAAGAGAGAGTGTGCCGGTTTGGTGAGAACTTTTTCTTTATTCTAAGATCTGAAAGGACAACCTAAGGAAAAGAAAGAATCTGTAAAAGTTTTGACAGAAGTGATTAAGCGGCGATTTTAAACAGGAATGTCAAAGTAATGTTTTTTTTCTTCTCATTGCTGGATTTTCTATACATGATCTTATATTGTGAAACTGGACTGGTTTTTTCTTTTCCATCTATTTTTTTTCCTCCTTTTTGACTTTGTAACATTTTAGGCTAGAGACTCCCTTTTAGTTATTTCTTTTTTAAAATATATTTTTCTTTCTTTTTTATTAATTCTTATTATATTTTGCTTGGAAAAGGAGAGGGAAAGTGAAAGCAAAGAAACTTTGTAACACTGCCAACTAGAGGCTTGGAAATATTCTACTTCTCCTGTGACCAGACAAAGCTGAGAAAGAAAGAACTGAGACTTTTTTTTCAAGGACATTGTTATTTGATAAGATAGAGGGAAGAGCATGGGAGAGTATTATTGCAGGTGCTCTTCTGGGTTTCTATCAACAGCTGGAGTCTGGTGTTGAAACTTAAGGGAAAAAAAGGTGATAAGTTTTTGGGGAAGAGAATTATAATAAGAGCCTTGGATAATTAAACAAAGTGCAGTGTGCTCTTTTTACTTTTTCTAAGTTGTGCTATCCCTCCTCACCAGCTTTATTTTATTTCATTTTATCTTTTTTTTTTTTTTTTTTTTGCAATAGCTATTTGGATCCTTGGCTTTGTTGGAGCTTGTCTTTGTTTTTCTTTTTTTCCTTTGGAAGTCCAATCTCTATGCTTGCTTTTTATTTTAAAGGGAAACCTTTAGTATTAATGTTTCCTTTTTTTTTAAGGGAATAGCCTTTTTTTCTCCTGTCCTGGTATTTTTGTTTTTCATTTACCTTTCTGGTTTATTTTTATGCACTCTTTTCTATTTGAGACCTCTCAATTGGATTAAGGTGTTGAAGAACCTGAAGAATTTTTCCTTTTCTTTCTTTTTTTTTTCAAGCCTTTATCTTCATCTAACTACTGATTGGATTAAGGTATACAAGAATTTGAAGAAATTTTGTCCTCCCTTTTTTTTATCATTACTATTTGGCTTCTTTTTTCTACTATTTTTATTTCGGACTACAATTGGTTATTTCACAATTGGATTAAGGTTTAGAAGAACCTGAAGATTTTGAATTGCTTAAAATGAGTAGGAAATTTACAGCTCCTGGTTCTTCAACTTCTACTTCTTCCTCTCCACCATCTGGAGGACAACGTTCAATATAGACAGTGTTAAAGCAAGAAAAAGAACAAGAAAAAGTGACTCTGCAGTTGATTATGCAAGGAATTCAAAATATTCAAGCAAGATCAGAAAATATTGAAAAGAGAATAGAGAACATTGAACAAAGAACAGAGAACATTGAACAAAGAACAGGGAAAACCGATGAAAAAGTGGAGAACATCCAACAAATGATGTTGAAGTATGATGAGAGATTCCAAAAAATTGAAGAAGATAAACAAAGAGACAAGAAGATTGGAGATATTGATAATAGATTAACGGTGGTTGAACAAGATAAAAGTGGCATGTTTAGATGGGAGATGGATAGATCAGAATTCTATCTTAGATCCCAAAACATAGAGGAAGAAAAAGGACAAAACTTAGCTGAGATAATGATAGAAATACTGGCTGAAGCTTTGGAAATAACTCAAGAGAAGATGATGGATGGAATAGATGAGGTTTATCGAGTTTTCACAAGATATGCGATGAGAAATAGCTTACCAAGAGAAGTTCACATTAGATTTACAAAGAAAGCCATTAAAACGCAAATATTGCAAGTGGCAAAAGAGAAAACATTGAAATATAAAGACAAGGAGATTGTGGTCTTGAAACAAATGCCCAGAAGAGTGAGAGAGATGAGAAGAGAAGAGAATACCGATTCCTGACTAAAATGCTACTTAAAAAAGAGGTGAATTATAGATGGCTGATTCCAGAAGGTTTAATATTCACATGGCAAGAACAGAGACATAGAATTGACTCAATTGAGAAAGCGGAATTATTTTATACAGAATTTTTTGGAGGGAAAGAGGAAGAGGCAGAAAAAGAAATTTCACTAATTGAATTCCAAGAGGACTGCCAAATGGCGATTGAAAAAGAAGGTGCAGTAGGTGGAAAGGTGGAAGCCAAAGAACAACGTGAACTAAGATCTACGAGAGCTGCTATTCCTAACTACAAAATATAACCATAGAAGAGAAAAAACTGATTACAATTAATATAAATGGACTTAACTCAGCCGTTAAAAGAAGGAAAACCTTTCATAAATTAGAGAAATTAAAATTTGATATAATTTGTCTACAAGAAGTACATATTAAAAAACAATATGAACAATTGCTGATACAGCCAAAACTAGAGAAAATATTTACTTCCTTGACACAACGTAAGAAAAGAGGAGTGGTTTTATATATTAAAGAGACCATCCCAGCAAAATTGATTTATACCGATGATGACGGAAGAATACTAATGGTGGAAATAATGGACAATAATACGAAAACACTCCTGATTGCAACCTATGCTCCGAATGACAAACAAGAATTCTACAAAAAATTACATATGAATATAATTGAACTGGACTACACTAACATAGTTATGATGGGAGACTTAAATGGAATTGTAGACAATAAATTGGACTATACAGCACAGAAAACAACAAAGCAAAACAGAAAGACTCTCCCTAAATCTTTTTTTAAAATGGTAGATGAAATAAACTTAAAAGATACATGGAGAGAAAGAAATGCTAAAACTAAACAATACACCTTCTATTCAAATAGACACTTATCATGGTCCAGAATAGATATGATATGGATGTCAACAGAATTAATAACTAATATTCAAGAAATAAATATTGAAACAAGTACTTGGGCAGATCACAATCCAATGACAATTAAATGGAAAGGACAAAAAAGAAGATCTAGATGGACGTTAAATAATACTATTTTAAAGGAAAAAGACTTCACACAGTGGATGGAGAAAGAATTGGCTTTTTTCTTTAGAGAAAACAAAAAAGAAGATACATCAATTCAGAATGTATGGGATACAATGAAGGCATATGTTAGAGGCTTGATAATAGATTATACAAGGAAAAGAAATACTATGAAAAGATTAGCCTCTAAGGCCTTAGAGGATGAGTATAAAAGACTTGAAAAAGAGCTACAGAAAATGCCACAGAAAAAGAACATCAAGCTAAAAATGGATATAGTTAAACATAAAATGGGTCAAATAGAAAAAGAAGAATTAACACAGAAAATTAGAGGTGCTAAACAGAACTACTTTGAAGATGCAAACAAACCAGGTAGATGGTTAGCATACAAATTGAGAAAGGAGAAAGAATCAAGGAAAATATTGCAATTAACAGATGACCAAGGCCAAGTTTGCTATGGTAGTAAAGAGAAGAAGGAAATCATTCGAGACTTCTATGGGAAACTATATATGCAAGAGAATATTGATGAGGAAAGAGTTAAACAGTACTTACAGAATGCTAATTTACCTCAGATACCTAAAGAGATTGAAACAATGTTAGAAAGCAATATAATGATGATGGAGTTAACTGAAGCACTCAAGAAGCAAAATAATGGAAAGGCACCAGGCCCAGATGGACTTCCGGCAGAATTTTACAAAACATTACAAGAATCGTTGAATCTTCCATTGCTAGAAGTTATGAATGAAGTTATGTTAAAGAAGAAGATACCTAAATCATGGTCAGAAGCCTATATTACACTTATTCCAAAAGAGGAGGCCGATCCATTACAAATTAAGAACTACAGACCTATTTCTCTACTAAATGCAGATTATAAAATCTTTGCTTCAATATTGGCAGAAAGACTTAAAAAATATCTAAATAATTTTATTCATCCTGATCAAAATGGATTTCTGCCAAAGAGACAAATTAAAGATAATATGAGAGTAATTTTGGACACCTTGGAATACTACGAGGCACATCCTGAAAAACAAATGGCTCTGATATTTCTAGATGCACAGAAGGCGTTTGATAATGTGAATTGGCGATTCATGTTATTACTGTTGGAACAGATGGGCTTTGCTAGAAAATTTATTCAAGCAATAGAAGCTATATACTATAAGCAAACGCAAAGGTAATGATAGAGGGAGAACTTACAGACTATCAATATAAGAAAAGGAACAAGACAAGGGTGCCCACTATCACCTTTGTTGTTTGTGTTAAGTTTGGAAGTGCTAAACAGAAATATTAGAGATGAAAAGAATATAAAAGGAATGAAAATCAAAAAGGAAGAGTTTAAGCTGCAAGCATTTGCAGATGATCTGGTTTTCATCTTAGAAGACCCTCTAGAAACAGCACCAAAATTGATAGAAAAAATAGACATATGGAAAGGTGGCTGGTTTGAAAATAAATAAAGATAAGACAAAGATCTTGACAAAGAATATGCTATTAAGACAAAAGGAAGAACTGGCAGACCTATTGAAAATTCAGATCACGAATAAGATCAAGTACTTGGGGATATATTTGACAGCAAGATGTAGTACACTAAAAGAGAATAATTATATCAAACTTAAACAGCAGATAGTGCTAGATCTGGCGAAATGGGAAAATTTACAACTGTCACTAATAGGGAGAATTTCAACAATCAAGATGAATATATTACCCAGAATATTACATTTGTTTCGAACAATTCCAATTAGGCTTGGAAAAGATTACTTTGAAGATTTAAATAAAATTGTGTTGAAATATATATGGCAAGGTAAGAAAGCGAGAATAAAGTTAAAACTTTTGCAAGATGCTAGAATTAGAGGAGGATTTGGTTTGCCTAATTGGGAGTTGTATTATCAAGCTACAAATCTGATGTGGGTTAAGGAATGGATAACACTAAGAAATACTAGATTGTTGACATTAGAAGGACATGATTTGTTGTTGGGGTGGCATGCTTTTTTATGGTATAAAGGAACTAAAACACAGGGGTATTTTAGAAGACATTATATACGGGAGTCTCTGTGGTTAAACTGGGAGAAGATTAAAAGACAATGTTATTTGAAAATTCCAGTCTGGCTATCGACTATTGAAGCATTTTCTTATCCTATAATATACCAAAAGGAACAAACAGTTAGATATGGTGAAATATTGAATGAAAAGGGTGAACTCAAATCTATACAAAAGCTAGAGGAACAAGGTATAAAGATGAATTGGTTTTCATATGCAAATACATTCAAGGTATGATAGAGATTCTAAAATGGAAGGTTTCTATGATAAATTGACTGATTTAGATAAGATTTTGACAGGTACTGATGAAAAGGTGATTAAAAAAATTGTATGGATATTTATTAGAAATTAAATTAGAAGAAGAACAAGTTAAAGAAACTATGATTGCTTGGGGAAGAATTTTGGATATGGAATTGATTTATAGAAATGGCAAAAATTGTGGTCTCAAAATTATAAAATGACAATGTCAATAGCATATAAAGAAAATTTGTATAAGATGTTTTACAGGTGGCATTTCCCCGACAAGAATAGCAAGAATGTTCAAGAATAAATCCGAAAAATGTTGGAAATGTCATCAGACACCTGGCTCATATTACCATATATGGTGGGCTTAGCGGATGCTAAAAATATTGGACTAAAATCCACATGTGGTTGGAAAAAATGACAAAAAAACATATAGACTTGAAACCAGAGATATTTTTATTGGGAATTTTACCTGAAATATATAGTAAAGACTTGAAATATCTGATTGTAAATGTATTAACAGCGGCTAGGATTGTATTTGCCAAAAACTGGAAAAATGAGAAAACACCATCACAGGAGGAAATCTTTAAGAAAATATTGGAATGTGCTGAAATGAGTAGATTGACATTTGAAATTAGAGAACAAGAGGATAAACTATTTTATAAAATTTGGGATCTATTCTATCAATGGTTAGACAATAAAATGCAGTAATGAAATATGTAGACTTTTAGAAAATAATGAATATATAAAGCTGTATTTTTTATTATATCTACAAAATGATTTTAGGATAGATTTGGGATAATATGAACTGTTATAAAACAAACTAAGTAAATTATGATTATCTTGTAAAATATGAATGAATAAAAGTATAGTCAAATGATTGATTAATAATGATACTAAGGTATTTAATTTTTGATTGAAAATACGAGATTATATGCAATGTAATTGTAATTGAAGACTATGAAATGGAAGCACAAAACAATTTGTAAACCAACCGGCACACTGTATGTATACATATGGAAGATGGCTTGATGTTTTTATGTTTTATTTGTTTATGTTTGTTTTTAAAAACCAATAAAAACTTTAAAAAAAAAATTGGATGACCATTTGACTGGGCTAAGATCTCTTGCCTTGAGCATAGGTTCCTAAGATTCCTTCCATGATTCTATGTTTCATATTCTGTAAATGAGATTGAAAATGAGATTGTTGACTATTAAGCAAGGACCTTATATGACCATGATTTATGTTTTCCTGCTGGTTATCCAACAAGCAAAGTCAATGGGAAACCTGAGATGAAGTTGCAAATCTCAGTCATGACAAGCTCCTCTTTAAATCTCTTGCAAGCAGGCTGGCATGCAAGTGAGTTTGGGTGAGCATGGTGGTTGGGCCTGGTAGAGAGGCAGGACTGCAGATCCTATAGCCTGACATGTATCAATAAGGAAGTGCTATAGCCCAGAGCGCAGGTGGGGAATGGATGCTAATGGGCTTGGTACAAATGTGGGTGGATAAACAGCCACCTGCCTGGATCCTATACTTGCCCTACAATCTGGGGGCTCTCCGGGAGAAAAAGCGACAGGAGGGAGAATATCTTACAAGAGTGACTTGTGTTCTACTTCCTCATTGACTTTGTGGGAAGCAAACAAGGAAGGCTGTAAATGGATATCATGTGACGCTATGAAATAAATTGACAGAATGTCTTTCAAAACAATGTTTTCTTTCTATTTTCTATTTATAACCAGATATTTTCTCAAAAGAGTTTGGATTCATAAAGAGACGTACCACTGGATCATACTCCCAAAGCTGATTGCCTTTTAAGTGATGGCATTTGAGCATTGTGACTGGACCATTAAGTTTGGAGACATCTAAACACAAATCATCTGTTCGGATCTCCTTGTTAGCTGTGTATGAGAAAACCTTGACAGAAAACCACATTTGATTACAACAGTGATACTTCATTATAAAATCTGAGTATAAAACCTCCTCCTAATGAAATATTTGGAAAACACCAGCCAAATGAATCTCCCTTTTTCCACTTAAAAGGTTTCCTAAACAATGGCATTTATTTTTCAAACTTCCCATTTTTCTAGATTTACTTTTTCTTCTATTATATTAAAAACTGTAATTCTATTAGCACAATTGTGCTATTGTAATGTATTACATTATGTTTACTCACTCTAAACAAAAATAGTACATAACATTAACAAATTATGTAAAGTGGGAATTTTTTTAGCAGTGTCTGTACTGACATGAGAGATGACAATTGCTACTAGAAATACTAGAAAATGGCGGCTATTAATTGGGATTCATATGGCTGAAATCTGAACTGCATTTACTTATTTGATATGGTAAATTTCCCCTGGCAAATACATTAATTTAAATATTAATGATGCAATAGTATTTGGGGGCATTTAAAATACAAAAAATTGTTTCACACGAGATGCAGGCTTACATGGGTTATCTTGCTGGAAGTGCCACAAAAATATTGGCTAAATGCCCAGTGTTTCCATATTCCATAAATCACTCAGGGCTCCAAGAGGAGGCAACAATGTTGCCAAATTAACTCTAGAAACAATTTGAATTAATTTGTGATAGAATCTTTAATCTATCCACCACTCCTATGAAAATTCATACTAGTGACTAACTTAAAGCTGATTTGATGCTGATTGTCCATAAAATGGAATTATGATTCTTCAATATGCTCCATTATTGATTAATTATAAGAATAGAGATTTTAAATATATCTGTTAAATTATTTACTGCTCAAAATATAATGAAAACAAAAAATGTTATTATTACCTGATTACCACCCATTCCATGGCAATTAAAAATTCCAACTTTTTCATTTTCTTTTCGTGCCATGTTATCTAGACACTGATTTGTTTCCGCATTTCTTATCTAAAGAAAGGTCAAAAAATCAGATAGATGATAGGTAGGTAGGTAGGTAGGTAGGTAGGTAGGTAGGTAGGTAGATGAGATAGATAGATAGATAGATAGATAGATAGATAGATAGATAGATAGATAGATAGATAGATAGATAGATAGATAGATAGACAGACAGAACACACAGACACGTGCGCACGCACACACACACACACACCAGATACATATTAACTAACTTGCACATTAGCCTTAAAAGTGTAAAGAAGGACAATTTACACATCCT
Organism: Notechis scutatus; assembly: GCF_049901735.1. Taxonomy (NCBI): domain Eukaryota; kingdom Metazoa; phylum Chordata; class Lepidosauria; order Squamata; family Elapidae; genus Notechis; species Notechis scutatus. Next base: position 80,230,978 of record NC_142025.1, on the reverse strand, counting down.
CTCTCTTTAACTACTTAATAACAAAGTCATGTAGTCATTGGGCTCATATTCTCTCAGTGATTATCCTTTTTGCTTTCTCTGTAAATTTTAGCTCCGTAAGTCAGTGCACATACAGGCAGGAAGGGGGCGAGTATAACAACACAGAGATAGCACAAATATAACTATCACATTGCTAAGATTTGAAATGTGTTTGTTTTCTACTATTTATCTTGGTTTTGATCTTAAAGTTTATATAATCTGAGACACGTAATACCAATATTTTGTTCACAAATTTGGGTATGCTGTAAACTTTCCACAAACTGAAATTAGATTCTATTAGAACAGAGGTGTCAACTCACTTCGTAATGTGACGTATTGTGACTTTTCCTTTCGCTAAACTGGGCGTGGGTATAGCCAACATGTGACACATCTGGGCCACGGGCCGCGAGTTTAACAGCCTTATATTAGAGTTTTTTGTTTTTTCCTTGAAATAGGGCAACATAGTTTCTTCAGAGGCTAGCTTTCTGATAAATTACAAAGTCTTTTGATTCAATAACATACAGTATATGTATGTCAGCAAAAATATAATTATACTCACTATTGCTCAGGCTTTTTATTTTTAAATAAAAATATTGATCTCATTTTCTATTTGTATTTAGTTAGTCTTTTAAATGTTTTTTATCTGTTTTTATTAATGTTATGTTTTAAATTGTATGTTAAATTATATTACAAATATTAATTTTTCAAACTGCATTAAATGAAATTAAATTTGAGAATACATTTTCTATTTTTGTTTATAATTTATAGTTATTTGTATTTAAAAATGGTTTGTTATGACAAAATATCTATCAGTGGCACGATGTAACTTTGACACCTTTAATGCTTGGAAAGAAGTGCTTTGTTCTTTTTCTCTGTTCTATGACACTTTCTTTTGTATTTTTATCTTACAATAAAATTTAATATAAAGAAAGCTTACGTCAAAACTAGTATAAAAATGATTATATAATCCTATATTCCCCTATTAAAGATAGATTTTCACACCAAGGAAAAACTCTGTCTTAATCCCACTGTATCAAATGTTATAGGTTTCCACATGAAAAAGCATAGGTGTTTAGTAATGACATTTATTTTTCTACATGCTATATCAGGTATGGGCATTAATTTTTTCAAGAGGTCACATGAGAAACAGACTGTTGTGGAGGCTGTTGCCCGACTGCCCTGCCACTGTCAATGCCCTGCCTGCCATAGATACTGACAAATTGATTAGGACAGCTTGCGGGGCAGATGTGGCCTACAGACAATAAAATGATCAGGTCTGCACTATATGGAATTGTACATAAAACTGTTACCTCTCCCAAAGAGAAATAGTGTCGTGGTATTTGGGAATCAGGATAAACAGTCTCTAAATACCAGGAAAAAGGTTTGCACTGAAGCTTCTGTCTTAGTCCAAGTCGTGAAGAAATGTCTCCATAATCCACCTTTGTAACCCCTTTAAAGAAGTATATATTACTGTTAAAGTCTGCAGAGAATCACAATATTATTTTTTTCTTTTGTACAGTTTTAGTGAAATATAAATACAGTCATATTATTTCAAAACCCAATCTTTACACATAATCTTTTTCAGAGGCTCTGAAAAACTATAATAAATTTAATCTGAGTATTAGACATGGGGACAAATTTGGTTTAAAAAGTATTTCTATAATTTAGCCTGTCAGTCCTGTCCCAACAGGCTCTCTAGGAAAGAAAAATGCTTGACTCCATCTGAAGGTGTCAAAGGATCTTTTACTAGAGACAACTGGATGCAGTGAAAGCAAGAAAGAAGAAAATCTGCACAAATTGCTACATTTCCAAACCTTTAACCTTTTGACTAGTTCATCAATGTCCACTAGGATGGTAGTTGGATGTTTTGAGAACAGGACACTTCAAGAAACAATTAACATTCCATTCCCAGGTCCTGGGTGCCCAAAAACCCTTGAAGTGTCCAGATGACATTGGTTCACACCTCTGCTTCTTGTTCTATTTATTTATTTTATTTATTTATTTATTTATTTGATTTGCCAATTGTTTACAAGATAATAAGTATAAGTGTATACATAGTTGTGAATACATGAAATGGGTACATATAAGAAAAATAAAAGAATAAGAGAAACAATAGGACAGGGATGGTAGGCACGATGGTGCGCTTATGCACGCCCCCTACAGACCTCTTAGGAAAGGGGTGAGGTCAATAGTAGACAGTCTAAGGTTAAAGTTTTTGGGGTTTGGGGAAGAGACTACAGAGTCGGGTAGAGTATTCCTTCTCACTAGTCTCCCCCTCTTTCCTCTTTTTCCAACAGGCCCTCTTATCCCCCACATCTCCCCCTCCCTCTCTGGGTTATGGCAGGCAGCAACACAAGCAAAGCCTGACATGCCTTCACAGGGGCATTAGTCCTAGAGAGAGAGAGTGATTAGAGGATGTCTCGTTGTTTAGTTATGGAATCTCTGTAGTTTGATAGAGCGTACATGCCATGCACACATGCATTCCGTTTCAGAAGGGGGAAGATGTTTCCAAGCTACTAGGTATTGGACATTTTTTGTACTTGCAGGAGTCATTAAAGACATTAGAGATATTGAAGAGAATGTCTAAGTTCAATATGCTGTTCTCCTTTAATCAGGGTGGAGATTGGAGGGGCTCCCAGCAAGGGAGAAATTAGTGCCAGCTTCCACAAGCTACAATGAAATACCAGATGGTCTTTAGGAAGTATAAGCTATACTGTGACAGGGTGGTTGTTATGCCAACATATTTGGGGCACAGTGTTTTTTTTTGCCATTTACAGCCAATGAGGTGGTCTGGGATGTGTTATGGGGCAGCTCTGGCATGGCCACAAATTCTTGTCCCATAGCCACTTTAAAAAGGGCAAAACCAGTGCTACTATGCAGGAAGTTATTTTACTTCTGCAAATGGGAGGAGGACCGACCAGTTGTCCTGCTAGTAATTAATAAAACATCTTAAATATTGTTCTAGAACCCTGTTAGTCCATTCACAAGCTCCATTAGTCTGTGGATGATGGGAACTTCTGAGTACCAGCTTGATACCTAATAATTTAAAAAATTCTTGCCAAAATTGTGAGATGAGTTGAATTCCCTGGTCTGAGATTATGTACTCTGGCACCTCATGTAGCCTGTAGATGTGTTGTACGAAGAGCTTAGCAAGAGTGCGGGCTGTGGAGATCTTTGAGCAGGGTATGAAGTGCACCTGTTTGGAAAACAGGTCTGTCATAACCCAAAAAACTTTTCTGAGCTTTCAGAAAACTCAACAATGAATTTTGGAAATCATAGAGATTTGGAAGGAAATTTCCAAGGAGCCTGGTGTTTTGCCAAAGGCTGTAGGAGTCCCGGCATTTTTTCTGGACATTGTCATATTATGGCATTCTAGATAAAGTATCTCCCCCAAAATTACAGCCCCCTAGGATATAGCGTAAGGCGAAATTGAACAGATTAAAGAACTGTACCTAGAAGACCTGTTTGGGGGAGTTTCCTAGAGGTTTTTAGGGCCTCTATGGTTTGTCCAGACCTCAAAAGAGACTTTGCTTCCCTTTAGGAAGTGTCTCCAAGTCAGGAGTGCCCATCATACCATGTAAGTTTCCTTTTCCCATCTTTCCCATTGCTGCTCCATTTCCATGAGTTTCTTTGAGGTGTATGCACAGGGTTGTAAAGCTCTCTGTCTTTTTGTAGTAATACAGTCCCATGGCTACATTGCTAGCATCTACTTGCATTATGAAAGGGGCATTTGGGTCAGGGTACTGAAGCACCGGTTCAGTGACAAACAGTCACTTTAATGTCTCAAATACAGCCTCACACTTCATAGACCATTTAAAATGGATTTAGGCTTCCCCTCCCCTTTCATTTTTAACAAGTTTGTAAGGGGTAGGGTTATCTGGGCAGTCTTGGCTGTTGGTTTTGATTTGGGTTCAAGCTTTGTGATTGCTTAATGGTCTTCGAATGTCCTGCAGAGCACCATCATAAAGCAATTAAAAGTTGTACAGCTCCAGAGCATCATCTTTGTGGAGGGTAACCATCCAATTCACTGCGGCGTCCTCTAGTGCCAGCATCACCACCCTCATTTTGGCTTCTTCAGTTACTATGTCAGCTTTGTATTGTTGCATGTAAAACCAGATGTAGGTGATGAAAAATCTCAGGTTCCCTGGGTCTCTGCTGAATTTCACTTCCAGAGATGGGGTTCGGCATCCTGTCTGTTGTGGCCTGCCAGCAGCCAGTAGAGCTGGCGGCAGACTCAGACAGTGAGGAGGTTGGGGAAGGCTCTGATGAGTGCCCTGCGTTGGAGGCAGAGATGGGGCCACAGCCGTCTGACAGTTATCAGCTGCCTTCAGAGTCAGAGATCAGTGGGGCAGAAGAACAGCTGGAGCCTGTTCCCAATGTGTGCATGCACAGAGCTGCCAGTTAAGGAACAAGGGTCGACTCAGGAGTAAAGGCACAGGTGGACAGTGAATGGCCCCTCCCATAGGAAATAAAGAGAAGCGAAAGGGGAGTGGTGTTTGCAGGAGACAATTAGTTCATTTAATTAGTGTTTTTTGTTCGTGACTCTCAGAGACTTCTTGCCAAATATTTTCTTGTACAGCACTGCACTTGGAAGCTATCGGCCTGGCAACTCTCCAAACCTGATAAGGTCTGTGGTTGTAATTCACCCTTGAAAGACTGTCTGCTGGGGCTTTGCTGGATGTGAATGATAGGAATTTACATTACCCTAATAAAGAGGGGTTTTGTCAGGAAAGGAGTCTGTTTGTGATTTTGTGAACCCTAGTCAGAACACTATCTGGGCTGGCTGGCCCACACTCGTGGTGAGGCTACAGCAGCTTTTGGCAGACACTGGTTGCTATGTGGGGCCTGGACTTGGGCTCTTGGCAGCTCTCCTGCAGCACTTGTCGCTATCACTCCATCTCTTGGTGCTAGAATGGCCTTGCAAGGATATGCAGGCCAGGACTTTACAGGCCCAAAGGTTGTCTACAGCTTCTTTCAATGCTTCCATGGCTTGCTTGATCAGCGTGCAATCATATCTGAATCGCTGGGCCGCAGTTCCTCTTCAAGCTCCACATGCAATTCTCTTTGGTTGGTTCCTTTTCCTCCCCAGGTGAGGGTCACTTCGGAGAATCTCTCATTCCATTCTTTCCAGCTGATGCTCATCAGCCACCTGGGTCTCAGTTGCTCCTTGCCAGCTGCCGCCTCTCCTACCCACTCCAGGGAGTCTGCCTGGCCATGGGATCTGGCAGTTGCCTCTCCCCAGGCATCATTCTCTTCTTGGTCACTCTCATGAGATATCTCTGGTGTAATCCCCGTGGTAGCTTGGTGGCTCCAGGTTGACGATTTTTGCAGATCTGGCTTAATATTAGCCCTGCCCCAGCTGACTCTCTAGGAAAGAAAAACGTTTGACTCCATCTGAAGGTTTCAGGGATCTTTTACTAGAGACAAATGGATGCAGCGAAAGCAAGGCCAGATCTAAAGGAAACCCGTGCAAATTGCTAGGATGGTAGCTGGATGTTATGAGAACAGGACACTTCAAGAAGCAATTAACCTTCCTTTCCCAGGTCTTCAGTGCTTAAAAATCTTTCACAGATAAAGAAAGTTCTGGCCAATTGGGGAAAATTACAACTATCAATATTAGGCCGAATAGCGACCATAAAAATGAACATACTACCGAAACTATTATTCTATTTTCAAACAATTGGATAAGAAATTTTTTCAGGAATTAGATAGGACGGTAATGAAATTTATATGGATGGGGGGGAAAGCACGCATAAAATTGAAAACATTACAAGATAGTAGAACCAGAGGCGGCCTTGGACTCCCAAAATGGGAAACATATTATCAAGCAGCAATTTTACTATGGGTTAAGGAGTGGATAAACTTAAAAAAATAAAAGAATTTTGGCAATAGAAAGTCACGACCTCCAAGTTGGGTGGCATGCCTTTCTATGGGATAAAAAGAATAAGATCCACTCCTATTTCCATAGACATTTGATAAGGGACTCACTTTTACAAACATGGGAGAAAATAAAAAAAGCATTATTTGAAAAGACCAAACTGGATTTCACCTATGGAAGCTATATTATATCCAAATACAAGGGACACTAAAAAAATGATTAGATATAAAAAAATGGTAGATGAACAGGGGGAATTAAAAACACTGGATAAACTAAAAGAACAAGGGATAATATTAGACTGGTGGGTATATTTGCAAATTCAAACTAAATTTAAGAAAGATGTAAAGGAGCTAGGGATAGATAAAGATTTACAAAAATTGGACCAAAACTTGACAGGCAAGGATATAAAATTTATAACATGAACATATAATTATTTACTGGAGGTAGAACTAGAGGAGGAAATTGTTAAGGGACCAATGAATGGCTGGGCGAGAAATGTGGGTCATAATATAAATTTGGATGAGTGGGAAAAGACTTGGACCAAGAATTGGAAGCTGACTTTGTCAACGGCATTCAAAGAAAATCAATATAAAATGTTTTGTAGATGGCACTTAGCGCTGGCACAACTGGCGAAAATGTATCCAACCTTGAAACTAGAATGGTGGAAGTGCAAACAAAAGAAAGGAACGTTTTTCCATATGTGGTGGCAATGTATAGAGGTCAAAAAATACTGGAAGAAAATACAGAGATAGCTTTTTGAGTTTACAAAATATAAATTGAATTTGGAACCCAAAATGTTTTTATTAGGTATGATCAAAGAGAATTTGAGTAAAGATAAAAGATATCTTATTGTACACATCTTAACTGCAGGAAGAATCACGTTAGCACAAAATTGGAAGAGTGATAAAATACCACCAGATGAAGTTTTGATTCAAAAAATAATGGACTGTGCTGAACTAAATAAATTCACTATGGAACTGAAAGGCAAAGAGGATCGAGAATACTATGCGACATGGGAGAGGTGGTACGAATGGGTGAAGGATAAGGATAAAAATAATGCATAGTCACAAAATAAGAAACATGTATATACAATGACACAATAACTGTGAATGGAAATGAGACTTTTCTATTTTTTGTTTTTAAAGAATAAAAATTAATAAAAAAAATTGGTTCATACTTCTACTTCCTGTCTGTGCTGGTCTTCTTCTTTCCCCTCCTTTTACAACAACCCTCTTACCCTCACTTTCCCCCGTCCCTCTCTGAGTTCTGGAAGGCTGCACTACAAGCATCGCTTTTGATTAAAAAAAATACTTAAGTCATTTCCTGATTTGACTTAGAACTTCAATCAAATTATTTTGGGATTAAAATTATTATCTTTATTGTCAGAGTACATGTGTACAATGAGATTGGCTGAGCCTCCCTTCATGCACCCCCCAACACTACTCACAGTGAGGACAGAAGTCCCTAACCCAGTCCCAATCTTATTACGCTATGAGACCTTGTTGCACAATGCGCCAGCCCCGCAAGTCTATCATACTATGTTGACATGATTTCATGTTGTGATGGCTGTTAAATGAGATAGTCTTGTTAAATAACGCCCCCCGCCCCTGCTCTTATTGATGCAGTCATTAAGCAATTGTGCAGGTTTTTAAATGGAGCATAGGGAGGACTAGCACAGGCCTACCTGTCCTCGGCTTCCCAAGGACTATCACACCTTGAGGCACTCATATTTTGTTTCTTAACCCTCAGGGTCCCTACAACTCTTGGATATACTTTTCCCCAAGCAGGACTTTTCCCTTCTCTGGATCCTACAGGCCTTGAGCCTGCTTTCCACCCTATTGTGCCTCACACCTTCCTCCTCAATTACTTTTTAAAAATCTTTGGGGTTGAGGAAGTTGGGATAGGGAAGGAGAACAGGGAATCTATTGCTGGGCTGCATGTCACAATTCTACAAGCAGCTCTAGTTTTCTAAGCAACTATTTTCAGCATTACACTGCACAGCCAGCAACAGAGTAGCATGCTTTGCTTTGCATTTTTCAGGGAAGCAAAACAAAATAGCATAATCCCAGAAGCAACCACTCAGAAAATGGCAGCTAATTCTATGATCATATCATATCACCCAGCAAGGAAAAGGTTGTCCTCCTCCCCTCTTCTGGCCTCTTGAGTTTCAGGGATTTTTTTTTAATTATTATTTTTTATTGTACAATTTTCTTGGTTTTATATAAAATTTCTATATTCACAATAACATGGGTACAATGTCTACAATCTGTATTGAATACAGATAATAGATCTTATACACACAATAGTTAAAACTATTATTCTCAATACCTATTCACCTTCATCTTCACTTATCCTTATTAAAATTTTTGCATTATTTAATTAGGTGCTCTGTTCAATTTTGTCTATGATCAGTTAATCATATCAAACATTATAAACATCATGTAAACATCACATTTATAAGCATTTAACTTCCAAATAATTATAAACTTTTAACTTCCAAATAATTAAAGTTTACTTACCTTAATTATTCAATGTTCATTATTCAATTACACAAATTACTTCATCTTTGTTTACATATACAGATTTCTAACTTCTGCTATTTTCTAAACATTAATAAAATAGTTCCCAAATTAAAAAAGTAATCTTTGCCCCATTTCTAATTTCTATCTTTATACTAATTCTTAATAGTACATCTCATGTGTTAAACAGTATTCTGCATTTATTCCTCATCTCTTGCCTGTTTCATATCTCAACTCTTATTGACTTCTTGGCACATCTCCCATGCTCCTCCCATGGGGTCTTGTATCTTCTTGTCTCTTTCGTGTTTGATCTAAGTATTTCTTATATCTCTGCCGCTTCTTCACTCTTTTGAACCTTCAATACACCTTTTAATGATTTTTTCCTCACTTCAGGGGTGTCTTTCTGTATATCCCCTTCTAATTTTTGATCTCTTAAAGTGTAATTCACTATTTCTATTTCAGCTTTTATTACCTCTTCTTTTTTATCTTTTTGTGTTATTTGTCATTTTCCCTCTCCTATCCTTTTCTTTGTTCTATTTTCTTTATTTCCTGAATTTCATGTTTATTGTTCATTGTCTTTTGCTCATAGTTTTCTGGTCTCACAACTACATCATATATCAATTCTTTTATCTCCCTATGGTTCCCTGTCATCATTTCCTGCGTACCTTAGAGAATCAATAATATTTCTTTTAGTAAGGCATTTATTTCACTCTGCTGTACCATTTTCCCTTATTTTAATAAATTTAAAATTTTCCTGACAAAATTCCAATGTCCCAGTTATGTCACACCAAGATAGCCAGTATTAGAGCAGTTCACAAAGTCACTCCATTAATTAGTCCCTTAACAATCTCCACTTTGTTTCACAACTCCAAGCTGTTTCTCACTGTCTGGCGTATTTATAATTCTCAAGGCTCTAAAAGTTGAATGTTTTCAGTTTGTCTTGAAGCACCAAATATAATCAGTTTGCAGGTGTTGTTTAATGTATTCCAGCTAATCTGCCCTAGTCATAACAACTTTCACTTCTTCTTTTTCCAGCTCTATTTTGCCTTCCTTGGCCAGCAGATGTCACTGTTACTCTTTTTCTCCACTTGCTGCAAATAAAATGTCTCCAAAAATATTTTCCAATAATTTCCCAAAGTCCTTCAAATCAAAGTGATAGTAAAAGTATAATCCAGAATTTTGAAACAATGTAATTTTTGAAAAACTAACCAATCCAGTCTGTCTTTTATTTTTAAAATTACTTCTGTCTACAATTTCTTTTCTTTCTTTTCCAAATCTGATAGTAGTTCTAGGTCTTAGTCACTGCTATTTACATCCGTTGAGTCCCACTTTCCAAAAGGGAAAATTAGGGAAAATTTAGGGAAAATTCCATGGCAAAAGTTAGAAGAATTCTTACCCACACCAAGCACAGTTACAGGATCTTTCCTTTCTTCTCTTCTGTTTCAGCTGTCATCACAGCTTCGGTTCAGCCATAATGGATGTCTTCTCTTCTGCCAGTTCAAGGGGTTTTCTAAAGGTCAGATGCGGAGACTGCGCTCTCTTCATGACCACAGAAGCATCTCTTCTGCCTTCATCACCCCTATGGGGTGACTTTTGGCCCCATAGAGCCCCCGGGCTGAAGAAATCAGCAGGACTTCACAGAGCTACTGCTCGTCTGCACAGCTTCGCCGTGACGTCAGCTGCCTTCTCCCTGAGTTTCAGAGATTTTTGAAAGATGACGAGAAATGTGTGGGGCCTGGTGGAGTGGATAGGAGGCCCAAAGCCTGAGGGGATCCAGTGGAGAGATGGGGGCAGGAGAGAGGCAGGGGACACTGTATGTCCCTGCAGTCGAGAAAGGGAAAACAATCATGGGAGCACTGCAGCAGCAGTAGTTTTTGGATGACGTCATAGTTTTTGTGAGGCTCACAGTAACTTCAAACGGTTGCTAAGTGATCTATCATAAGTCAAAGATTACCTGTGTTTCCACATATTACTATCTAGCTACATGCAGAATATAAGTATAGAGATCATAAGTACAGAAGTATAAACAAAAAAAATGGGAACAGAGTTATAGATATGTGTGCAGAGAAAATCTACTTATGCTATCCACTGGTAGGATTCAGCCGGTTCGTATCGGTTTCCTGCAAACTGGTTGTTACATTACAAACTCACTCACCTACCCCACAGCTATTAAAGTGGATCCCGGGCATTGTGCTGCAATGGAAAAATAGGCAACAGAGCAGCATACACGAGGGAAGGAGAAGGCTGCTTTCCCTCCTCCTTCCCTCATGTCGGCCACTCCGTTGTCTGTTTCTCCATTGCAATGCAACCTTCATGATTCACTTTGATAGCAGGTGTATATGTGTGTGTAATAATTTGCCTGACCAAACTAACTCCACAGTCTTTTATCGTGCTGCCAACTTAATTCCTTGTCCCTCTCACTTTTGCCCGCAGGCTGACCAATAGCCCCTACAAGCAGCTCCACAGGGATGAGGGGAAATCCTTCTCTCCACTTCCCCCCTTCATCTTCCCACACGATCTCTTGGGAGCATGGGAGCATTGACTCCTTGTCTCTATGGTAATCTCCCCTTCCTCGTACCTTGGAAACCTCACCTCTTAAAGGAGCCACATCCAGAAGACTGAAACAGCCGCAAGACCAACATGTAGACCAGCACCCTTGGAAACAGCCTTTCGGCAAAGGGTGAAAATTTAACAACCGGTTTGCCCAGGGTCAGGTTGGCCATTGCAGGAGGCTTGTCCTGCAAACGTGGCGGAGCATGGAGAACAGGGATGGGCCACGCCTCCTATGATAGTCAACCTGACAGACCCTAGGTAAACCAGTTGTTAAATTATCTGAATACCACCTATACCCTTGTAAAAAGAGAAGTAGGACAAAGACAGATGTTTTGGTGGTGGCTCCAATTTTATGGAATGTGCTATATTCTCTCCCATCTGATATTTTGGAACATAGCAAAGATCCTTCTTTTTCAGTGGTGCCCAGGTAGCCATTAAAGTTGTTAGGATGGTTCAGAATTCTTTGATAATTATGTTGATGTTTTTAAGTTAAGTGTAACTTAACAACTATATGAATGGGGAATATTAGAATTATTTTAACCAAATAATATTAAGTAATAATATCACACATACATACATGTGTGTGGGTGTATGTATGTGTAAACTATTGTATATGTTAGTGCATGCATAATATATATGCACAAGTGTACATGTACTGTTAATATTAACAATATAGTTGTATAATAAAGTAATAATATTATGAAAGTAATAGTATTATGAAAGTGACATTTCAGTGCAGGAAATAAAGGTATGTCTAATATACGTTAGATCTTTAAAAGAAAGATTACATTTTAAAATAGGTCCATTTCCAACTGTCATAATGTACAATAAACACATACATACATACATGCATATACATCCATATGTATATGTCAATGACTCATGAAATCAATAGTACCATAATTTATGAATTTGATAGATGAAGAGGACTTAATGTAGTAAATATCAATTAGTAAAGTATACTCAATGTATATTCAGCATAAGCTGCAAAAAGGTAAACTGGGTAATTAAACTATATCTGAAACTCAGAAACTACTTTGTCAAATGTTATTGAATAAAAATTTACATATTATCCAAATAAGAACCAAAAATAACTGGAAACCCAAAATAAAATTAAAACTCAGTTTCAATTATTGAGATTTTTATGCTAAGGTGCCTTGCTCACCTGGAGAAATTATGTAAAAAAAGTTTTTGAATTCATCCATCCAAACTTCTGCAAGTCGCCTATTATTTTTATTAATAATCTGTCCAGTGCCTCCTGGAAAAGTGTAAGGAGTGGCTTTTCGGAAAACATGTCCCACATGTGAACATGTCACAATTTCCAAAGTTCCTCCACATTGCCAAATCTGAAAATGCCAAAAAAACGCTATTAAAAATCATTTACAATATACTTCCTATACAATTCAAAATAAATTACAATTGTATAATAAAACCTGACCTGTAGAGACTGAATTTTCAGGTGCTCCCTTTGTATTATTCCATTCTGGCATATTAACAAGGCTTATGTATGCCTTTAATAACACTGCAGAAATATTTATGTGAAGGTCCTTCTGTTTCTACTGAAAAATATACCCAAACACATGCAATTTAAAATGATATTTCTTACTCTGAATGAAATCTCTAGGTTTTCTCCTCCCCATATATCCATTCCAGCATCATACGTTCCAATTTCTTGAAAATAATCTCTGTCTATGGAAAAGAGGCCTCCTGCCATTGTAGGTGTCCTAAAACAAGAATAAAATTTTCTGAACTGAGATGTGATATTTATCAATGTTTAACAGTGAATTCAAATGGTGAGTGCCAATCAAAATGGACATAAAACTGAACCACTGAGAAACAAGGAGACACTGGCCTATTCCAGAGCTTTGTGGATATTCACTACAACATTCTATTATTGTACAGCAGTGCTTCACAAACTTTTTTCATAACCCAAACTGGTTATCTATATGCCCTGTTTACTGCTTATCAGAGTCTTTATTTAAAGTCCTGGTGGTTTTTGGATAATGGGTTTATGTGTTGTTACCAAAGAAACTTAATTGTTACCCAATTTGGGGTAATTTAGTCAGGTTCAAGAAGCACTACTGTACAGAGTAAAGAAAATAAATTTGATGGAGATTACTAAAGCAACAAAGTGAAATACTGCTTAAATTAACATAATAGGGAAAGATTATGAAAATGATTCAAGACACTTCCCTGACCCTGCAATTCACATGAATGTAACTGGGGGTGGGGGAGGGAAATAATCAGATTTTCAAAATCTAAATAAATATATTTTTGGTCTATTGTATAGTCTGCCTTGTAGGGTTGACAATTATCATCCAATTTGTATTACTCCAAAATTAAAGCATATTTATGTTATCACTAAAATAGTATATAATATTTTCTTATTTAAGATACATATAATTCTAATAGGATTAATCTTTTTCCCCTCCTGGGTCTATTAAATTTTGTGGGGATGACTTACGAAGTTTTTATAAAAAGAAAAGATAATACAACAGCTAGATTCTGAGCTATTGGTAGATTTCAATTATAGCCTCCCTCCATTGGACTATAATGACTATATTGATTCTGAAAATCAGGAAACAGCAATAATGCCTATTTTTTAAAAAGAGATTTTCTAGATAATTATTGTCTAGTCATTCATTAAAGATCATCAGCAAATTTTAAATGTGCTTTGAGATTCTTTGCCATTTATTGCAAGGGTGAAGAATTAGAAAAAATATGAAAAAACTAAAGTTTTGAATTCTCAAATTCAGAAAACCAAAATTATGAAACATCTTGGAATATTTTTTCAAGCTTCCAGTGGGAAAAATGCTTGTGCTATGTAATTCAGAAAATCAACCTCAGCAATTGAATTATTTATTGATCATGGAGTGTCTTATTCATTTCTTCTACCTTAAAGCTATTCTCTGCTAAAGAGTGCTCTCAGTTAGATTCTAATTGTTATTATAGACAGTTCTCGACTTATGACCACAATTGGGATCAGAATTTCTACTGCTAAGCAAGGCGGTTGTTTATTTATTATCTATAAAATTTATATGCTGCCCATCTAACTATCCAAAGAGACTCTGAGTGGCTCAAGTGACTCTTGTTAAATGAACAGTGTCCAATTTTATGATTATTTATTTTTTTGCCGTGATTGCTTACCAAATCATTGCAGTTATTAAATCATGGCCATTGCAATGTGCCCATGATCACAATTTCGGCATTAGGCAATCCACCTGGTTTAAGACCAACCACAGGACTAATGCAATTATCCTCATCATGCTATCTCAGCCAACCACTCTTATGACACACAAAGCTGTTGTAGTCCTGGAGACCCAAGCCTGCTCCTTACCCCAACAGGCCCAAGAGGCTTCAGTCAGTTATAAGGCCCAGCAGCATATATTGCTTCATTTACCTTTGTTCTATTGAACTGCTGACAAGCACACCCAGACAATGTGAGATGCAGTCTTTCTATAGAAGCCACCTTACACCTGTTTTTAAGCAAGTTCATTTTCACAATTGTTCAAAAGTTCCTCATGCAATTTGAAGGAGCCTTCCAAAAACTCCAATTGGCACCACCTTGCAGAATGGTGCAAAGCAGCCTCTGTAGGAAAGCTATGCTTCACATCAGTTGGACACACCTGCCAGCAGCTGCAGAAAAACATAAAGGTAAGTGGAGTACTTCATGGATACTGCTGGGCCTTTAACCAGTTGAAGCTTCCTGGGATCAGTGAAATGGAAAGCAAACCATCTCCTGGATGTGGTGAGAAGAAAGAAAGCTTGGGCCTTCTGGCCCATGGCAGGTTTGCATAAAGTCCGGTGGGATGATCCCCGGCCACTCACTGCCAGGCCTCCACCAACCCTGTGAAGACCCTACACTCTGTTTAACAACCTGTGTGATTCCTTAACCAGAAGAGCCAGGATTGTTAGCAAAAAGATCATGTTACATCTTAATCATTGCTTCACTCAATGACCAAATATTTCAAATTCATTTGTGATTGTAAGCTGAAAACTACCTGAAAATTCTATCACAGAGGGCTGTTAACTGAGGGTAACATTTTACCAACTGTTATACTACTGGCAGGTATTAAAGGCAGGTATCAGAAGATACCCTATGCCAGTGATCCCCAACCTTTTTTATGCTGCGGCCCGGTACCGGCATCAGCTGGGCGCCGCGGCCCAGTACCGGCATCAGCTGGGCACCGCCATCTTTTTTTGATGAAAAAGTGCTTCTGGTGACCTCACCGGAAGCACGTTTTCATCAAAAAGATGGCGGCCAGCGCTTCCGTGAGCTTTTCCGGGTAGAAATGGCTTTTTACCCGGAAAAGCTCACCGAGCGATGGCGCCATCTTTTTGATGAAAAGTGCTTCCGGTGAGCTTTCACCCGAAAAGCTCACCGGAAGCACTTTTTCATCAAAAAAGATGGCGCGCCTTAGCAAACCAGCGCCCGGTAGGACTTGTTCCACGGACGTGCCGGTCCACGGACCGGTGGTTGGGGACCCCTGCCCTATGCTACCCATTTATGCCCTTGTAAAAAGGCACTGTAGAATTACTGCTCATACTTCATAATACCACATGAAATTATACTCATTTACTCTCCAGTAGCAAATACTCAGGGTTTATGAATTCCTATTACATTATAAACCGTCTTCTCTACTACTCGGATATTGCCAAATTTTATCAAATAGTTATTAAAAGTAGGCAAGACATGACATTCTCCAACAATGACATTTGTTGATAGAAACTTTCCGTGACGGGATATTAAAAATCCTTACTATTAACATATTAACTACATCTAACAACTCTTTATTTAGAATTTTAGATAATAAAGTATAATTTTTTAGGTTTCAGTTAAGGATATAATTTTAGCCTTAAATTTAGCTTTAAACACAATGATTCTCGGGTTTTAGATCATTTTCAATTCAGGTTTTAGATTGTCTTAGTTTTTTTTGCAAGTCCCTACAATTTTCTTGGCATGATTTGGTTGCCACTGCTTCCTTCATAAGGGCAGAGAAAATGACTAGTCCAAAGTCACCCAACTGGCTTTGTGTCTAAGAGAGGACTAGAACTCGTGGTTCTAGTCTAATGCCTTAACCATTATCCCAAACTAGGTTCTCCTTTTTAGCATAGTTTTAAATATATTAGGATAGCATATGCCCAGGCACAGAAAATGAATTATGCTTTAAGGTGCTACTGCTTTCTGTTGTTGTTTTTTCTGAATTTTTATGCTGATCTTTGATGAAATAAATATGATATTGATATTGAGCCAAGACATGTTAAGTTCAATCTGCTACAAACATATAAACTGGTATGGTTCATGAAATGATTCCTTTAGATTAAACTATAGAAAAATATATGTATGGATTAGGAAGATGCTATGATGTTTTTTAAGTTCTCTAAATATTCCAGACTTAATCTGTTCATGTTAGGAACAATGCCTGTATAAACTGATTCTCACTATGCTATCTGATTAGGCATTATGCCAGCCAGATCTTAATTGCATGTTTATTTATTTATAATATTAGTAGGTCAATGTTTAGGACAAAATTCTTCTCAATACACCTTTATTAAATAGTGTAAAAGAAATCAATAAAATGCTTATGTCCAAAAGTTAAAAATTCCCCCCTCCTTTCATTTTATGCTGTGGGAACTATGTTTAGTCTAACAAACAAAAAGACTAGGTATGAATTATAGAAGTCTTCCAATTTTTGAAGGCTGTCACCTTCTTAGGGGGCAACTATTATCCAAAGCCCCTGAGGGCAGGAAAAGAAGTAATAGGTAAAAGATTATTAAAGAGAGATCCAACCTGGAATTAGGGAGAAATTTCCTGACAGTAAGAACAATGGAACTAGCCTCCAAAAGTTGTGGGTGCTCCTTCACTGGATGTTGGACTACCATTTGGCTGGAATGGTACAGGGTCTCCTGCTCAAGAAGGGGATTGGACTAGAAGACCTCCAAGATCCCTTCCAACCCTGTTATTCTATGTTCTAATTCAGTAAGTGGCTTCAGAGAACAAATGTCCTAGAACCGTCTTAAAAGTTACCAGTGATAGGGTGTTAATAAACTTCAATAATATCTAACTTCCATATGTCTTTCAGTGCCTTTCACATCCTCTTTCTTTCCATCCACTTTCCATCCATTCTGTTGACAACGTATTTCTTAATTCCTTTTCTTATAGAGCTCGTACTTTATATTCCTGCAGTTATTCTAATTTCATTCTTTTTTCAATGTGTATTCCTGTTGTAATGACGAGGCAGTCGAGTTGTTTGATCATGAACAACTGAATCATGATGATCTTTATTGGAGTCTAGTCTTGCATTTATACACATTTTTAGTTATCCTCCAACATTGGTTAACTTTGGTTACTGCTTAACTTTTGTTACTGTTTAGCACAGTAATCCATACAATTAATTATCTCTAGTTAAAGTCTAACATATGTTTACTTCCTCTCTCTAATCCTCCTTTAGATTAGTGACTTTGTTTACCTGAGTTGTATTTGCTTGGAAACATTCTTTATCTGAGGTTTGCCATCCGAGATTGGAACATTCCTGCAATTACAACTCTACATATTCCCCAATTCTCTTGAAACTAACAAAATGCTCTGCCCTACAATCATAACCTATCATCTAATTTCAATCTTTAATCATAAATAATCAAATCAATTATTGATTCATTTATTTTCTATGTGTAAATGAAAGTTTGGTCTAGTGATTATGGCACCAGACTAGAAATCAGAAGACTGTGAGTTCTAGATCTGCCTTAAGCATGAAAGCTGAATGGGCGACTCTGATTCAGTCACTCATTCTTAGCGCAACTGATTCACAGGGTTGCAATTGTGGGGAGAATAAGAGGAGGAAGGAATATTATGTATGTTCACCACCTTGGAGTTATTTATAATTAAGGTAAGATAAAATAAAAAGACAGGTGCTTTAAACAAACTTTTTTATAAATCTGAATTTTTAGATCTTCAAATGGTTCAGTCACTTTTCTACACTCTAATTCCTACCTATTCACTTGTACAATTACAGAGTAACATTTCCCCCATATCACATTGATTCAGATTTTCCTCCAAACACATTTCTTGTTCTTCTGTTATTAGAGTACAAATTTCACCAATTGAGTTTCTACTTCCATATGCACAGTGAAAAATTTAGATACCAATTAAATTCCAACACGTTTTAGCGTTTTCATTCAGGTAAGTCTGCATTTTCATTTTAACATGATTTCAGTTTTCTCTACATTATTTTACTTTCACTCAGATTTATCACTTCTTTCCCCCCTTTTCTTACCTTCACAAATGCTTAATTTGCCTATTTCCTGTTGCTTTCATTTGTTTAATTCATTTTTTGCCATTTATTCTTCTTACATCCCAATTAGGATTTTTTCCATGTGTTGTCATTACCAGATGATACCACAGGTACTGATCATATAACATTATGGTTTTAATCAATTAAAGATTTTACATTACAACATTTACATTTCCTGCAAATATTCTGGAAAAGTAATTATCAGTATGATCATGTTTTGGCCAGAATGCCACAAATGTACTGAAAGTCCATTTCACCCAATACAAGCCAAAATGTCTAAACCAGAGATTATCTTGCAAGCCAACACTATCCCAATAACCTCAAATTAGTTATTTTACAAATAGTCCTCCGGTTATATCTATTTGTTCAATGAGAGTTAGAAGGTACTGAATGAATGGTAGTTACTACCCGTCTCTGAAGTTCCAGCCACTGCAGCTTTCCCAGTATCATGTGATCAAACTTCAGATGCTTGGCAATGTTTGACAAGTATACGTCCACCTATCTTCACCCCCACTCGCTACTAACTCCTACTCCTCTTCCATCTCCCTCCAGCTATCCCCTACTTCAGCTTTCCCCACTTGACTTTTGCTGCCCTCTTTCTCCTGTTTTTGATGAATTGTGCCCAGCAGAGGCAGCTGCTGATCCTTTTCAAGGACTTTGTGAGAAAAGCTGCAGTAAGATATGTCGAGGCTTGGGAGAAAGGCCATATGGAGGAGCAGCAGGAATAGGCAGCAGCAGTAGAGTGCAAGGTAGTCAGAACAGCAGAAATGGGGTAGATGGAAGAGGAGTAAAAGTTATGGGTAAGAATAATAGGGCAGAAGTCCTGGCCTAACAGTCACAACTGGGACTGCCACTATTAAATGCTGCAGACAGGTGAAGTTTCACTAATGAACATTTTACTTAGCAATGGAAGTTTAGTCCTAATTAGAATCACAACCTGAGGATTACCTGTTCTAAACATATTTTAAACTTTTAATTATTTACATACTCATTTTAATTTGTTCATATATTTACAAATGATCTTTCAAAACAAACTCATAATAATATTGGTATCCAGTAATGCAAAACAAATAATTTATCATTTGAGCTCCCCATTATCCTCACTATATTCAAAAACAAAGGCATTAATTATTACAAATGTATTATTTAGCTTTAATACTGGAATTCTTTAGTATGCTGCATATCCATATAAATTATATTAATAAATTCTTAATTTGAAAATAAACTAACAGCATCCTTTTCTTGCTATACTCTCTTCAAAATATTCTGAAAGCATGGTGCTTGTCAGCTGTTTTCAACTAACTAGGCAAGAAATTGGCAAGAATAAATTTCTACAGGCATGATGTGGAGATTATATGGAAATCATAGAAAAGTTGTGAGGCCATTACACAACAATTCCAATGACTTCCATGTATCAAATGCATAATTATGGTAAAATTATAGTTCATTTTTTTACTTATTTGTCATATTCATATTGCTCATCTCATAAAACATGATTTATTGGTCTAAACAGTGTAACAGTTTAAAGATTTTTATTTCTGGGTGGAGGAATAATTTCCATTTTCCTCTGGTTTTGGAAATGGAGCAGTGGTTTCAGGTTGTTTAACTGACCTTCTGAGAAATATATTACACATTAATTCATTACTCACAGAGCCTTGTAATTATTTCTAACTCTCAAAGGAATATCCATCAAACTGAATATCCATTAAAGTATTCAGTTTAATCAAAAATCAGTTTTCTTTACCTAACTGGAAGAGTCCGATCACCTTTCCTTCTATCCATTTCTCTCTGAGGAACAGGATACCATCGGAAATTTAACTTCCAGTTGAATCCTCCATAAGTCATATCAGAGCCTGCCATATATTCAAATGTGTCATCACTGATTACATCAATGATAGGACAAACTACAGTTTTCCTAGAGAAATAAACGACATGGATTGTTATAGACAAATATAATAACATTGCTATGTGTTATTCACTATAGGGGAGCAAATATGCAGCTTATTATTAAATGATTTTGATCCTAATTTTTAAACATTGGAGACTACCTGTAATGATGATGTATAATTAGGGACAAGGTTATTAGAGCCCTCTATGTCACTAAATCATCTGTACACTTGTTCAGATTCAGAAGTAGAGGATGAAATATTATAAACATTATGTCCAGTTGACTTTAACAAAACTAGTATTCCAGGTAAAACATGTGAGATTATTTGAAGCTATAGCTTTCAAAGTAAAATAGTGGCAAACATTTGATGAACCCATATTAAAATCTTCTTCACTTTAAAAAAGCATTTGCATTAAAAAAAAGACTGGGGAAAAGCAGGGATAGCTGAAATTCAATCCATTATATACACACAATTCATTTAAACATGGTTATGTTCTGCTGCTTATTTTTGTCAAAACATGCTCCACTGAACAATAAAACCCTCAGGAGGAACTATTAATTTTAGTCATTGTTTTGAAAGAGTATTATTATGAACACATTTAACTAAATTAATAAATATTAATCTTTAACACGTTATAAAATAACCACCTGTTAGCTTTAATCCGTGCTAACAGAGGCTCAAGCCAACCTACAGTGCATTCACAATGAGCATCTAAAAAGGTAATGACTTGGCCTTTAGAGGCAGCAGCTCCTTTCAATCTGGCTCTGATGAGTCCAGAACGCTGCTCCATTCGAATCACATACACTGGTATTCGTAATTTTTTCACATAGTTCTCCAATGGCCTCTTCAAGAAGTCTGAAAAACAGTGTCAAACAAAAAGTGACTTAAATGTTTCTTGCATATAAACCCTTACTAGCATTTGTCTAATTTGTAGATTGACTTTGATTTCAGCTATGAAAAAAATAACCACAAATCCAGCAACAAGCTACAGCAAATAGTAAATTACAAAATGGGAGACAGAAGTAATACAAGGGATATGGAAAGAGGGAGGACTTCTGTTGGAAATTGCAACTTGAGATATGTTCCAGTTTTTGGTCTGATACCAATTCTCCACAGTTCTACACTTAAGAGTGAGTTTCTACGTCTGAAGAAATTTCCCTGGGGAAAGGAAAGTTCTTGATATTTATTTATTTTTTGTTCCGTGGATGGCTGGATGCTCTCGAAGAGCTTCTTGAAGAAATAATCAGGTAGTCTCTGGCTGGGGGAATGAGAACCAGGTCAACCAAGAACCAAGTTCACCATGGAAGAATTGGCCATTTAAAATGAACAATAAAAAGAGGATCTCTTGGCTGCAGCTTGCTTTTCTCCTTTTTGTTGAAACATTATTATTTTTGAATGTCTGTGATTTTAAGGAGGAGAGGTGGAGTTCCTGTAATTGAGCCAAGTAAGGAAGCTGGAAACTACTTCAGAAATTTTATGATTTAAATCTAGAGAATTTTACTACTGCTAAGCTGACGATGCTGAACTTTTTTATTTTTAGAACAAAGACTGTTTAAATGGTGCTTTGAGTCTGTTGTGAGGAGGAGGAAAATAAAAAGTTACCTGCATCTGATTTGAGAAGTTATTTCACTGTAAAGGAACACTGGACCACTTGACAGAATCTGAACTTTACTTGAAACCTACATTGTAGTGGTGCTACAATATTGGGAGAGCCAAAGTCCATAACAGTACTAATAGCACTAAATTAAATGGAATTAATGTTACTAATCTTTAAATTATAGTTATATCAGGATTATGGTGACATAGAAAAGAGTAGAGAGAAGACTATAAGGAAAGCTTGAATCCCTAAGAGCTATTTTGGAAGAATACACAAGTAAAACACATGAAGCCAGTCTAGGCAATGGAAGCAAAGCTTGAATTAAAAATTAATACACTTTCAAAGGAACTCCATGAGGAGATATATAACTGCAGCTGTTAAACAGATAAAGGATAGATAGATTTTCTGGAGCGTATATTGAAGAAGAAAAATATCCAGTATGAAGCTAACTTGGACAAGAGGGCTCTCCTGTTACTACAGCTCAAGCAACTTGTTAAGGTTTTGAGCAATTCCTCAATTTTCTGGAGAGGATATTAGATCAAGAACGATTAAATCTTTGACTCAATTAATTAACTGGGAAGAAAAGAAATTGAATCTTGAAATGGATAAAATATGCAGAGCAAATTTGCTACCACAAAAAAATTACCAAGGATGTTTTAGTCCATTTTGTAAGAACAAGAGATTATGTTTTGTATTACCATTTCAAGTCTAAGTTAAGAATGGAAAATGTAGATATAATTACTTTGAAGGAATTCTTATCAAAATTCTGAGAAAGAGAAAAACCTACTCCTTTCTCAGATATTCTAAAGAGAAAAATTCCATTTCACTGGGACAAACATGAAGGAGTGATATTTACTTACCAAGAACAAAGATTTAGATTGAATTATGTAAAGAAAGCCAAGGATTTCTTGATTAAATATAAACTATGGATGCTGTTGAAGAAATGCATACAGATAAGAAGTAGATCAAGCTCAAAAATCTGATACGGAAAAAGAAAAGATGATAGAGATAGCTGCACAAGAATTTGCCATATTATCTAAAGATAGAGAGTAAGTATGTAACATGGAATATTAATGGGGCTAATATCCCATCCAAGTGTAAAATAATATTTTACTATCTGAGGAAATTGTATCTTGATATAGTTTGTCTTCATAAACAAGATACAAAATAAGAAACATTTAATAAATAAAAGACATGGGGAGGATTTTATATCAACTGGTTTAAAAAGATTGAGTCATTTTATATAAAACCCTAATTTTAACTCAAGTTAATATAATCACAAGTATGGTAAATTGTAGCTATAGAAATGGAGCTTAATGGAATAAAATCAATAGTAGTTGGACTTCATGTGCTAAATGATGATAAAAGTAAACTTTTTGAATATTTTATAGATCAACTATTACTTTTTTCTTATGAAAAAATAGCTTATTTTCAGGGCCTGGAATGGAGTGATTTCTTCAGTCTTGGTTAGAACATCTACTAAAGGGATTAAACTTTCTCAGGGCAAATTACCAAAGATTTTCTTCAAGATAATGGACAATTTAGAACTGATAGATTCGTGGAGGCAAAGAAATGACTCTTCTAGAGACTTTTTTTCAGACAACATATATCTTTTCAAGAATCTATATGATATGGATCTAAAAAAAATCTTGTGAATAAAATTTCAAAAATTAATATTTTACCTATTTCTCTGCTCATAGCCCTATTGTTTTGTTAGTTAGAAAAGAGATCTTGACATAGATGGAGATTAAATGAATCCATTTTACAAAAGGAGATGATTGTAATGGATTGTAAAAAGAAATTAAATGAATATTTTTATAATAATCTGGGTAAATGACAATTTATTGACTGTTTGGATGCTAGGAAAGCAGGGCTATTTTATACAACATAATTGTCTAGAGAAGAAATCCAAGGAAATGATCTTGGATGATATTAGAAAGAAATTAAACTGAAAATAAAAGACATCTATGGAAATTTTACAGCAAATTAAACAGATACATCAACAATTGTCTGTAAACAGTTCAAGAATAAAAATTATTTGAATTTTGTGAAACAAAGAAATTTTGAGTTTGCAAATAAACCAGGAAGATAGGAGGCACATAAATTACAAAAGGAAAGAGAAAAGCAAATGATTGAGAAAATCCATAAGCTGACAAAGTAATAACAGATAATGATCTTATTTAAAAGTCCTTTCACAACTTTTACTTTATCTTTACAAGAAGCAGAACAACGTAGATAAAATAGAAGAATACCTGCAAAGACTAAACGTTCAACTTAGAGACAACTTATGAATGATACAGTAACTACTTTGAAATATCAGAAACTATTAAAAATGAAATCAGGTAAAGCTCTAGGTCCAGATGGTCCTACAAGCCAATATTATAAATGCTTTTAGGATCAACTTCTTCAGCCACAAAAGGGTATAATGAATGGAGTATTACAGGGAACAGAGATGTCTCAAACCTGGAAAGGAGCTAATATTGTATTATTACCAAAGAAAGGTCAAGATGTCTGGAGGATAAAAAAAAAACTATAGATAATTTCATTGTTAAATAATGACTATAAACTTTTCACTGCAATTTTGGCGAAAGATTGAATAAATTTTTAGACATGTGTTCATGAAGCTCAGTGCTGGTTGTTACCAAAAAGACAGCTGAAGAGACAATGTGAGGACTGTTTTGAACATTACTGAATATCTGCAAAATCATGAGAAACAGGCAGCTTTCATAGATTTTCCATACAGTGAAGGCCTTTGACAACTTAAATTAGTCTTTTATGCTTAAAGTTTTAGAAGATATGGACTTTGAAAAGAAATTTATTCAAGAGGTTAAATCAGTTTATACATCAGAGCAAGCAAATGGAGATTTAACTAAATCATGTGAAATTCAAAAGACAAGGATGCCCTTGATCTCTTTTTTATAGTTTTTGAATAATGATATTAGGCAAGATGGGGAAATAATAGTTATAAATATCAAAAAGGAAATTTGTACATTGAAAGCATGTGCTGATGATTTAGTTATACTTTTTCAATGCCCCAAATATTGAATATTTGATGAAGAAATTAAATGAGTTTGGAGCTTTAGTAGGCTTTGAAATAAACAGAAAGCAACAATGCTTATTAAGAATATAACCTTTCATGATTGTGACATATTGAAAATTCCAGTTGTAATATGGAGAAAAAAATTGAAATACTTGGGGGTTATATTGACAAATACAAGTGTTAAACTGTTTCAAAACAATTTAGTGCCTCTTTGGAATGATATTAAAAAGACTTATTTAGATGTTTTACCAAAGATATCAAAGATTTTCTGAAACAGAAAATGTATCTTTGGTAAATGTATCTTTTTACTGATACTTATAACTGATACTCCATTTAAACAATAGCAGATGCATATCTATAAGTTTATATGATAAGAGAAAAAATAAAGAAGATATAAATAATTGTAAGCTGCTAAGAAAATTAGAGGTTTGGATTTACCAGATTTGAAATTGTACTTTGATGCCTGGTCTGGCTAAAAGAGTGGGTGATTCTCCAAAATAAGATGTTAGAGGGCAATGAATTAAGAATTGGACAGCATGGCTATTTATGGTATAAGGTTTGGACAGCATGGCTATTTATGGTATAAGGTTAAAATAAATGATAATTTTAATAATCAATCTATTAGACATGCCATCCTAAGAGTTTGGAATAAATATAAAGTAAGATTCTCCTGGGTCCCAGGAAGATTTACAATATTTACATACAAGCCATGCCCAGCCAGTCCTGTGACCAAGCCACACCCACAAATTAGGCCATGCCCACAGAACAGGTTAGTGGTCCCTGGGATCTAAAATTATGAGTTTGGTGGTCTCTGTGGTCCAAAAAGTTGGCAACCCCTGTATTAGAGGATAACGCATCTTGCCCCAAAGTCTATATCAGTGGTCCCCAAACGTGGCAACTTTAGAACTTGTGGACTTCAATTCCCAGAATTCTCCAGCCAGCTATACTATGCTGGCTGGAGAATTCTGTGAGTTGAAGTCCACAAGTCTTAAAGTTGCCGTGTTTGGAGACCTCTGGTCTATATAAATAAAGCTGGGGGGAAAAAACACTTGCAGTGCTTTTTATTTAATGTTGACAGCATCACAAAAAAGACTCCAGGTCTTTCAAAAATTGGCAATTAAGATTCTAGAAAAATTGTGGTCTGGATGTAAACTAAATAGTTATTGTATAAATACCTCCAAACTGATATATAAGAATGAGCAGACCAAAACACTGCCAAGCCAAGATACAAGATACAAGAGACCACTGCTTACCACTTCTTACCACTGCTGCTAAAGGAATGAGCAATATTTACAAAGTCTAAGATTTCATGTACTTTTTCCAACCAAGAGAAAATATTTTCCTAAATGTTTTCAATAAAGACATAATACAGTACAGTATTTTGAGTACAATCTAAGATAGTTTTTATCTGTTAATAGGACTTAGCTCTAGCTTTACTTACATTGTAGATCATGGTATTGCATTGGTTTAACACACTTAAGCACACACATACCATGCACATTTCTTTTCCATCCTTTTCTTTCTTCACATCATGCTTTTCCTACAGATCTGTGTGACCTAAGCAGCAGGATATTTTCGCACTGCAGCTTCTTTTCATAACTACATTCCTGTACCCCTCTGGACAACCTGTCAGAACCACAGCTTTGGAGCCACCAGTTGGTCTGAAAGAGCAGCCCTTTAAAAAAATAACTTGTGGAGCAGCTGCGGGGCTTTTAAAAAAAACTTGCATCCCATGCTGCCCCCATAGCCCCTGCATTTGTCCTGCCCATTGCCAATCGAGCAGCACCATTGCTTTTGCCTGCCACCCAATTGGATGGGGGCTATTTGGAGGAAAGCTGGCTTTGAATTGGCCGAGGTAGATGGCTGGGGCAAAGTGGATGCAGCCAAGGGTTGGTACCTAATCATTTTAGACCTGGAACATAGGGTACATCAGAGTTAGACTGTTCAACAAGAAACACTGATGTTTCACAGAGATTTGGTAATTGTAGGAAATGGCAACCATATAATTAGTTTCCCTTTATGGGATATTTTTCTTCTTTCCATCAAACTGAATCACTTATATTTTTTGCATAGGCATTATTTACTTCCATCATCAGAATGTGCTAAAGAGTGTTGGATAATGAAATTTAAATCATTCCTGCACCCATGATATAGTTATTTAGTTACACGATTATTATAAGATAGATGAGAAAATCTTCTAAGAATTTTTGAACATTCATAGAATAGTGGGAAATAATGGAATTGTCATTGGGACTGATATAAGCTGGAACTGATTTAATAGTCTTCTATCAGGCATCTGGAAGATATGTGCAGTATCATCGATCTTGGGTGTCGGCAACCCACGGTTCTGGAGCTGCATGCGGCTCTTTCATCCCCCTCCTGTGGCTCCCTGTCGGCTGAACCCACCACTGGCTGGCCCTGCCCCTTGCCCTCCCCTCCCAGTCACTCCTCACCCGGCCTGAGAAGGTAAGGGTGACGACGGGAGATGGAGCTCCATGTCGTAATGGGCTCCAGGAAGAGGAGGGGACGGCCTCTCCCCCATTGTGAAGCGCACTAAACTTTGCTGTGCAAGGCAGCAGCAGGCAGGTTATAGAGGTGGCAACAGCAGCGGCGTTGGCTGCAGCCAGGCCGGACCAGTGTCTTGGGGCGAAGAGCAAGTTGTGCGTTTCCCTGAGCAACTGAGATGCGTGCAGTACCAACAAGAGCCAGAAGAAGAGGCAAGTGGAGGGGTGTTTCGCTCCCGGTCTGGAATATGGAGCGAGTCTCCATCTCTGTTGTTGCTCTTCCTTTCTCAGGACAGGCAAGGAATGACTGGAAAGGGAGGGCAAGGGGCGGGGCCTGCCAGTGTTGGGTTCAGTCGACAGGGAGCTACAACAGGGGAATGAAAGAGCTTCATTTATTTGAGAATCTGAAATGACTCTTGATTTAAATCATATCAAAGAAGAAAGAACAACATCAGCAAAAACCCCACCAACCCTCACCTGATTTTGAAAATGGTTCAAGAGGGAATACACACACACACACACCAGAGAGAGGGGGGGCAGAAAGAGAGAGAGAGACAGACAGAAAGAGAGAGAGAGATGAGAGAGACAAAGAAAATGAGACAGGAGAAAGAGAGAGAGAGATAAGAGAGAGAGGGAAAGATGAGAGAGGTGTAAGAGAAAGACAGAGAGGGAGAAAGAGAGAGAAGTGAGAGAGACAGAGGAGAAAGAGAGAGATGAGAGAGAGAAGAAGAGAGAGAGAAAGATATGAGAGAGAGACAGAGGTGAGAGAGAGAGAAAGAGAGGAGAAAGAGAGAGAGATGAGAGACGGAGATAAAGAGGGGAGAAAGAGAGAGAGATGAGAGAGAGAGGGAATATAAGGGAGATAAAAGAGAGAGAGAAAGAGAGAAGAGAGGAGAGAAAGAGAGAAGAGAGGAGAGAAAGAGAGAGAGTCACAAAGAGAGAGTGATACCTGTTTCCCACAGAAAACACTGGGAGTAACAAAAGCTGGATAGGCAAGGCTGGTGGGGGGTGTCATGTGACTGGGTGGAAGTGAGTGATATCTCGCTAGGGTTTTGTGGCTCCCAGTGTTTTCTTTTCTGTGGGAAATGGGTCCAAATGGCTCTTTAAGTATTTAAGGTTGCAGACCCCTGATCTATTTTTTGAAAAACTAGCACTCCAAGATCCCTTTAGCAGTTACTGCTATTGAGTTAGGTTGGAAATTGTCTATATATTAGCTAGTAAGACATATTTTAGATCCAATCATGATATATCAATTTCCTACTAGCAATTTGTAGCATCTTCAAGAATCATCCCATGCCAAAATAAGAACAATGAGGACCAGCTTTAAACCATTTCAGCAATGGCTAAGTAATGCTATAAAAATACAATAAGTGATTAGTGGGAAATGGCCTCAACCAACTCATTGGCTGAATCTATTTAATGATGTCTACTCAGAACAAATGATCCAACAGAAGAAACATTATGAATTCAGCTTCTTAGTTCATAGATTCTATTACTTGTTCCATTGATTTAACAACCTCCTCTATGGAAGATTTCTCTGCAAGAAAATGTATTGCAGAATTGTAACAGTCAAATAATGGAATAATTGCATTTTATATCATGCTGAGCAACAAGGTAAGTAGGGCTGGAAGCGGAGCAAGGGGATATATTATCACACTTAGCAGAACTCTACTTTTACTTTCCTGGGCTGATATATCACTGGGACTCTACAGCGACATTAATAGTTGACCTGTTGCTAAGATTCATACCTATGCAACTGCTATTTTCATAATTCAGACCCAGACTGACTACTTTGCTCTGCCAGGCACTAACAATCTGAAGATTTTTTAATAGGAGATATTTTAGTTATTGTGGATGACTTTTTCCTCAGCATGCAAGCCAAGGTAGTGCCCCAGCCTCTGTTATTTTCAAGGTTTTCAGAGACAGAACACAAAAGTCCCTCTAAGTTGATGTTGAGAGAGGTCACCAACGATCTATTGATCCTGCTATACTAGTGAGAGAGAAAGGGCAAACAATAGGAAGACAACAGCTATTGTCTGACGAACTTACAGTCTTCTTGCAAGCACCAAGTGTTAATATTTGCATTTGGGCAGCTAGACCCATTTTTATAATTAAAATAAAGTTATTAAGGAAGACTTCAGGACTATTCACAAAATATTTCTCCTTTTCTATTTGACTACTTAATTATTACAATTTTTAATGAATCTGCTGATTTTCTTTACTAGCTGTCAATGCAGCACTCCCCACAAAAGACCACCATGTTTCCTTTCAACCTCAGGCCCAAGAGAAATGGACAATTTCCAACCTAACTCAATAGCAGTAACTGCTAAAGGGATCTTGGAGTGCTAATGGACAATCACTTAAATATGAACCAGCAGTGTGCTGCAGCAGCCAAAAAAGCTAATACAATCCTTGGTTGTATAAACAGAAGCATGGAATCCAAATCACATGAAATATTAGTACCATTTAAGTAAGACTACACCTGAAAACTGCATCCAGTTTTGGTTTTGGTCACATTACAAAAAAGATATTGAGACTTTGGAAAAAGTGCAGTGAAGAATAACTAGGATGATTAAAAAGGCCTGGAGACTAAAATATATGAAGAACAGTTGCAGGAATTTGGTTTGGCTAGTCTAGAGAAAAGAAGTACTGGGGTGAAATGATAGCAGTATTCCAGTATTTGAGGGGTTGCCACAAAGAAGAGGTCAACTTATTTTCCAAAGCACCAGAAAGCAAAACAAGGAGAAATTACCTAATAGTGAGAACAATTAACCAGTGGAACAGCTTGCCTTCAAATGTTAATGGGTGCTTCATCACTGGAAGTTTTTAAAAAGTGACTGGACAGCTACTTGTCTGAAATGGTATAGGATCTCCTATTTGAGCAGGTGGTTGGACTAGAAGGCTCCAAGGTCCCTTCCAGCTCAATTCTGATTGATTGAAGTCCTACAATTTGAGGAGGTAGATGGAAGAAAATTGTATAATGGTAGCCACACTTTTTACTGACTATGGAGGCAGAGTTTCCTTCCTTCTTATAACAATACCTTCTGACAAATTTGTCAACTCACACGAGACTTTGATGTGTTTTTTTTTTAGTAAGGATGAAAAACTTCAGGTTCAGGTCAAAAGAGTAGAAATGAAAAATAGAATACTCAGTTGTCCTAAAGGCTTTTGCTGCCTGGCACATTGACAGTTTTATTTTCTGGAGAAAAGCTACAAGAAATAGGGCATGAAAAAAAATCTGCATTTTAAAGCAATTGTAAGATCGGGGTGGGCAATTAATTTTCCAAGGGAGCCACTTGAAAAATTGGGACTGTTGTGGAGGGCCTCTGCCCTCCCATACCCCCCCACTTTTGCTGCCGTCACAGGACAAGCAGAGACATTCAAAGGATCTGATGTGGCCCAAGGGCTGTAAAATGCCCAGGTCTGATCTAGATAATAGATAATGCCAGGAAAACATGCAACTGTTCTAACAACCTGCAGGCAGATTGTGCCTCTGAGCACAGCAAAGGATCCTTCTGGAATGAATAGTATAGCCATACCATAAAATGGCCATCTGGCACAGAGCTCTTTTGCATTGTGCCATCTAAAGCACTCCTAAGAAGCAACTATGAAATCCAGGAAATGGGCGTTGGTTCTTACCTGACACGCCCCTTCTCGGCGAGCCGCAAGGAGCATCCAGAGTGGGAGGTGCTTCAGACTCCTCTCTCACAGGCTGAGCTTGAATTGAGGAATGCTCCTCCTCCTCCACGTGACTCCACATAGCGTTCCCCAGTTTTGCGAGGACGAGAAGAAAAAGCCGTGTACTCATCCTAACCAACTAATGGATCATTGGCCGAAACAAGATTCCCCACCAGACGGAGAAATTAGGGTGGGGCTGGATGCTCCTCGCGGCTCGCCGAGAAGGGGCGTGTCAGGTAAGAACCAACGCCCATTCTCCATAGAGCCGCTCGGAGCATCCAGGGTGGGACATACCAAAGCCTGGCAGTCCTACGGGAGGGACTCCGTCTGGGTCGGAAGCCCCTCCGGGTCATTGAGGACCCTCTGTAGGACTCGTCTGCCAAACGAGGCCTCCGCTGAGGCAAATATGTCTATCTTGTAATGCCTAATGAAGGGAGACAGGGAAGCCCAGGTGGCGGCCTGGCATATATCAGTGATTGGAGCCTGGGTGGCCCAAGCTGCCGAAGTAGCCGCGCTCCTGGTGGAATGTGCTGTTATTCCACTGGGCATTGGCAGAGCTTGTGACAGGTAGGATCTGGAGATAGTTGCTCTGATCCAGCGACCGATGGTTGAAGGGGATACTTTGTGGCCCAATGTCTTGGGCTGAAAGGAGAGGAATAGGGATTCAGACCTCCTAAAGGGTTGAGTGCGCTTAATGTAGATGCGCAGGGCCCGTCTCACGTCCAGGGTGTGCCAAAGTATTTCCCTGTCCCGAGAGGGTCTGGGGCAAAAGTTTGGGAGAATTAGTTCCTGCGCCCTGTGGAAAGCTGAGTTGACCTTGGGCAGGAAGGTAGGGTCGGGTCGAAGAACCACCCGGTCGGCGTGAAAAACGCAGAGGTCCTTTCTGACTGATAAGGCTGCGATTTCTGATATTCGCCGGGCCGATGTAATGGCCACCAGGAACACCACCTTAAATGTTAAAAACTGGAGGGAGGACTCCCTCAGAGGTTCAAAGGGGTGCTTAGTGAGTGAAGTAAGGACCTTATTGAGGTCCCAGGTAGGGTACCTGTGAACAGTTGGGGGGCATAAGTTGGTGGTTCCTCTGAGGAATGCCCTAACGCGAGGGTGGTGGGAGAGGGAGCCAAAATTGTTGCAAGAGATAACAGTTGTCAGGGCTGCGACCTGTCACCTCAAGGTGTTAGGGGAAAGTCCTTTACGCAGGCCCTCTTGGAGGAAGTCTAAGATTTGAGCAATAGAGGGGGAGAGAGGGTTAACTTGGGATTTATGACACCACTTGCAGAAGCTATTCCAGGTGGCATTGTAGATCCGGGTGGTTGAGGGCCGCCTAGCGGCTAGAATGGTGTCAATTACTTGACTAGAGAATTTCTCTTTTCTTAGGCGGTTCCGCTCAACCTCCAGACGGCTAACTGGAGCCATTGGGGATCCGGATGCAGAAGGGGCCCCTGGGAGAGGGAAATCCTGTCCGGGGGAATTCTCCAGGGGGACGCTACAGATAGATTGCGGAGGTCCGCAAACCACGGGCGCCTGGGCCAGTAAGGGGCCACCAGAAGCAGTTCCGCCTTCTCATGGATTAGTTTCTGGATCACTCTGGAACTAGGGCTAGTGGGGGAATGCGTATAGGAGCCCTGGTGGCCAGGGGCAACGTAGCGTGTTGTGGCTCTCCGACCCGTGGGACAGGTATCTCGAGAAAAATCTTGGAAGTTGTGCATTGAGCGGGGATGCGAAAAGGTCCACTACCGGTTGGCCGAAGATTCTGGACGCCTCCTTGAACAGGGATGGGTGGAGGTGCCATTCTGACTGGTCCACCGTGGCCCTGCTCATCCAGTCCGCCTGGATGTTGGAAACTCCTGAGATATGCTCTGCTTTTAGCGAGAGGAGATTGGACTCTGCCCAACGACAGAGGCGTTCGGCCTCTCTCATCAACTGAATGGACTGTGTGCCTCCTTGCCTGTTGATGTGTGCTTTGGCGGTGACGTTGTCCGTGAGAATGAGGACATGGCGTCCGCGTACCTGAGGGAGGAAGCTGCGCAGGGCCAGGTGGACGGCGTGAAGTTCCAGCCAGTTTATGCTGCATCTTTGTTCTATCTTCGACCATCTGCCCTGTGCCGTGAGCGAGTTGACGTGAGCGCCCCATCCGGATAGGCTGGCATCTGTGGTGAGGGTGAGCCTCTGGGGCTCCTTGAAGTAATGACCTTTGTTGATGGCGGGGTTGGTCCACCAGAGGAGGGACGTGAGGACCTTTGGAGGTACCTTGACCCTGGATTTCGAATTGCTTCTGCCGGATCTTTGAAATGGGAGCAGGAACCACTGTAGGGATCTGCTGTGTAAACGGGCCCAAGGAACAATGGAAATACATGAGACCATCTTACCTAGTAACTTGGATAGATCTAATAGAGTTACCTTTTTTGATCGCCTGATCTGTCTAACAGATTTCTGGATACTGAGGAACCTCTCTGAGGAGAGAAAGACCTTTTCTTTGACTGAATCGATTACAGACTCCAAGTGAGTAATTTAGGTGGATGGAGCCAGCTGGCTCTTTTGCCAGTTTATAAGGAACCCGTGGGCTTGGAGGGCGGAGAAAGTAGCCCTGGTGTCCCTCTCTGCCTGGCGTCTGGAGGGAGATAGGATGAGGATATCATCCAGGTAACAGTGGAGGCGTACGGGAAGGTTCCTAAGGTGAGCCGCTAGCGCCGCAAGGACCTTGGTAAAGGTCCTTGGGGCCGATGCCAAACCAAAGGGGAGGGCCACATATTGGAAGTGGTGGTTTTTGTGGTGGGAGGGCCGGATTGGGATATGTAAGTGTGCTTCCAAAAGGTCTATAGAGGAGAGCCAGTCCCCCTGCCTGGTACCCAGGAGGATAGACTGCAAGGTTTGCATTTTAAACTTGCGATGGGTCAGGTGACGATTAAGTCGTTTTAGGTCTAAGATTGCTCTCCATCCACCAGAATGCTTGGGAACCACGAAGAGGTGGGAGTAAAAACCCCGTACTCGTTGAGTGGTTGGGATGGGTTGAATGGCCTGAATGTCGAGGAGATGTTGAATAGCGGAATCCATCAATTTGCGTTTGGTGGGGTCCTTTGAGGGGGGATGCCATGAAAAGGTCAGAGGGGCGGACTGGAACTCCGAGACCAAACCTGATGGTGTCTCTAACCCAGGCATCGGAGGTAGAGGAATCTCATTGGTCGGCAAAATGTCTGAGACATCCGCCAATGGGGGGCGGGAAACGGGATCTATCTGGGACGTCGGAAGGGTCTTCCCCTTGATCCCCTAAAAGGTCTTTTGTAGCTGCCACCCCTTCTACTCCTATCGCCCGAGTCGGCTCGATCCTGGGGTTGGGATGGTCGGAAAGAGGGGGGTCTCGGGTACCTGGGTGGGAAGGGAGGCTGGTAGAAGGATCGGAAGGATCCTCTCCGAAAGGGCTGAGGGACTCTTGGCTCTGACCTCCGAAAAAGAGAGGGGAGAAATTTTTTCTTGCTTCGGCCCTCGACTAGCAGGGGTTCCAGAGCTGGGCCGAATAATTTGTCTCCCTTAATGGGAGCGGTGGCCAATTTGACTTTATTTTTAACGTCCGCCTGCCAGTGTTTGAGCCAGAGCAGGCAGCGGGCTGTGACGTGTGAAGTTATGGCTCTAGTGGAAAACTTCACCGATTGGTAGGTGGCGTCGGTCGAGAATTCTGCTGCAGCCACAAGCTTAGCTATGTCCTGGTGTGCTCTTACGTTAGAGGTGGGGACATGTTGTTTTAATTGACGAAGCCACCGGATTGAAGACCTGGTGAAAAAGGAAGCGGCCGTGGCCGATCTAATGGCCCAAGCGTCGGATTGGTGGGCCCGGTGCAATGCCAGTTCCGCCCGCTTGTCTTTGGGTTTCAGAGCCTCCAGAGCCTCACTGCGGGTGGAGGAGGATGCTAAGCCAACAATGGGCTCATCAACCTTGGGGATATTCAGAAGGCTAGAAAAGTCTGAGTCGAGGTTGAAGAATCTCTTATCCTGGCTGGATGGGGCGGGAGGTGCCCCTGTGGAGGCGAGCTGCTTTGCCACCAGGTTGGAAAAAATGGGCAGGGCCGGAATGACTTCGGCCTCCACCACGGGCTGCTTAAAGATGGAATCCTCTGGGCCTTCCGATGAGGAGGGGGGCAGAGGGAGACTGGGTGTGTAGGCCAGAGATGTTTTTTTTTTGCCTTAAAAAGAAGGGATTTGTACAGGTGTGGCTTAAACAGGCTCACAAATGCGGGTTGGTCGGGGGTGAGACCCTCATCCTCGGACATCTCCCCCTCCATCGGCTCGGCCTCCGATAGGGGCTCACTGTAATGGGATGATCCCAATTCGAATTCCTCCTCCTCCCTGAAATGATCAAAGCCCCCTTCCTCCTCCTCCTGCTCCTTTTCTGGAAGAGGGCTGTCCCTCTGTGAGAGTACCTGACCGAGAGGAGGATCCGATCTTGGAAGGGATCTGACGGAGAGAGACTCATGTTCAGGGGCCCTTGGGGAGAAGCCGGGTCTGGACATTTGTTGGAGACCCTCCGCAATTCCCTGGCGGATAGCCAGTTCCATCCATGCTCTCATTTGTGCTGGAACCTCTACTGTGGAAGGTTCCTCTTGGCGCAGACCAGCGGCCGTAGGAGTAAAGGTGGCTTCAGGTGTCCGTCTGGTCGTTGATCCAGGGGTCTGATGGCCCTGGGGTAAGCTGCGCCTGGATAGGGAAGAATGGTCTGGAGGAGGGGGGGGTGATTAGAGGTGGAGGGAGTGGAAGGTGGGAGGGCTGGAGGCACCGAACGTGACTCCCTGGATCGCCTATCGAATTCCTTCTCCAACGCCTTATGGCGCCTTACAGCATCCCTCTGGGAGGCCTTGGAAAGTTCCTTAGCCTGCCTGCGCAAATGGTGAGACTTCGATTTGGCCTTCAGAGAAGGGCGTTTAGAAGAATTGTCATCTGCCATTTTAAGAAGTAATAAGTGTATATAAAATTACTAGAGGCGGTGGGCTCGCCTAGGGTTCGGCCTGCAACAAAAGCCGGGTGTCCTTTGAGCTGGTCCGCGCCCCCTTTTGGAATTTTTAATACGTACTATGATAACAATTATATGGAGATATATATTGATATTAGTAATAAAGTATGTGTGTGTGTGTGTGTGTGTTTTGTTTTTGTTTTTTTGGATATATAAATTTTTATTTTATATTTTTTATATTATTATTATTATTATTATTATTATTATTATTATTATTATTATTATTATTATTATTATTATTATTTATAACAGAACTATATAAGTTGAACTGGTATAACTGGATCTGGCCCAAAGGCAGAGGGCAACTATTGGAAGGTGGATAGCAAGAAGAGAAAACGAAAGCTGATTAATGATTAATGAATATCCAATTAGCCGAATGAACGCCTGAGGCCAGAAGGGGAGAGGCCTCCAGCAGTTGTCCTCCAGGCAAAAACTGGAGGGGGGGCTGCTGCTGTACTTCGCCCCAAGTGAGGCTGCGGGAGGGCCAACAATATAATCAATCAAGGCGAGGATTAACAGCTAGTCGATGTTAGAAACTGTGCTCTTGGCCCGCTGAGGGTCCAGTTTAGAGCTAGGTCGACCGCAGCTTATTTCAGCAGGAAACCAAAATGGCGCCTGACCACGAGGTGGTGCCCAAAATGGCGGCTGCGAGCTGAGCAAGTGTTGAGGCCTCTCGGGACGGAATTAAGCTCCTCCGGCTAGCTCAGCATGCTGAGAGTGGCCACGCAGGAGAGATTCGGCTCTTCCTGAGCGATCGGGCGTTCGAGGTGGGGAAAAACCAGCGGCGCTTTAAGCGCGAGATAACGAGCCGCTAACGAGGCAGTGTGGAAAGAGGCAGGGAGGACAATTGGATCGAGGATGGGGGGGGGTTAGCGCAAAGGCGCTGCAAGCCCGCCCGCTTTTATGCCCTTAGGGGCGAGGAAATGCTCCCCTGGGTCACTACCAAATGCGCAGGGGCTAAAGGAAGAAATTCAAACCTTATCTGAAGAGAAATAGGAAAAATCCTGAATCGGCCAAGGAGCTCGCACTAACAACAGCCTGTCTCTCCGAGGCTGAGCAAAAACTGGGGAACGCTACGTGGAGTCACGTGGAGGAGGAGGTTCCTCAATTCAAGCTCAGCCTGTGAGAGAGGAGTCTGAAGCACCTCCCACTCTGGATGCTCCGAGCGGCTCTATGGAGAAGGGCTGTTATTACAGAATCCCTTCCAGCAACCCTCAAGGACTATTAGAAAAAAAAATGAGGTGCAGTGGCTCAGTGGCTTAATGACACTGGAGATGGTCTCTGGTGCAGCAATTTGAGTTCTAAGACCGCAGATCAGGTTGAAATCTCATCATTCATCTCAGCTTCTGTCCACCTAACAGTTCGAAAGCATGTTCTATGTTAGTAGATAAATAGATGGAAAGATGAATTGGTGCTCCATGCAAGCTGTCAGATTCCCCCTGGTTCTGAACCTTCTCTATTGTGGTGCACATTTATGAGGTAGCTCAGGGAAGTGAGGGGGTCTTGGATGACACCGCAGGAAGAGCCACTTATCTTTCTTTCTTATGCGAAGCCAGTGGCGCGTCTTGGGAAACGTGTTAGCATGCCTACAATAAAGCTGGTAAAATTGGCAGCCAAACTACTACTCTGAAATAGTATTGTGGTCTCCTGGCTAATGTAATAACAGCATACACTAATAATAATAACAAAAAGAAAACTTTTTGTAAGATTATGTATCACTGGTATTTAATATCAGATAAGTTATCTAAGATGTATAAAGGTATGTCAAATGAATGTTGGAAGTGTAAAAGTAAAGAAAAGATTTTTTTATCATCTATGGTGGACATGTTATAAAGCAAAATTTGGATTATGATTCATATTTTAATACAGCAAATTTTGAAAATGAAGATAAAGATGAAACTAGAAATTTTCTTTTTGGACCTAATGGAAAAAGACTTGGAGAAAAAAATTGGAACTTTGTTTTGTTGACAGCAGCAAAACTATTGTACACCCAAAAATGGAAGGACACTTCGATTCCTATCATGGATGAATGACTGCAGAAGCTGATGGAGTTGGCTAAAATGGCAAAATTGATTATTTTGATTGAAGAAAAGAATATCAGTACTTTTGTTTCCACATGGAGAACGCTTCTGAATTTTGTGCTTGAAGTGGAAAAGAATGAAACCTTGATTTTGGGTTTTACTGATTAGACTGATAGATAGCTACTTTCTGTTATTATGAAAAAACAAAGAGTTGTGATTTGATGTTAATGCCTTATTTTACTGCAATAGAGTCAGAAGTCAATGCTTCTTTTTCTTTTTCCCAATCCTTCCTCGCTTTCCTTTCCCCCCCTTCCTTCCCATTGCTTTTCTAATTACTTTCGTATTTTGTATCTCATTTTATCTTATAACTTAATAAAAATGTTAAATGGGAAGGAAAGTTTGCACTCATGAACTATGGAGCAGTTGCGTGGAGTTGTTTAGACTTTTCCAAGGCCAACCATCCTGGGACTCCTGAAGCACCCAACACCTGCCGAACAGCTTTTCCCATAACATCATTTTGGACATGATTGATCTTTCTGTAGTGGACGCTGGGCGGGAGGGATTTGGGGTAACTTTCAATGTGTAACTTTCATGCAGGTTTTTCCCAGATCTTGCCTTGTTTTTGCTGCTATCAGTTCATTCTTAGTAAAAGTACATCTTCTCTACATCAATGGAGTCGGATTTGAGCAGAGGTAGACCTGACAGTGAATAAAATTCAACGCCCTCTATCACTTCTTCTGTATTACTTAGAATTAGGTCCAGTATAGTTTTTCCTTTAGTTCTCTCCTCTATCTTTTGGATGACAAAATTGTTGGCAAGGTTGGTTAGGACTCTATTTGATCTCCCACTTGCTGCAAAATTTTATATATTGGATATTATTTATTCCACCCCTAAATCATGGTATGCATTCATTTCAATTAAGTCCATGTCAGGCCACTCATCAAAGTTATCTCCCTGCCTTTTTAATTTGGCTTTGGAATCATCTGCATTGGTTAAAATTCTCAAACAATAATGGAATTCAATGGAGAGCAAAATGTAGAATTTTATTTAATCAGATGATACCTTAAGCTATATATATAAACCAGAAGCCTTTGTTCTCAATTCCATTTTGTTAATTGAATTTAATATCCTATTTACTAATCACAGCAAATCAGACTTGATGGAGTATTTTTGGAATTGCAACAAAATGCTAAGAACTGGACTCTAGAGTTATTTAATCTGATTCGTATTGAAATTATTTCATGTTGATATAAATGAATGAAGACCTAAACAAGAATCTGTTCGGATATCTGGGGTAAGATAAATAAGATTAAGATGTATTTAAATCCCAAGATTGACAGATATTCTGAGCAGCCTTCACACATTTATTTGACAATGTTATTTTTTCGAACAACGAGTTCATTTCTTTGGCAAAATGTTCTATGAGATTTTCATTGCAATTATTTGTTGAGAAAAGCAAGTACAACTTTTTACACTTTCAAGTTTATACTGAACATTTTTCTTAGCTTCTGTTACTGACTGAATTCAATTCTTTTGGCTCAAGTCAACTCCCTTTATTTTTAACTCTTAAAGAGCTTAAAGTGGCAAGTTCAATTCATGCAGAAGATGGGCTACGCAACCTAACTTGTGAAGACTAAACTGAAGAGCCTGAACGATGAAGAAATAAAACCCTAGCTAGTGTAGTGGAATTCCTCTTGCCACAAGTTAGGTAGGTAGCAGAGAACAGTAGAAAAAAGAGAGTTCCTAGTATGTGAGGGCAGAACCTCTTTGAAGGTGTGTTTCCAAAACATTTGTCAAAACATGCACATGTTTCCAATCATTAACATTTTAGTGAACACTTAATATTATGGATATTACTTAGCAATATCCTCTTCCCCAAGAAAATTAAAATAAACAGTTTGGCCATTAGAAGGTAGACACTTATTTCCAGAATTTCTGCACTGCAAAATGGAGCTGCTTAAATTATGTAGTCAAACAGATGAACTCTCAAAGACCATAATGTACTCCCACTGAGAACAAAAAAGTAAGGAAATAAGAAGGAGCAGTTCCAGAAGATGCATGATACAGAGGAGAGCAAAACCCTTATTAAATAAAATTGTCTAGAAGGCAACACATGCTGCTGTGAGGACACAGAAGCCAAAAGAGAACACAATGAAGGACTCCAATTATGATGTCAGGAATCCATCTTCACAGAGCTTTTCTTTTCATGTGAGAAATCATTTATATTCAAACATATAAAAATTGTCAGTTGCAATATAATTTTCCACAAAATTACTGACAGCACAGTCTTGTATATTATCTAGAAGTTTCATTTTGTCCTATAGTTGTTCAATTAATATGCATAGCATATGTTTAACATAGATTCAAAAATCATCATCAGATTTCAATAACCATACTTAAATTAGCTAATACTTCACTTTTATGAACCCTAAAAACAATATCCTTTCATATAACACCACCAGCCACAACCTAAATGGGCCTAAAGTCTAAAGTTGAATAGGTTTTCCAGGTTCCCTGTCATCTGGATAGCATTCTTTGACTTCTCCATTTCTCTATTTCTTTCTAAAATGCTGTATCCAGAACTGTCACATGTTGTAAGAGTATACATGAGGTACTGACTGAATGGCTTTCTCTTTGACTTTCACCACTTGGATACACAGATAAAGTATGTCCATGCAATCATTCAAAAAACTAGCGCAGAAGGACAGTGATGTACAGTTGATCCTGAACAAATTCTCAAGATGCCATTATGTTCTTTGGGTTATCAGTCTGAACAAGACTGAAATACTTTACTAGACAGTGCCAAATACCAAGACCAAAAAATCTCAGTTGACAACAACCAGTTATAAATATAAAATGCTTCAATTATTTGGAAAGCATCATGTCAAGCAATGAACTTTAGATAAAGAAATTGACTACAGAATCAATAAGGGTAGATCGGTTCTGAGGTGGCTGCATATTAAAGTGCTGAATCGACACAATGTCTGTATCTCTATAAAGCTAAAAGTTTATGGAGCTATGGTTATCCATTCTCTTCTACACTTATGCAAGTCCTGGACTCTGTACCAGTCACATCAAACAACTAAGGGATTTCTCATGTGTGCCCTTTGCTCCATCCTTACTTCACCTTTATGGAAAGTGATTTGTTGTCAGGACCATGTTTTCAATCTGAAGTCTTGGATAGTACAAAGTCCACTAGCATTGAGTCTGTTTATTAAAGTCCAGATATGGTGGATAGGACACATCATCAGAATGGATGATCATCATATGTGTTGCCAATTGCTTTATAGTAAACTAAAGATCAGAAAGAGACCTTGAGGTCACTCACACAAGCATTATAAAGATACTGTGAAGAAAATCCTACGCCACTGTGGTATCCAGCCAAGGGAATGATAAGTGCAGCTTTGACAGAACCTATTGGCAAGCCCTATGCTACAAAACTTAAACCAGCTTTGAAGATAGGAACTATTACAAACAAAGAGAAAATAATGAGACACATCACAAAATAACACCCACAGCTATTATACTGATGGATTTCCAGTGCCCCTATTGTGCTAGACTCTGGGCTTCCAGACTGAGACTGTGAAGCTGTATTCACAGATGAAGTGCACAACAGCATGTTTTCTTTGAACACAAAAGATTACCTATCATATTATTATATCTAGAACTAGATAAGGTACTACAACTATAGTCTAATCAATTTAAAATGAAATGGAATTATTATCTTGTGTTTTGGATCCAGTCATTTTATTAATTTAGCCCCAGTTTACATTACATTTTTAGTCAAGTAACATACAAGTATCATTCATTTACTCGCTCACTTATTCATTCATTTTAAATGCCATTCATCTCACTATCCAAGGTGACTTAGTAGTTTATAAGCTGATGTTCATGCCATGTTTCTCCAATAATACCTTTGCATTTTTTCCTGCCAGTCATTTACTGCAGGAGTCCCCAAACCCTGAGCCATAGACTGGCATTGGACCACCCAAACAAGCGAAGCCCATCTGCACATGCATGGGATACAGGCATGAGAAACCATGCCCCCCTCTGGTACGTGGAAAAAACTTTATTCATAGAACTGGTCCCTGGCACCCCAAAGTTGAGGGTTGTTTTGCTGTCATTATTGAACATTACCAGTACAGCTTTTTTTTTTAAGCAGCAAGATGACTTTTCCCAGTAACTTTGTGAATCTTCAGATATATTTTCATCAGTCATGTTAAGAGTGGCTCTTGACATAAACAGCAATTCTATCTTTATACTTCACCAGTATTTTCTTATTTTCCCTGTGCAACAAATCAACAGGCTCCATGTTCTTTTTTACTTTGTACATAGGCAACTATTTCCCCCCTTATCTATTTCACATGTCTTGTCATTCTCATCCTCACATTTCTTGATAATTGCTTCGCCCTATAGTCTACTTCACGTTTTAGCTTTCTTGACTCTATCCATAGAAGCTGAAGCTACCAGATTGTATTCGTTAAGTTATTAGCTTCTGCTCTTGTTTCTTACACATCTTTTTATTTCTTAGATTGACAATTATATTATTGGCATTACTTTACTGTTAAAATTCTTATAAAATTCTTCTCCTCACAAAGATTGACCTTATCCTTGCTTTGTTTTTCAGTCTTCTCAACTTTTGTGCTTGTTTTTGAGATGTTGAGCCATCATATTTTATTCACCTGATTTCATTAAAAATAGGCTGACCGTGTGTTTTTTCCTTTTGAACTTTATTTGAATTCCAACCCAACATGGCCATTATTTCCCAAAGTGCTGACATCTTTATTCTATTCATTTCTCCTTCTGTCTAAAAAAATGAAAATATCAGCAAGAGAGAGAAAAAACATATTGGGATTCCCACACCAGGTAAATTACTCTTTTTGTCTTACCTAGATGCTTTAAATGGAACTAATATATTCAAGGTAATTAATTTCTTTCCATACAAATCTTTCACTTCCCTTTTTGCTCTGTGCATCTTTTAAATCAATTATATTTAAGTATTGTTTTCTAATCAATCTCTCATCAATTAGATTTCCATGATAGCTTTCTTTTATGTCTAGTTTCTGAGAACTTTTTCTTACAGATAGCTAGATTACTTCTCATAATGGCCTGCAGATCAACCTGTGACTCCTCCCTCCCCAGCAAGGAGAAATCCCTCTCCAGATACAGTAAGAGTGGAAAAATAGCTATGAATTGCCATTCATCTCCACAATGTAATCCCTGATATAGACTCTTACTTGTGCTTTATCAGATTCAATCTTTGGCTCTTTCTAACAGAGCTCTGAGGGTTTCTTCTGGTGCTTCTTATCAGAGAATCAAGAAACACTCCAAGATTCATCCAGAGTGATGCCATATAGGAGCAATCAGATCTAAGACCCTTATAAAATGCATAGTGCCTCTGTTGATCATGACACCAGATTACCATTAAAAACACCACAAGCAACTCTGTACACATTAGTCACTTGGGATGGACCAATCTATTAGATCCTATTTCTTTATAGAAAGGGAGAAGAGAGGCAAGACTAAAAGCAATCAAAGAATGATCCAATCATGAGAAGGATCGATATTAAAGTCCTCCAATATCAACTCATGTCAGAACTGCCTAAAGGAAAAAAACCAGATCTAGACTGAATTCTAGATTCTATATCACCCTGAAAAACTGAAATCCATAAAATTAGCAGTCTCAGGGATTTTGTTACTAATTTGGTTATCAAGTCTAGCAGCTCAAGCAGAACAGCACTAAACCAACTGTTCCATAGAGTACAACTTCAACCAAAGGGTTTCAAATTTGATTATCTGTGGAACAATTTCTGAAATCCATCAAAGCATTCCAAAAGACAATAATCTTCATCTGTCCTTGGCTCATAGCTGATGCCAAACTTGAAAAGCAACTTCATACCGTTCTGTGAGGTTAGCTGACTCATTCATGATCAAATCATGATCAAAGAATGAATAAGGAAACATGTAACATTCAATAGCAATTGCCAAAGTTTATAAATTGTTATTGAAACTGAATTTGGAGAATGAATATACAAAGCATTGCATAATTCAATGTGCAAAGGATTTGGGGTATAATATAATGCTTGAACAATGGAAAAACATGTGGATGAAGGTTTTAAAATTTATACTATAATTTAATGGATATTTTTTATAAAATGATGTACCATTGGTATTTAACAGGCAATAAATTGTCAAAGATGTACAAAGATATTTCAAATAGATTTATCAGGCACAAGAAATCAGGAACCAAGATTGATTGTTTAAATGAGCACAACTTTAATCCATGCTAGCTTACTACAAAACTCTGAACTAACAGTCAGGTCAAATTGGCGATAGATAAGAGTCAGTGGAATTCAACGAGGGCTAGATTTAGATCTCTTGTAAGCGTGAAAAGATTCCAAACTGAATCTTGTCAGCCTGGTCATCTCCTACAGTATGTTGGAAGTATAAATGAAAATAACAAACTTTTTACCATCTTTGGTGGACTTGTGATAAAATAAATGTTGAGGTAAGATTCGTATTTTAATATAGATTTTTAAGTGAATATAAAAATTAAATCAAAGACTTTTC
Source organism: Notechis scutatus (assembly GCF_049901735.1). Taxonomy (NCBI): domain Eukaryota; kingdom Metazoa; phylum Chordata; class Lepidosauria; order Squamata; family Elapidae; genus Notechis; species Notechis scutatus. The sequence goes on along the minus strand of NC_142025.1, from coordinate 80,186,418 downwards.
TATGGGATAAGAATGGACAAAGAACTTAAAAAAACTGAAACCTTGCTATTATATACATTGATAGCAGCAACAATGCTTTATGCACAAAAATGGAAAAATAGTCTAATTTCCACAATGAGTGAATAGCTGATAAAAATGATAAAAAAACAGAAATGGGTAAATTAACTGCGCTAATCAAAGAAAAGAATACCGTATTTGCCGGCGTATAAGACGACTTTTTTGCCCTGAAAAACATGCCTCCAAGTGGGAGGGTCGCCTTATACGCCGGGAGGACTCCGACTCCCACTTCGAGCTTGAGTTGCAGCCAGGAGGGAGGCTGGGGGAGCGGTGTGTGTGTGTGTGTGTGTGTGTGTGGCGGGTGTCACTCGCCACGCGCTGCGCAACCTTTCCCCCTCTTCCTTCCTTAGCGGTGGGGAGGAGAGGATTCAAGATCCTCACGTGCGGCGTACTTTTCTTTTTTTTTTTTCTTTTTGCACGCAGGTTTTGCATGCGGCGGCTGTAGGTTAAGGATGGGGGAGCCCCGGGTGGGTTATCAGGTTTTACGGTGCTTCCAACATGTGCGAACGGTGGAGAGCAGAGAAGAGAGCGAGCGAGCGCCCGCTGTGTGAAATCCTGCCGCCAAAAGCAACACTGGGGGAGGCAGGGTATAAATTTACCAGGTTAATGTAGCAATGGTGATTAATGCCCAGAACATTGTTTGCGGGTATTGGGGGTGTGTGTGTGTGTGGTGGTGGTGAGGAGAGGTTGTCCTTTGAATGCGGAAAAGTAGGTGTGACCTTGTGTAGGAAAATAAAGAGATCCTTTTTAGCGTGTTTGGCTTCTTTGCCTCCCCTCGTTCGTTTTGACGTGGAGATATGGCCTTCGGGCGGGAGGGGAAGAAAACGGTAGCTGGATCATTTCAAATTTCACTTACTCTCCTGCCTTACTTCAATATGTCTGAGCGACTCCAGATACTGGAAGACTTTTTGAATGAAAGTGTTACCTCCATTTTTTTAAAAGAGGGCCACTTGGGGAAAAAAAAAGATTCTAAGGAATTCCTTGTTTCTTGATTAAAGAGAAGGCATTGAATATACTGTTCCTTGGCAGCCTTTTCAGTGTCCGGGTTTTTGGTGTGCGTGTGTGTGAGAGAGAGAGAGAGAGAGAGATCAGCTGTATTGAAAAGAGAACGTTTCCTGTGTTCTCATTTTATTTACAACATATTTTACGCTTAATGGTAAGCAATGAAAAATATTTTTAAAACTCATTTCTAAACTCCATAGCTATTTGCATATTCTTGGTTCAAAATTGGATTAGCTCATTTCAAAATTGTCCAAAGCAGAAAAGTGCGTCAAAAAAAAAAAAGTGCAAAAGTGGAAGGTGTGTGGAAGAGGGGGTAGTCTTATATCAGGCGAGTATATAACAAACTCTATATTTTGAGTGGAAATGTTGGGGGTCGTCTTATACGCCCAGTCGTCTTATACGCCGGCAAATACGGTACATCCAAGTTTTTTTCCACTTGAAAACTATTTCTAGATTTTGTGCTTGAGGCAGGAAAAAAATGAAGCTTTGACTTTGGGTTTTGCTGTTTAGATATGTGTTGTTATAGAAATGGATAGTACATATTAAGTATGTAAAAGTAAAAAACTTGAGGCGATTTGTTATTATTTTATTCTACTGGACAAAAAGGAATTGGATATCAATGCTTTTCTTTTTCCCCTTTTACTTATATTTCTTCTTTCCCATTTTCATACTATTTTAATTTTTATTTGTATTTCATACTTTGATAAATGTAATAAAATTATTATATAATCTGATCTGGAATTTAATAAAAACAACTGGATACAGATGCATTGAAGATTTGGTCACCTGGCATCAGCAATCAATACAGAAGGCAAGGTTGCACCCAAACCAATAGCTCCACCATCCCCAAGTGTGACCCACCCTCAGCTTCCAAACATATTCATCCTTCATTCCAATACAACCTAACTTCATCTACCTCCATCCAACTACAGTAATATACTACGATACACTCAACAGACTGCTACAACATTCCACAACATTTTAGGCTGCTCCTGTCCATAGATATTTCATCAGTCCCAGAATGCAATGTTACTGCAAGTAGATCATCTACCCACATTCATTTATTTACTTACAGGACTTAGATGGTGGCCTATTTCATACAATGACTATAGGTGGTTCGCAATTATCTATAAAATGTAATTAAAAACAAAGGTATTCTTCCCCCCAGGTTCCAGATTAAACTAACACAGCTCAACCCCTATCTTAGACAATGAAAATAGTCAAGTTTTCATAGGCCTCCGGAAAACTAAAAAGATAGGAATCTCTTTGATTTTGTTCCAAAGGACTGAGAAAGTCATCCAAGACACACCTCCCAATTTCTATCCGATGGCAACATTTAAGGAAAGGTACGTGGAATATACCCAACCTATCTAACCTAGTAGGATGGACAGATACTCACAGGGAGAGATGGATCTGCAAATAATATAGCCCTCTGCCATATACAACTTAAAAGTTGATAACCAATAGCCTGAATTGCAATCTTCATTGTTGAATAAAAACAATTAACTATGAGATTTCATTGACTGAGAACTAACTTCCTGGTACAAAATATTTATCTTTTATGTCTATGAAGATTCTCAGTCATCCAGATCATGGTTATCCCAAAGGTGCTTTTTTCAAGAGGCAACTGGAATTCCTGGTTTTTCTCTGAAGATGTTTCGCTTTCATCCTTTCATTCTTTAGAACAGTGGTCCCCAACCTTTTTGTGCCAGGGACCAGTTTCACGCAGAAACACTTTTTCAAGGATTTGGGGGGTCCGAGTTTGGTGGTTTTGCTTGCAGACGTTTCATTATCTGACTAGGTAATATCTGATGTTGTTACCTAATCGGGTAATAAACATCTGCCAGCAAATCACCAAGTTCAGGGAGCGCCAATGCCTCCTCATTGCAACCCTGAGTGACAGATAGTCCCTGCAGGACGGCTGAGAAGCCCCTCTCGGCCCTGCCTTCATCAGCCCCATCCCCAGGTGTCTCCCTCCCTCCCTCAGCCTCATCCCTCAGGTGTCTGCCCTGGTTCCTCTCTCAGTCACTCTCTCGCTCCTCCACCAGCCCAGGAAGAAACTGCTTCAAAGAAGCCTGCAGGGTGGCTTTTCCTGTCGGCGCAGCTCCCGAAGCGCCCGTTCACCCCCACCCGCCGCCCACGGTTCAATCCAGTGCTCCATTCTGCCTGCCTGCCTTCATTTCTGGTGGTTTCGAGCACAGCTCATCCAGCGCCCCGTTCACCCCCCGCCGCCGCCATGCAGTTCAATCTAGTGCTCCTGCTTGCCTGCCTGCCTGCCTTCGTTTGTTTCGGAGCAGCTTCGGCTGAGTAAAAAGAGGCGAATAGTTATTATTCTCAGCCGAAGCTGCTCCGAAACAACCAGAAACGAAGGCAGGCAGGCAGGCAGAACAGAGCACTGGATTGAACCTGGATTGATTGGTGGCGGGGTGGGGGTGAACGGCACTTGGGAGCTGCGCCGACAGGAAAAGCCACCTGCCGGCTCCTTTGAAGCAATTTCTTCCTGGGCTGGTGGAGGAGCGAGAGAGCGACTGAGAGAAACGAGGCGGGAGGAAACCGAAGCCGCTGAGCCAGAGAGCAGGACAGGCTTTGGTTGCTTCTCCCTCCCCTTCTTTCATTTGTGTCCTTGATCCCTGATCCCAGCAGCATTCACCGAAGGCGAAGATAGCCGCCATTTTTATTTTATTTTTATTTTCTTTGCGGCCCGGTGCAAAGTGATCCACGGACCGGTACTGGTCTGCGGCCCGGTGGTTGGGGACCCCTGCTTTAGAATGAAGAAGCTTCTTGAATGAGAAGCGAAATGTCTTCAAATAAAAAACCAAAAAATCCAGTTACCTCTTGAAAAAAGCACCTTTGGAACGTCTATGGAATGTTACCTCATCCTGAGTCACAGATGTCAATAATCCTGATCCTGTGGAGGAAGGGGGAAGGAATCACAAGCACTCCATTATGCTGATGACATTGAACTCCATGCTGGCTGATGATCTCTCCAGCAGCTTTATACTGATGTTACTGTAAGTAGGACAGTAACTTTAGCCCTAACACATAATAGGTGCCCAGGACTGGACCACTCTTCTTCCACCAATACTTATTGGTACCAGCCACAAAGAAAGGAAAATCATTTCAAAACAGAACTCCTGTTCCCAGTCCCCAGAGCTGATCCAGCAAAATACTGTAGTCAATGGCTTCAAAAACCACTGAGAGATCCAGTAGGGTCAGGATGGATGCACTATTCCCATCCTGAATCTTGTGAGATTGTCAGTTTTCATAAGATTCTGATTTTTTTCATCCAGACTCTAGAGTTCAGGCAGAACTATAGTACTGAAACATACTTGATTGCACTTGTCAGTTTCTTCCAAAGGTAACTGACAAGTGCAATCAAGTATGTTTCAGTACTATAGCTCTGCCTGAACTCTAGAGTCTAGATGAAAAAAATCAGAATCTTACGAAAACTGACAATTTCACAAGATTTTAACAATTTAGGGGGGAAATCTTATAATAAAATGTAATTAAAAGAAGAGAAATAGCATGACTGGGTTTTTTTCTTAGTGCAGGCAAGCATGGATAATGTATTGCACTATGATCGATTCTGGAAATAAAATAACTTTGGTTTTCAATCTGCCCTGATACAAACGTAACACAAACCAATGGCAGATCTGCAACCTTCCTTCATAACCACCAAAATCAAAGGAGATTTCAAACACTCTCCAGATACAAATGTATTCTGAAAGAGAAGTCTGAATCTAAAAAGTATGTCCAAATGGCAATTAATGCAATCAATGATAAATTCTTACCTCTTTCACTAGCATCATCTACCAGGATAATTTCTTCCAGCATATGTCTTGGTGATCTGTTCATTACACTATGAACAGTTCTCAAGAGAGTACTCCAAGCTTCATTATGAAAAACAATTACAACACTTGTTGTAGGAAGATTATCAGGATACATTTTTGTCTTACAGCTAAAAATATAAAAATAATTACAATAATTAAATAAATGTGGTTGTACTGCAATTTAGTATAGAATATAAAACATGTGTTCTATACAATATTAATCAATCTTGGTAGATACACACTGGAATAATAATTTTGAGGCAGCTAGAAAAACTGTTTCTTGATCTCATTCATCTATTTACAATCATGCTGCAAGGGCAAATTATAGTAATAATTAAAAGATTTAAAACAGATAAATTAACCAATAAACCATACAAAGTCCTAATATTTAATAAAGCATCACATCTGAAAAAATTTAAAAAAAATTCTATCTGATACCAAAATGGTAGAACATTTCACATTTCAGATGCAGCTTCCGAAGATATTTCATTCCCTATAACTACTTGCTAAACGTCATCAGTCAAGATAGCTAGACTACTTTCTAGAGCTGTTCAGGTAGGTACATATAAACATTGGGACTTTAAGCATATATACTTTAAAGCACATGCTTCTAATAAATGAACTGGAAAATCTGGCTATAAGTATGCTGTTTATCACCTTTATAATTAAATTGTTTAGATAGGATATGTCAAATGTTTTTAGCAGGTATACTTCTTTCTTGAAGATGTGAATACAAGAATATCTTAGATTCATATATATGTAGATATGTGTGTACATGGCAAGCTAGATATTCCAGAAAGAGCTGGGACACACTTTACACAGAGACTGGTGGACAAAAGGTGAAGCCTAGCCAGTGAAATCTATCCAGAGAAAGAAGAGATCATGAGATTGTCCACATTTAATCAGGACAGCTGCTCCTTGCAGGTATTGCAGGTTTATTTAAAAAAAAATTATTGCCGTGTAGTACATTTCACTCAAATGAGGGGTACAAACAATCAAAGACAAGAGTTTTACTAATATGTTAGATCAGGGATCCTGAACCCCAATTAGTGGCCAAGTACTGGACTATGGTCTATTGGGACCTGGGACATGTAAGTGGGACTATCCCCTCTCCTCCCCACCGCTGCTGTGCTAGACAACTCATGACCTATTGGGTCATTGTTTCAGAAATATTTTCTCATCTTAATAGAAAAACTGAATGACCACAGGTAGCAGAAAAGCACTGGAAGCAGGAGCAATTTCCCACTTCCTGTTGGCTTCCCCATTGACTTTCTTATAAGAAACTGCTAGGAAGCACTGGAAATTATCAACATGTGAACACAACTGATTGGCAATGAAGTAACATGGCTGCACTCAAACAGCCACATCACTGGCCTCCTGAAGCCCTCTGCCAGTGAAAACAGAACCTGGGCATTCATGCACAGCCCCTCCAGGCTCCATTTTCACAGAGGGCTTCAGGAGGCTTTCCAGGCTGAAAACGGGGCCTGGGAGGGCTGCATGCAACCATCTCTAGCTCAATTTTTGCTGGCAGAGGCACTGCAGGCCAGTCCTTCGCCATTTCCACGGCTGCCCTGTGGGCCAGAATTAAATACCCCATAGCCAGATCCAACCTATAAGTCTGACACTCCTGAAATAGAACATAAGAGCACAGAGTAAAAGAGTTGGAAAGGACCTTGGAAGTTTTCTAGTCCAATACCTGCTCAAGCAGGAGATCTTATACCTGTGATGGCGAACCTATGCCACGCGTGCCGGAAGTGGCATGCAGAGCCATTTCCCCCGGAATGCAAGAGCCCCACTGTACATGCGAGCATGTCACCACCTGGCAGATGATTGTCGGGTTTCTGGTGCGCATGCGCGCACAGGGGTGCACACAGGAGATGCGCAGCGCATGGAGGGATCACACACACATGTGCAGATGGATGGCGCATGGGAGTCATGCAATCTTGATTTATCCCTCTACTAATGCATTCCAGGATTATATTAGCTTTTTTGGCTGCTGCCACACACTATTGGCTCTAATGGGCAATCACTTAAATCCCATTATTTTAGTGACTGTCCACTAGGACTCCAAGATCCCTCTCACAGTTATTGGCATTAAGCTAAGTTTTGCCTAGACTATACCTATGCAGTTATTTTTTCTTGCTTAAGTGTAAAATCTTATTTTTATCAACATTTTATTTTATTTTGTTAGATAGGGCCCAGTGCTCAAGTCTGTCAAAGTCCTTTTGGATCTTGAGCTTGTCTTCTGGGGTGCTGACTATTCCTGCCAGCTTAGTGTTATCTGCAAATCATGAGTTCCCCTTCTATTCCCTCATCTACATCTTTTATGAAAATATTGAAGAATATTGGACCCAAAATGGGAATCTTGGGGCACCCCAATGCTTACTTCCCTCCTTGTAAATGTAGTTCCATTGCAGACTACGATTTGTCAGCCATCTGGTGGTAGTGCTGTTTTCTACCACATTTTTCCGGCTTGCCAGGAAGTACCGTATTTGCCGGCGTATAAGACGACTTTTTTGCCCTGAAAAACATGCCTCCAATTGGGGGGGTCGTCTTATATGCCGGGTCGTCTTATACGCCAGCAAATAGTAATTGGGAAGCACTGCGGCTGCTCGCGGCTGAGGCACTTTGCGCACCGTGGAAACGAATCCCGTGAAGCCGAAAGGAGCAGCCAGCCTTCTCCCAGCTCCCAAGGAAACGAGGCTCGCACCGCCCGAGCTTCGCTGAGGTATCCGGCTGGGGCTGTCAGGAGTTGTTACCGCTGGCGCGCTCCGCGCGGCTCCAGTCCCGCGTTGCCTCGGGAAGGAAAGGCAAAACCAGGAGCCGCTGCTGCCATTGCAAAGCGCCGCCAGGCTCTTCCTTTTGCCTTTCCCTTCCCGAGGCAACGGGACTGGAGCATGAGCCGCGCCAGCGGTAACAACTCCTGACAGCCCCAGCCGGATACCTCAGAGGAGCCCGGGCGGTGCGAGCCTCGTTCCTTGGGAGCTGGGAGAAGGCTGGCTGCTCCTTTCGCTTCACGGGATTCGTTTCCACGGTGCACAAAAGTGCCTCAAAAAAAAAAGTGCAAAAGTGGAAGGCGATGGAAGAGGGGCGAGTATATAACAAACTATATTTTGAGTGGAAATGTTGGGGGTCGTCTTATCGCCGGGTCGTCTTATACGCCGGCATATACGGTAGGTTTAACTTTGTTTGCGTCTAGGTTTTCACAGATTTGTTGCTTTGATTTTTTTGAAGATGGGAACCACAACAGCTCTTTTCCATCCTCAGGTGCTCCAAGAACTTTGAGATATGTTTCAATAGTTCTGAAATCACTTCTGTTAGTTCCTTCAGAACTCAGGATGTAGTCCATGGGGACACACTGATTTGAATACGTTGAGCTGACAGGTATTTTCTTACCTTATTTTTGCATATTTTAATTTGCGTTCCTAACCTATCATTTATGGTTCTGCTTTTGATAAGTAGAGTTGTGTTTTCTTTTTGCATGAAGACAGATGCAAAGTATCAATTAAGTAGTTCTGTTTTCTCTCTATGGCCCATTATTCTTTGCTATTTTCTCCCATTAGTGAACCAATTGTTTGACATTTTTGGGAGGTGGTGGTTATGTGTTGAAAGAAACTTTTAAATTGTTTTTGATATATGTTGCAATTCTTACTTCGTTCAAAGACTTTCCTACTTTGCATCTGGGTATTTTTTTTTCTTTCTCTTTACTCTCTACCTCCATATTTGATTGATTATCTAGTAGTTTTTGCTTGGAATTAGGTCCCAAGGATCATGAGGATTGGTCGCCCCCTTTAATTTTAATTTAAAGCCTTTCTGATAAAATGAATTAATAATAATGAGCTAAGATAGAAAATGTTTAAGGTAAAATCTATACAAGTAACTCCTCAACTTATGACAATTTGTTCAGCAACTGTTCAATTATGGCAGTACTTAACAAATAGTACTTATGACTGATTTCCAAAGTTACAGCTTTCAAGTGTCCCTGTTGTCATATGATAAAAATTAGGCACTTGGCCAGCTGCCTGCATGAGGTTTCGATACTCTCCACCTGTCTCTCTCCCCCATATATGCCTTTTTGGCTCCCTGTACTCTTGAGCAGAGGGTTAAACTAGAAGACATTGAAGGTCTTCCAACTCTGTTATTCTGTATTCTTATGCTTTCAAAAATACCATTTTGCCTGCTACTTTTATGAAAGAGCAAAATTGTGGAATGCTACATTCCTCATGAACTTCAAGCTTCATTTAAAACAAAAATTCAAACATGCAAAGTAAATTCAATTAAACATAGTTTGTAATATTAAAAATATTTACCATTATTAAATGATTCCAAGAAGCGATAAATTGACAATATATATGCATTGACAATATATGTGCATATCTAAAGATTTTTTCCTTCTGCATAACAGTTCTCTATTTAGTATTAAATTTTCTAACCTAACACTACTTATTAACTTATTCAAAGGCTTAAATAAAATCTTCAAATGGTTTCAAAACAATAATCAAATAAAACTAAGGTAAGTTGAATGAAAAAAAGCAATTTTCATTTCTCAATCAAGTCAAGGATCTAAAAATGATGCAGTTGCCAGAGCTTTGCTTTTCATATGTTAATTGCAGTGACCGTACATTGGTCATAGAAAAAATGCAGTCCATTTTGAACTATTTTTTATATTTGGCAAGAGATCCATTACAAATAATGCTATAAAATTAATGTTAAAAAAATTAAAATTAAAATTAAATCTTCCCAAAGAGTCCTAGGATTGTCTATTCATTCAATATATTTTCATATAAAGATATTATTCCATTTAGTAAGAGAGATAAAGAAATAATTTGATTACAAAGAACTATACCATATAGATAGCTATGATGTGGGGTATCATGAAGAAAATACTTGCATTCAGATAACTTTTCTGTCAGTTCTACCAACTTCTCTTAATATATGGCTCTAATGGCAATCAAATGTCAATGATTTCTCCTGGTCTGATTTGGGACAAGACACGAACCAGTTATGGAGAGCAGTACTTGGCAACTTGACAAAACTTGAACTTTACTAAAATCTGCTTGCTATTAGTGCCTGGGGAGACCTCTATCTTGTGGTGGAGAAATGATGGTCTCTAGGATGCTGGTGTTGGTTTAACTGAACACTGAGTCATGTTAAGGAAATAGAAACGTTTTTTTATTTTTTATTCTAACTAGGGATAAGACGAGTATATTTTGGCTGCTTCATTTCCCAGGGAAAAAAAGAAAATTGTGCCCTTTAGTATACTCCAATATTCCATCCAATTCCCATATTCAATCTTTTTATTTTATTTATCAAATGTTGAAAAAGTCCATCTCCCTCATAAAGGGACTTTTTGTACAATAAATGCACTTACCCTTCCAGCCGAACATCAGGTAAAGATCTGTTGAGTGCAATAATTTCACTGGCCATTAAATTAAACTGGTTGATTTTAAACATTTCCTTCATTTTCTCTTGGTCTTCTTTAGCAATGGCAACAGGCTTCCCCATTTCTCCTGGACCTTCATGAGGTTTTTGCACCAATTCTGGAACTAATAAAATATTATCATAACTAAACAATTTAAAAGGGACCATAATATCTGTACTTAACATACTACAATGCTATAACCTTAATAAATATTGGAGAAATATGCAGCACCGAGAAAACTATGAAAAATAACCCTTGAAACTGGATAAAAATATTTTGGAGGAAAATGCAAACATTAATTCTTCATAACAGTCATGCATAGTTGCTACATAAATGTGATTCTCTCATAGGTTATCTGTTCATTGCACATATACACTAGACTAAATAATGTAACTGACCAGAATGTCATTTGAAAACATTCTAAAGCCGAATATATTTGATGAAAAATATGCTCTAGGGTTGTATTTCTTACTTTAATCACTCACATTCTGCTCAGACTTGCCCAAAAGATATGACTTGCTATAGTTAGTGCCACAGAGTGAAGTGGTTTATACAAGATTACTCAAACCTGGCTGAGGCTGGTAACCTCAAAGTCCAAAGCAGTTGCAATGCAGAAAAGCTACTCAGTAAAAAGACAATTTACTTCAAAGATCTCATGTTTGCACTGAAGCTGTTCTCCATTATATCAAAAATTGTGACAGAATTTCCCAGATACCCATTTCTCCATCAAGGCTTAGTAAAAGTCTTGACAAGCAGTTAGGCATCTTTTTAAGCATAACAGACAGACAATAACAATTAAATTAAAATTAAAGTCACAATAGCCTCCAATAAATATTTCAGCTTCTCAATGCTTATACAGGTACTCCACAACTTATGACTTTCCATTCAACAGCCATCCAGAATTATAACGAACTAGGAAATACTGCAATTCTGGTCTTTGTCACGAAACATTGCACTATCTGCCAAGAGGACTCTCTCATTTCTGGCGGCTAGATAAACTACTTGCCTGAAGAGGGAAGAGTTTTCAGGTTTTCAAACCCTAAAAAATTTGACTTTGACTTCTATAACCTGCTGAAAGCATTATTTTCCATGCACAGAGAGAAGCTGAAATCCTTCAGCAAGCAGTTCTTTCAGCCAGTACCCATAGACAAGAGGAAGTCAAAATCCAAGCAGAGTGGAGAATCTGCATGATAAAGTTAGAAGTATGGGGTGCCTTATGTCCTGATTAGACTTTTGTGTCACTGCATATCAGAAAAAGTATGCATTTCTTATGTGGAGACAGTTGCATAACTGCTTTTCTTCCAGGGTCTCCTCTACCTTACCCTCTTATCTGGGACTCTGTCCACTTAACAACCTGCATAATCACTTAACAGCCACAACTAGGAGTTCACTTGTTTGGTAAAGCAGTCACGTGGTTCACTCACAACTGCTTCATTCAACTACCATGATTTCAGTCCTAATTGTTGTCATAAGTTGAGGATAACATGTAATTATCCACCATTACTGAGAAATCAAGAGAGAAAAAAGAAAGTATTTTATTTCCATTTGACTTCCCACTTCACTATTCTCAAGTAAAAACAACACCCACAGTGAACACTGTTTAAATTTACATCTCTCCTTCATTTGAAAGCTCAAATTCAAAATCAACTTGCCTCTGCAAAGCTTATTTTGTCACTTCCCCTTCCCCATCCTCAAGCACCAACAAGACGGTACATATCCATTGCAACAAAACACAGTCTCTTCACAGCTTTGCAACCAATTATATATCCAAGACTATCTTTCATTTTCATTTCATTTCTTCAAAAAGTCAGTTTGGTCTAGTAGTTAAGGCATCAGTCTAAAAAAGCAGGAGACTGAGATGTAGTCCAGTCTTAGTCATGAAAATCAGCCGTGTTACCTTGGATATCTCACTCTTTCTCAGTCCAATTCACTTCACAGGTTTGTTATTGTGGAGAAGGGGCGTTGGTCTTACCTGATACGCTCCTTCTCGGTGTGCTAAGAGAGAATCTAAAGAATGGGTTAACTCCGCCTTTCTGCCCAGAGACTGAATCCTTTTAACTTTTTAGCCACATCTCACTTGACTGTGCCCCAGTATTGATGAATGCGTAATAGTTAACTTGATGCATTACTGATCTCGTTGTCCACTCCTGGACTCTGGATGAGATGGTCGCCAGGATGAGGTTGGATTCTCTTTCAGCACACCAAGAAGAAGCGTATCAGGTAAGACTAATGCCCCTTTTCCAGTGTGCTGAGCAGAGAATCAAAAGAATGGGGCATACCAAAGCCGGCTATTCCTAAGGGTGGGCCATGGTCTGGTCCTGAGTCTCCAGGCATGTACCTTCTGGAGAACGCGTCTGCCAAAGGCCACTTCAGCCGAAGCAAAGTGTTCAGCTTGTCATGCCTGATGAACAGCTAAGACTGAGTCAAAAACCGGGACACAGTCAAGAGAGGCATGACTAAAAAGTTAAAAGGGCTCAGTCTCTGAACAGAAAGGCGGATTTAACCCATTCTTTGGATTCTCTGCTCAGCACAATGGAGAAAATAGGACTATTTAGATATGTTTGCCAACTTGCATTATTTTCAAAGTAATAAAGGCATGATACAAACAAAAAAACAAAACTGCTGCCATGCATGCTGAATTACATTTGAAAAAGAATGGAATTCAATTTGTGATCTACCTTACAATTATTCTGGTCTAGAACACTTTTAATGACAGCAAACATGCTTTTATTTGTCCAATCATCTTATAGTAATATTTCATTATAATTCAGTCTGAATCACTGTCAAGTTTTTTTTCCAACTTGAACCTTGAAAGCTCTAACTAAAATAATACTTACCATTGCCTGGTGGAAGTCCCCGCTCTTTTTTTTCATCACATTTATTGCATTCACTGAAGTAAAGTAACATAAACATATCCAAAAGGACCCAAACCAATGATGTGGCTAGGACCACCTTGCAATATGCAAATTTCCTCATGACACTTTTAACTTTAATATATACTTATTTTTATATTTGTTTTAATAGCACTTCTTGGATCCCACATCTGCCATCATATTCTACATCTATGGAAAAAGGAGGAAAATATTAAATGATTGGAATAATAAAGCATTATACTCAAAACATAAGATGAATTAAAAGGTATCAATTTTTTACATATTACCCCAAAATCCTTTGAAAATAGAAAGTGCTTGAAGTATAGGCATTCCCGTTTTCTTATGAATGTGAAACTTAAATCAATGTAAGGACATTCTCAAAATTAATAACTACTCAGAGTAAAACAACTTGTAATTTCATTTTGAAAGTCAGTAATTAAAATGTGATTTTGGGCTTCCAGATTGTGGACTGAAGATGGTTTTGTGAAAAACAGAGCTGAAGACTACAATGGAATAAAGAGCCGATGGGTAGACCAGTTCTTCATTAATTTCTTTCTGGACAAGGAGACTGAGGATCCAAATAAATTTGAAATAAGAATTCTGAATTAATTTTAAAGAAACTTTCCCATATGAAAATACTTTTGCTTTGAATTTTCTTTAAAAAAAATGGACATTAGAAAGAACTAAAGACCATAATTAAAGCAGAACACTCAAACTTAACTTACAATTACAGAACAAAGCAGAAAATATTTTAATGTTGGACATAATAAAGGGTATTTCTGAACAATGGGCCCAAAAGTTTATTTGTTTAAAATTTGTTTATATGTTTAAAAGATGTCATGGAAAAGGACAAGTTCTATTTGACATTTAAAAAAAAACAGAAAACAATGGCAGCCATTATGATGACTTCTTTTTCTATGGATATCAGAATGCCAAATATCCACTCTTTGAATACAATGCCATAAAACTGTTATTGTCATTATACAGATGACCTTAGTCACATAATAGTTTTTAGCTGACCTCTGTTCAACTACTGTTTTAATCTATTCAAAATATTGATATTTGTACAGTAATATGCTTGCATTTCATAGTTGGATGTTCCGATGACATAATAATTAGGTTAGCATAATTTTTTTCTAAATTTGAGGGACAAATTATATCTTGCTATCACTTCAAAATGATCAGGTTTCTTTTACTTACAATGTAGTATCATAACTGGGGGGAGAGAGAACTAATTATAAACAATTAAAACTTTATTGATATTGTTAAGTCACACTTGTGGATGATCTCCAAGAAAGAACAGGATGATGGTAGTGGCTACTTGCTCTTTTTGACCACTCAAAACCCTTAATATCAGTGGTAGTATTCTACCGGTTTAGCCTGGTTCTCACGTACCAGTAGTGCCGAAGAACAGCGGAGATTGAACCGGTTCTCTAAGGCTCTCTGATGTTGAGCCCGCCCAACCGCCTGGGCTCCCATACTGACCTTTTTGTCCTGCTTTTGAAGTATAGCTGCTTTACGCGGCACAGCAGATTGCCGTGCGTCAGCTGCTGAAGCGACAGGGAGAGTGCAAGAGTGCAGGTGAGTCAGAAAGCCTCTGCGCCTGCGCAGTGTGCATTTGGCACATGCAAAGTGTGTGCACATGCGCAAAGCCGCCCACCAAGCCACCAAACCGGTGGTAAACTTGTTTGAAATGCACCACTGCTTAATATCATTGACCATGGTATACTTTTGTGCTGGCTACAGGGGCTGGGCAACATAAGTCTTGTGCTGGGTCAGCTCATTTCTCCACAACCAAATGATGTTGATAGGAGTGAGAGATCTAGCTCATGGCTGCTCTTCTGTGTCATGCCACAGAATTCTATACTCTCTCCATTCCTTTTTAAGATCTACATGAAGCCATTGGGTGAGATCATCCATCACCATAGATTGAGATATCATCAGTATGTGGATGATATTCAACTTTATATCTCTAGCCCTAGAGATATAAAGTGATGCTGTGGCTTTCCTCTAGCATTGGCTGAAAGCTGCGAGGACCTGGATGGAGACAATAAGCTTCAACTGAAACCTGACAAGACCAATGGAGCTTCAACATCTGGGACTCTAACAACTTTAGCTATGGATAGCGACAATACCCCAGACAGACCTGTTCCACAATTTGGTGGTTCTTCTGGGCTCACAACTCCTGCTCTAAGAGCAAGTGACAGTTATGACTAAGAAAGTCTTTGTACAACATCTTGCCCCTCTAAGGTGAGATTGGCTCCCACCCTCCTGACCTTCCAAAAGAGTCGGAAGACCTGGCTCTGCTAGTTGACTTGGGGCTCCAATGAGGGAGTACTATACTGGAGATGGTTGATCAACTAAAAGCAGTTCCCACCTCCCCCATACATTCTGCTCCTTCCCTCCTTATCTTTTAGTTTAAGTTATAATGTACATTTCATTATGACTATATTGTGATTTTACAGATTTGTATACATATTTATGGTTTTAGTTTTATGTTATAAGTTGGCCAGAGTTGCCTTGCAACAAGATGGGCGGCAAACAAATTTATTAAATAAATAAACTAATGACACATAAGTAAGTGATATATTTTTTATTTTTGCATAAATATTACCGTGTTTCTCTGAAAACACGATCCATCCCAATAATACGCCCAACCCTAATTTTTTGAGGGTGGGCCTAATATTACCCCTACCCTGAAAATAAGCCCAGGGGATGGGTGCGGTCAGCACGAGTGGTGGCACGGACACAGGGCAACTGTCCAGCTGCAGTTGCACCCACTGGCCCCATGGGGAAGTGCAAATACCACTTTTGCCCTTCCCTTTCTGGGTACAGCGCTTCTGCTTGTTGGGCCACTTCCCTGAAGCCGGCAGCTCTGCGGCCAGCTGCTTTGCTTTTCCCCTCTTTTTGGGAGGCTCACAGAAGCTTTTTGGCTCACAGGAGAAAAATGGGGAGGGGGGATTTTCCTGCCTGTCATCTATTCCTCAAGCTCAGCACAGATTGAGGGAAGGATGGCAGGCAGGAAAATTCCCCCTCCCCATTTTTCTCCTGTTTGCCAAAAAGCCTCCATTCTGACTGCTTGATGATGGGAAGATGACAAAATTAATATGTCATCAAGGTTACACTGGAGTCGTACAGGGATACCTCGGAGATGAGCAGCGAGAGCTGTGAGAACCTTTGTGAAGGTCCTGGGGGTAGAAGCTAGTCTGAAAGGAAGGGCCACATATTCGAAATGGTGTTTATTATAACAGAATCTCAAAAATTTATAGTGGGAAGGCCGAATAGAAATATGTAGGTACGCCTCCGTCAGATCTATAGATGTAAGGACGTCACCTTTTCTGATGCCGAGTAAGATAGATTGCAGGGTGCGCATTTTAAACTTGCAATATACTAAGAAACGGTTAAGATGCTTCAGATCTAATATTGCTCTCCATCCCACCCCACCCTGAACTTTTGGAAACAACAAAAAAATGTGAATAGAAAGGGCCGAAAGGATCCCCTCCGAAAGGATTGAGGGTTTCTAGAACCTGACTTCCGAAAAAGGGAAGGTAGAAATTTCTTTTTGTTTTGGGTTTCGATTAGCAGCAGGTCGAGGGCAGGTCCAAATAGTCTGTCTCCTGCAATAGGAGATGAAGCCAGCTTGCATTTGTGCTTAATGTCCGCTTGCCAAAGTTTTAAACATAGTAAGCGTCGCGCTGTGACATGTGAAGTAATGGCTCTGGCTGAAAACTTGACCGCATGATAAATTGCATCAGCTGAGAATTCAGCAGCTGCTATAAGTTTTGCAAAATCTTGGTGCGCTCTTATGTTGGAATTAGAGACATGCTCCCGTAAGAGATGGAGCCACCTGAGAGAAGAACGGGTAAAGAAGGAAGCGGCCGTGGCTGCTCTGATGGCCCATGCATCAGACTGATGGGCCCTGCATAGGGCTAGCTCAGCCCGTTTTTCCTCCGGCTTTAATGCCTCTGGGTCTGTGAGGGGGATTGGCAGTGGTGTCCCGTGGTGCCCCTCACCAGACCCAGGCCCAAGCCCATCCTATAAACAAAGGACAACCACCATCCAGAAAATAGACCATGGCTGCTTCACCAGCTGTCGCACCCCCCAACCCCAAAACCAAACAAGCTGACACACGCCAAGAACACAGACCCAGACCCCAAACTCAAAGCCAGACTAAAACCCAGAATGCTACATCACAGCCACCCGCTCAGGATATCACATCAGAAAACTCAGGAAATTACACAAGAACTCAAGAAGTTGCAACACAGCAAATGACCCAGAATATCACAGCACAAAACCAAGGATACCACAGCAATAAATCTCACAAGGTCGTCACACAACCCATACCCAAGCCGTTACTACACAGGAGGCTAATGGAAAAGAGATCAAAACACAAACGACCCAGGAGATTACAACGCAGGACCCAGGATACCAGAACAAAAGAACTCGCAAGCCCATCACACAACCCATTACCCAAGCCATTAAAACACGAGAGGATAATGGAAAAAAGATCACTACAAACAACCCAGGAGATTACAGCACAAGATCCAGTATTTCTCCACAACAAAACTCACAAGGCTATCACACAGCCCATTATACCAACATCAACTCCATCAACCAATCAAGAGGCAGCAGCGCAGCCAATCAGCCCAGCACACCAGCCCCCACCACCAGTACTTAGAGAGACGGCAGCTCCGATCAAACACTGCTTGCACTGGCACGAAGCCGAAAGCACCAGCCTGAGGATGGCGAGTGGGACCTCGCCGAAACATTGCCAAGATACTTTTAATCTTACACGGGAAAAGACCAGAACACACCTAGACCTATATACATACATACATACATACATACATACATGTGTATATATATATATATATGTATATGTGTATATATATGTGTGTGTATGTGTATATATATGTATATATGTGTATATATATATATTTGTTTTCTTAAGTTTTCGCGGGTACTTACATGTATGGTATTCAGCTTTGTTCGGGTATTTCCCTCGTCATTATAGTTGTGCTTTTAAAGTTGTAGGAACGTTTCGGCAGAATCTCAACTGCCATCATCAGGCTTCTGTATTGTGTTTGTCTGTGAGTCAGGCTTTCACAGCCATTTCTGTTTTAAATTTGATGCTAGCCTACTGCTGTGTTAGAATGGTTTTTTCTTCATCCTGATTGGTTGGGAGACTTGGTCTGTGCTTATTGGTCTTGGAGTTTGCTATGTTCTGCTTAATTGGTGTTTCTAATATCTTTTGTCTGTTTTGTAGCGGTTTTTTTTTCTTGATTGGCTGGCAACATTGTGTTTCCTATATTGGAGGCTTTTAGTGCAGCTTGGCTTTGAGTAAACGGACGGCTATCATTTATTAGGAAGCTAGGTTTCATCTGGGTGCCTGGTTGGGGTGTGTTTGAGCTGGAGGTATCGGGGGGTCTGTTTGTGCCCAGGTGTTTGCTTAGCTTGTGGTGTGGAGATTTTTTTGTTTGTGAGTGCAGGCTTCCAGATAATTGACAGTCTGGTGGAGTCATCTATTCATGCTTTCAGGTCTTTTTTCAATCTCTATGGCTTCTCTGATAATTCTGTAGCTGGGGTTTTCTATAGTGGCTAGGGTTTTGGTGCCATTGAAGTCGATGGTATGACCTGTGGTTTTCATGTGTTGGACTAATGAGGAAGTGTGTTCCAGCTTTTTTACTGAATTTTTGTGTTCATCCAGATGGGTACTTATTCTTCTATTGGTCTGTCTGATGCATGTGGCATAGAATGATGTGCAGGGGACTTCATATATGTCTTGGTTTTCCAGGTCAATTTTATCTTTGGGGTTTCTTAGGATGGCTGACTCACAGACGAACACAATACAGAAGCCTGATGATGGCAGATGAGATTCTGCCGAAACGTCACTACAACTTTAAAAGCACAACTATAATGACGTGGGAAAATACTCGAACAAAGCTGAATACCATACATATAGATACCCGTGAAAACTTTATATACACACACACACACACACACACACATATATATATATACACACACACACACATACAAGCCAAATACCATATACATACATATATATATATATACATATACATATATATATACACACACACAGACACACACACACATATATATATGAGTCATATCATAGTAGTATCTTTCATTATTAAGATATTAATACCGAATATTTATTATTTTTAAATTGTTTATTATTATTATTATTATTATTATTATTATTATTATTATTATTATTATTATTATTATTATTATTATTGGAGTGAATGATAATCACCAATATATATAGATATAAATATATATATATATCTAAATTAATAGAAAACAGCTTGATATAGTGAATATCCAAAGAGCCAAATTAAGAATGCCTGAAAAGGCCAAGATAATAAAGAGAGGCCTTCAACAGCTTCCCTGCACAGGTGGACATGGGCCTGGGTGCTCGCTGTTGTGCCGCTGGGTGGATAAGGCTGTGAGGCTTAAGCCAACAATAATGCATGGATGGCCTCGAATCTAATAAGAAAATGAGGTGTAATAATTCCTTAGGTTATCTGAAGAGAAACCTCTGATCAGAAAGGAAAACTACCTCACACAGCTCGAGTTACAAATAGCGCGGGTATGCGGTCTTTAAAACAAAAGCAAAACAACGGCCGTAACTTTTGGCGCACGCGCACTTCCCAGCAACAAACTTGCACCGTGTGGAGAAACTGTCTTCGACGGCTTCTCCTTGTGACTAAAAAATGGCTGGGAAAGGAGTGGAAAGAATTAAGCTTTTATGCTTTCCATACCAAGGCGTTCTGAGGGGAAAACAATCAAACGATATGTCTCGGATGAAGGCGAAAACGCCCACGCCGCTATTGCCGATGTAGAAAAAGGCAATGAGGAATCACAATGGCAGGGGATAGAACAAGCAGTTGAGGGGGGGGGCTCGGAGAGATGCCGAAGCCCCCCGCCGCTTCAAGGTGTGAAACGGCACTGCCCAAAAATGCAAATGATCTCCGACGGCCAGATGGAGAGAGCTATCATCAGGAGATCGTTATGTGATTTGGAGGCTAAAAGCCTGAAAAAACAAACTGGACTATTTCCAAACCTGCTGAATAATTCTCCTGTTTCGGCCAAAGAAGAACAAAAAGCACTGCCTATCCTCAATGAGGCTGAGCCAAAACTGGGGAACGCTGGAGAGAAGTCCCATGGAGAAGGAGCGTTCCACAAATTAAGCCCAGCCTAGACATGCAGAGATTGAAGCACCTCCCACTACTGGATGCTTTGAACAGCTCATGGGAAAATGAAAATATTACAACTGAGAGTCTTATTACTTCAGTTCTTCCTTGCCTCCCTTATAAGTCAATGTAATAATATCTTCTTGTGCATATTACTCCATGTTTGAGCTGCTCCATAGTTCTTTAATTTTAAAGGGAATTTTTTACATGGAAATGTGCAGGAGAGATACCGTATTTTTTGCTCCATAACATGCACTCCCCCCACCCATGCCAAAGTGGGTGGAAATATCTGTGCATCTTATGGAGTGAATATTGTATCACAGTCTGAGTTGCGGCAGTTTGTCATATCTGGAGGGAGGGGGTTGGTACGGTGGTGATGACAGGCAGCAGTGAACAGCGGTGGTGGCAGCTGGCCAGCGTTTGGATTTGCCTCCCAGAATACTGCGAATCAGTTGTTCCAGGTAGTGGGGATCATGGCAGCAGTGCCATTCATCACTGCTGCCTCTCACTGCCGCCACACCAACCCCCTCCTGCCAGGTACACCACCATTGCTGCCTCCTCCGTGTCTGCTGCCTCCGCCGGAGAACACTGAAGCCCTCACTGCTGAGCAGTGGCTCGGCAGTTGGATCAGTCTCCCAGAATACTGCCAATCAGCTGTTCTAGGTGGTGGGGATTATTGCCACCATTCGCCACTGCTCCAGCAAACGCTCCAGTGTTCCCTGGCAGAGGCAGCAATGGCAGTACTTCCAGTCGGCCAGCCCATTGATTGGTAGGACTACAGGAGGCCAGAATCCAGCCGTCGCTCAGATGACCGGTGGTGAGCGCAATAGAGCGGAGCCCTGACGGGCCACATGCTGGGGCTATGATAACATGCTGAAGCTGACCAGGCTGTTTGCTGCAAGGATGGCAAATTTTTTCCCCTTGTTTTCCTCCTCTAAACCTAGGTGTCTTATGATCAAGAGTGTCTTATGAAGTGAAAAATATGATATATAAAATTTGTCAGTGTCAGACATTCTGTTTCCTGATGAACATGTTCATGAACTATGAAATTTCAAGGGAACTCAGAGATTTCCATAATTATATTCCCCAACCAAAAGCGGCTCAAACCATTCTAGATAAAGCAGTCGTTTTTTGGAGTTGTGTCCTTCGCTTTTAATTGCTTCTGGCTTAGATAATCTGCTTCCAGAATCCAATGAATTAAACCAGAATAGTACCTTCCAGGGAAAGATGAAACATTCTGGAGTTCTCTGGAATATTCCCTTCCTGAATCAATGAATTTGTCACCAGTGTAGGGAATATAAATATTAAGTACTTCTTTCAAGTTAGAAAGTTTATTTGAGTTCCAGAGAAAGTTCTTTTTTCAATTTGCCTCCATCTTTTTTTTCCTGCCCTTCCTTGGGCACTTCAAACCTGTCTTGAGCTGCTCTAAACTGTTGGCTGTTTGAACAGAAACTTGAATTTGTTTTTCAATGCCATTCTGCGGATGGTGATCAATAAGATGCAATGCACTGAAACCATCATCTCACTATAGCATCGGTGTCAAACTTGCCATGTCACGTTATCGTCATGTGACATTCCATGATATTTTTCCCTTTGTGGAGCTGGGGGTGGGCACAATCTGCAACAAAAGTATAAGATGGAAGATTGTGGGGGGAATGAGTTTGCCACTTTTTTAAATCTATAAAGCAGCACAATGTCTAATTTTGTGGAAGAACTATGCCTTGTTAAATTTGCATTGATTCAGAGTCTGCTTGAGTGCATTCCTCTTGAATAAACTGAAAGATCATGGCAAAGAATTAAATGGAGATTAGTTTGTAAAAGCTATTGTAATATTCATACAGCTCAAAAGTTTAATAATTAAAATAATTAAAATTTAATTTTAAATGTTAAGCATTCTGAGCATTAACATTAAGATAAATTCTGTCCAACTTAAGAAATGTTATAATGGTACTCCAATCATTCTAGAAGTGATCCAAGCTTAAAATATTTGTTTTGAACTGAAAACAGAATTATTTTAGGCTTGAAATATTTTTTGAAATGATCAGAAAAATTCCAGTAACTTCAGATCAGCCAATTTTGAACTCATAATGTCTCAAATATTAAATACTTACATGCCTCTATAATTTGAAATGCCTTACTCTGAATCATAATTTTATTGCTAAATTTAGTTTTATTATTCTTGGTTTTAGAATCAGTAATAAAAATTGCAAGTACACCAAATCCAAATTGTGTACAGCATATATATGTGACAAAGAATGTATCACATTCACAGCCCCCACAATCCTCAATGGCCAACATCCAGAAAAATCAAAATTTAAGAATATATATATATATATACATATACATATACTGTATATACTCGAGTATAAGCCTAGTTTTTCAGCCCATTTTTTGTGCTGAAAAAATCCCCCTCAGCTTATACTCTAGTCAGATTCCCTCAAAAAAAAAAAATGGTGTGGAGTCGCGGCCTCCGGCGGCAGCGACTCCCAACAGCCCCAGCCGGGAAGGGAAAGGCAAAAAGCGCTTTGCTTTTCCCTTCCCGGCGGCGGGACTGGGGCGCGCCGGCGGTAGTGACTCCTGACTCAGGGGGCCTCCGAGGGAGGGGAAGAGAGTGACTCCTGCCTCCGGCTGTCATCATCATCTTCTTCTTTTGGGTTAGTGAATCAATTAAACCTTTCATGATAGTGAGATCGTTTCCCAAATTAATTATTTTTATTTTTGAAATTTACCAGTAGCTGCTGCATTTCCCACCCTCGGCTTATACTCGAGTCAATAAGTTTTCCCAGTTTTTTTGTGTAAAATTAGGTGCCTCGGCTTATATTCGGGTCGACTTATACTCGAGTATATACGGTACATACATACATACATACATACGGTATTCAGCTTTGTTCGGGTATTTTCCCACATCATTATAGTTGTGCTTTTAAAGTTGTAGCGACATTTCGGCAGAATCTCATCTACCATCATCAGGCTTCTATATTGTGTTCGTCTGTGAGTCAGGCTTTCACAGCCATTTCTGTTTTAAATTTGGTGCTAGCCTACTGCTGTGTTAGAATGGTTTTTTCTTCATCCTGATTGGTTGGGATTCTTGGTCTGTGTTTATTGGTCTTGGAGTTTGCTGTGTTCTGCTTGATTGGTGTTTCTAATATCTTCTGTCTGTTTTATAGAGTTTTTTAATCTTGACTGGTTGGCAACATTGTGTTTCGTGTATTGGCGGCTTTTAGTGCGGCTTGGCTTCAGGTAAAAGAAAACAAAAAATGGCTGCCAAGCCTGACACACACGATTAAAAAGAACCCAATACACAAGCCTGAGGATAGCAGATGAGATTCTGCCGAAACGTCGCTATAACAAAAGCACAAATATTAAGACATGGGAAAATACCCGAAGAAACCTAAATATTATATATATAACAAAGCTTCTTCTTCTTCTTCTTTTTCTTCAGCCTTTGTCTCGCGCTCTGGCGAGGTCCGCTAAAGCGCGAGACAAACGCTGAAGAAAAAGAAGAATATATATATAACAAAGCTGAAGGCCATATATATATATATATATATATATATATATATATATATATATATATATATATATATATATATATATATATATATATATATATACATACATACACACACACACACACACATACATACATACATACATACATACATACATACATATAGACATACACACACACACACACAGTATGATACTACACAGACATCACATCAAGACTGCCTTCAAAACAGACAGAAAAATAGCAGCCATCCTTAGAAACCCCAAAGATAAAATTGACCTGGAAAACCAAGGCATATACGAAGTCCCCTGTGCATCATGCCCGGCCACATACATTGGACAGACCAATAGAAGAATAAGTACCCACCTGGATGAACACAAAAATGCAGTCAAAAAGCTGGAACACACTTCCTCACTAGTCCAACACATGGAAGCCACAGGTCATAGCATCAACTTCAATGGCACCAAAACCCTAGCTACTATAGAAAACCCCAGCCACAGAATCATCAGAGAAGCCATAGAGATTGAAAAAAGACCTGAAAGCATGAATAGAAGAGATGATTCCACCAGACTGTCAATCATTTGGAAGCCTGCACTCACAAACAAAAAAATCTCCACACCACTAGCCAGACAAGCACCTGGGCACAAACAGATCCCTCCTGATACCTCCAGCTCAAACACATCCCAACCAGGCACCCAGATGAAACCTAGCTTCCTAACAAATGATAGCCGTCCATTTACCCGAAGCCAAGCTGCACTAAAGACCTCCAATAAAGGAACACAATGTTGCCAGCCAATCAAGATACAAAAAGAGCAGATTGATGCAGGTATTAAAGAAACATCCTGCATTTAAAAGGCTAAAAAACAAAAAAATAATATATAATTTAATACATTGTTACACTAACAAAAAACTATTCTCTCATTTTATAATTATTAAATATTACACTATACTAATTAAACTAATGCAAAGTATAAAAAGTAAAAAGTGCAATAATAAAAGAAAAAAGAAGTTACCTTCCCCTTTGTCCCAATAAATATAAATAGTAATAATTTATCACAATTTCTTAAAACACAACAATGAATCTCTTCATCACCATATCTCATCTCATTCTTTATTAACAAATCTTTAAAATCTCATCATCCATCTAATCAGCAAAATTAAATTAAGTGTTATCAGAAATAACTACCCATCTATTATAAAATGAATTTAATAGAACCACATTTATTCCTTCTTTTTATGTTTATATCTCATTATTAAACATATCCCCCATACCTCTTTATATCTGTTCAGAAAAATCCAATTAAATTACCAGGGATAACCATACAACTGTTTAACCTCAATACAGAAAACTAATTATTCCCCAAGTATCATTTGTATATAAATACAATCTATTTAAACATCAATAACCTTTCCTAGTCAGAAAACATTCTAAAATCAACATTCAAATTTGCTATTAATTCTGAATTCAAAAAAACTTAAACTCGTCCTTAAAATTTATTTCAGAAAGGATTGGAAGATACTTTTGAAGATACTCAAGCTTCAGAAAGATTTTGACATAGAGAAATGAGCCCTATCAAAAATGCAGTTCAGTAGTGGAAAAAGCAAACTCCTGTACTGAGGCAGCAAAAGCCAAATGCACAAGTATAGAAGTATTTGGCTTAACAATAGTCGCTGTAAGGTAGGTATCCTAGTGAACCACCACTTTGGTATGAGCTTGCACTGTGTTACAGATGCCAAAAAAAGCAATGCAGTTTTGAGCTGCATTAACAGAGGGCTATCATCAAGATCAGGAGAAGAAATATTACAATTATATACTGTACTAGTGAGGTCAGATTTGGAATTCTGAATCCAGTTCTGGTTGTGTGACATGATTGATGTTTTCCAGTACTTGAAGAGAAGTCATACAAACAAGAGGGTTGACTTATTCTCCAAAGCACCCGAAAGCAGGACAAAAAGCAACAGGTGGAAGCTTGTTAAAGGCCTCTCCATGGAACCATATCAATACCCATATCAATAAGGAAACTTCAATCCAAAAAGAGATCACTCTGGCGGAAAAACAAATCTGGTCACGTTGCCAATTTCAAAAACCGATACAAAAATCTATGCCACCAGATAAAGACCGAATGCACCAATTATCACATTAAACAAGAGGAAAACCTTCTAAGCACCAATTCCACCGCGCTTTTTACAATTTTGTAAACAACAAACTAAAAGACTCAAGGTCCATCCCTCCCTTGATAGGACCTGATGGTAAAGACTGCACGACGACACCATTAAAGCCAACATCTTTAACACATTCTTCGGCTCAGTATTTGTAAACAGCAATGGATCATGCCCAATATTTCCTAGCCGTACCACAGATAACAACAATGATCTAATACATATCGATTTCACAGAAGACAATGTTGAAAAAGCAACACGCAACCTAAAACCATCTCTATCTATTGGACCGGACGGAATATGTGCCTACTTCTTAAGAAAGCTATCCTCTGCCATAGCCAAACCTCTAAGCATAATCTTTGAAAAATCTTTCAGAACCAGCTCCTTGCCTAACCTATGGTCACAAGCCACAGTCATCCCCATCTTCAAAAAGGGAGACCCAAGCCTAGTTGAAAACTACAGGCCAATCTCCTTATGCTGCGTCACCTGTAAAGTCATGGAATCAATTATTAACCAATCCATCATCCTTCACTTAGAGACAAATAACCTACTCTCCAATAAACAATTTGGTTTCAGGAAAAAAACTATCCTGTAATCTGCAACTCTTACACTGCAAAAACATATGGACGACACAACCTCGACCAGGGCAAAACAATAGACGCAATCTACATAGACTTCTGTAAAGCCTTTGATTCAGTGGTACACGACAAACTACTCCTAAAAATAAAATCCTATGGTATCTCTGGACAACTGAATAACTGGATAGAAGCATTCCTGTCAAACAGACAACAAATGGTCAAAATTGGGAGCGTCCTATCAAATCCAGTACCTGTCAATAGTGGTGTTCCCCAAGGCAGTGTTCTAGGACCAACTCTCTTCATACTCTACATAAACGACCTCTGTGATCATATTAAGAGCAATTGCGTTCTCTTCGCTGATGATGTAAAGCTGTTCAATACCACAGACAATACTGCTACCCTTCAAAAAGATCTTGACTATGTATCCGAATGGTCAAACAAATGGCAACTTCAAATCTCAACAAATAAATGCTCTGTCTTACATATTGGCAAAAAAAATCAGAAAATAAAATACAAGCTGAATAGTCAAGATCTTGTTGATGACCCAAGCTCTGTAAAGGACCTGGAATACTCACCTCTAATGATCTAAGTGCTAGAGCACACTGCAACTACATAGCCAAAAAGGCATTAAGAGTTGTTAACCTAATCCTACGTAGCTTTTTCTCTGGTAATATCACACTACTAACCAGAGCATACAAAACATTTGCTAGACCAATACTCGAATACAGTTCATCAGTCTGGAATCCACACTACGTATCTGATATTAGCACAATTGAGAAAGTCCAGAAATATTTCACAAGAAGAGTTCTCACTCCTCTACTCGCTGTAGAATACCTTATGCCACCAGACTTGAAATTCTAGAACTAGAAAACCTTGAATTACGCCGTCTTCGGTCTGACTTAAGCATGGTATACAAAATCATACATTGCAATGTCCTACCTGTCAATGAATACTTCAGCTTCAACCATAACAACACAAGAGCACACAATAGATACAAACTCAAAGTAAACCGCACCAAACTTGATTGCAGGAAATACGACTTCAGCAATAGAGTGGTCAATGTCTGGAATACTCTACCCGACTCTGTAGTTTCTTCCCCAAACCCCAAAAACTTTAACCTTAGACTGTCTACTATTGACCTCACCCCTTTCCTAAGAGGTCTGTAGGGGGATGTGCAAAGCGCACCAACGTGCCTACCGTCCCTGTCCTATTGTTTCTCCTATTCTTTTATTTTTCTTGTATGTAACCATTTCATGTATTCACAACTATGTATACATTTATACTTATTATCTTGTAAACAATTGGCAAATCAAATAAATAAATAAATAAAATAAATAAATAAACTAAGGAGAAATTATTGTGAGTGTTGCACTGCTGGTAGTTTTCAAGAAAAGATTAAATAGCTCTTTGTCTGGGGTGATGTAAGTTTTCCTACCTTAGATAGAAAGTTAGGTTAGAAAGCCTCCAAGGTCCCTTCCAATTCTATGAATCTATAATTTTAGCTGTAACATCCCTGTTTCTTCAGAGACATCTTTAGTTTATAATGTCCTCACTGGAAGTCAGCAAAAGTCAATTTTCTCACCCTTAATTTTTATTCTTTAATTTCAAAATGTTTTTTCAAACTAATTTTAATTTACATGAATTGGTAGATCATCAATCTCAATGGAATTAGCTGCCAGGAACTTTTTTCTTTCAGTTAACTGACTGACAATTTAGAACTGAGAAGAAAACCAAAATTTTAAACACAAAGTACAACAATGTTACACACATTTTATGTCTATGTACACGCATAAAACAAAGTGGAAACAGAAGAAAATATATTTTCAAAATTGCATTCAAATTGGTGAAATCACAAGTGATAATTTAATTATCCTTTTTATATATTTTTTAAATTAAATAAACTAGTAATTCATGTTGTAATTATATAATGTGCCTTGAATCTTTCAACTACATAAAGTTCATATATTGGAAATTGTGGAAGAACCAAGAATGAACGTAATTCTCTTTTCCCATAAATAAGGCACAATTCACAATTTAGTATTGTATTGTTTAAAAAAGTTTCTATAGCTTAAGGGTTACATCATATGAGTTACAGTACCAAGACTGCAAATTCATAGAAATAGTCTTATCAAAACTAGATATAATCTACTATTATAGATAATATAGAAATAAATGAAAGATTGTTAAATTAGAAGTATAATATTAAATTTAAGAAGATGGCCCTGGAAAGCTCTGTGGTGTTAAAACAGTGAAACAGCTTGCCTTCTGAAGTCATGGCTGCTCAATCACGTGACATTTTCAAGAAAATATCCCACATATACTGGGTAATCTGAAAAATGGGGGCATAGAAATAAGGTTTGGTGGATGAATAATGCAAATACGGTAAGTTCCTGTGGCATTGCTCTCATGAAAAATGTACTTCAAATACAAGTAAAAAATGAGAATCAACAAATTCAGAATTTTATAAAATTGGGAGTCTAATTACATACATGGATTCTGCTCATCAATACATGAGACAGATCTTGTAATTAACTAAAGGTGAAACTTATTTTGTTTAAACATGTCAACCTTTATCACTAGTGACTACATGGATATAAACCACACTCTTTTTTGGCAGCAATAGGAAATGGTTTACTGCTGACTTCTCCCATGATATTTTTCAATTGCCCAGTCTAATTTACATGGTACTCTCTGTTAAATCTTCTCTTCAAGTCCAGGTAGAAAGTAAATCTCAATGCATACAGTAACTTTAAATATATAATTTAGTTTTAAGCACAGTAGTTTTAAACACGTTCCAAATGCTCCTACATATATTTCCAAGTAAATTACTACAAAACTAAGCTAAGGGTAGATTCATCAAGCTGTTAAATACTCCAGAAATATTAGTTCAAATATGTTCTTTGACACTTGGCAGATCACCATTTTTCCTGGGCAACCCTCAAATTTCTACATATGAAACCATGAAGAAGAAGAAAAATCCTGAAAGACTTACAAGTACAAAATAAGATATAATCTATGATGAGCAGCTCAGGAAAGCTAGATTGTGAATTTATCCCCACTTTGACAGGTAGATGAAGAGTTCTACTGCAACAATAAAAAACATCACTCATTAAATCCCTGTCAAAAATAATCATACAATGTTTCTTGGCGTATTAGACGCCCTTGAGCCTGCCTTTTTTTACTGTGATGAACTTATTTAAAAGGAGACTGCTACAGGGGAATAATGCAAATAAACTCACCTCCATTAAGTTTCACTCTGCCCAAGAGGATCTGTCGCCAAGGGGCGACTTTGTCGCTGCTATTCCGCCAAGTAGTGTTTCCGGGAGGTGGGCAAAGAAAATAAGAACGGGCCCACAAATTATTCCAGAATCAGCTTTCTCCAAAATTTGTAAACGCCAGGGCTAAACATAACTTCCGCTCACATGTCGTGTCTCGCTCTCTCAAATGACATGGGGACATGGGAGAGCAACGACTGAGAGAGAGAGGAAGGGAGAGAGAGAGATGGAAGATGACTGATCACCTCCCATTAACTAGGATCGCCTCAGAAAGGGTGCTGCACACCTACACTGACTCCTTCGGTAGCATCCGAACATCACTGTCCCGCATAAGGCATCACTGTCCCGCCCAGGCCTCACCGTTAACTTTTCTTCAGCGGCACTTCTCCTTAACTGGCAGCCACTTGCTTCTCGACCAGAGGGCGGGAGAGACGTTGACGATCCCACCTAACCAGCACGTTTGTCAGCTCCGACAGCTCATCGCCTTGAGACCAAACTCGCCATTTTCAGTCACTTAGCCCAGCCTGCAACGCCTCCTTGCCGCTTGAGAGAGAATATCCTACTCCCGCCCACAATGACCGGATGTGTTGGTCACGTGATCCAGTTCGAGCGGCTGTCTTTGAAGAATATGAACGTTGGGAGCCGCGGTAGATTCGTGAGGGCGTATCACAAGGGAGCGTTATCTTAATCCTATCCGATTCTACATTATCCTAATATATAGACTATCTTAAAACTACACCAAATGGAACTGCATAATAGAAGAAAATTATTATTTTTTTCTCCACTATTGAAGATTACACTATTCGAATCATTTTGAAGACGGTTTTTTAATTACGTGGGCACGTACAGGATTCCAAAGCTAGATTTATTGTATGAAATTCGAAACAGCCAAATTCTTCTGTTGCTTTGTTCCATTCGGCAGGAACAAAATAAGAATATCCCGAAATGCCTAGGATACCAGCGGCGGAAGCCAAGGGCGGGTTTACGTGGCATCGCTCGAGTCACTCAAGAGAGGAACAAAGCCAGGGCTTTCTAGCGATAATCGGATTGGTGTATAAAAGAAAAGGGCATGGCCAGCAAATACAGTATATAAATAGCTATTAAACCTATCCGCCCCTCTTCCCGCGTACACTTGGAGTGCCTGTTTTTTTGTCCAGTTGTGCGGAGTTCAATCTTCATGAGGTTGATTTTAGAGACCGATTATTTCATGCAACAAATGCTACATTGGAATGGAAGAATCGGAAGAGATTTTTATGCTTTCCTCCCTACTCTATGCAGGACTAGAATGCAAATTAAAATACTGCATGAGACAGGAAAAGCTCAAAGAATACGGGAAAGGTCCAGAAGAAGATGAGATAACATCAAAGACACATTAGAGCAGCATTAAATAACAATTGGTTGAAGCTACCAGAAAAGCAAGAATCAGAACTTTGTATCTTCATTGACATCCAAAGGGTAAAGTGGAAGTAAAGAAGATGTCGGACAGGTGGCTCTTGTGCACTGATGATGCTACTTAGTTTGGATAACAAAATGTCTGCAAGAAAAGAATCAATCTCAGGGAGCACCAAGAACTCCTAATTTAAACCCTGAGCTACAAATATTCTGCTTTATCAGATAACTCTGCCTGTGGACCCCTAATGAAAAAAATCCCTCAAATATCCTGCTTTTTTCAGATTTTTCTGCAGTCGTGTATGCATGTTTTGACACTTGAAGATCTGAAAAAGATTCCTTCTTTTCATCCAAGTAATAAATTATTGAAAACAGTTTATTTTTTCAATATGATAAGGAAGAATGATGAATACTCAGTACTATTTTCTTATGGTACTGTCTGGTTTGGTTTTGCAACCCAACAAGACAGACACATACTTCAGAGAGTAATTAGGACTGCAGAAAAATATAATTACTACCAACCTGCCTTCCATTGAGGACCTGCATACTGCAGGAGTCAAAAAGAGGGCTGTGAAAATATTATTTCAACTCCTACCCTCAAAATGATGCTATAGAGCACTGCACAACAGAACAACTAGACACAAGAACAGTTTTTTCCCCGAACACCATCACTCTGCTAAACAAATTCTCACAACACTGTCCAACTATTTACTATCACTATTAAATTTCTCATCACTCCTATCACCCATCCCCTCCCGCTTGACTATAACTTTGTTGCTTGTATCCTTAGGATTTATATTGACTGTTTTGTAGTATGAGTTGACTGCCTATTTATACCCTATGATTATATTAAGTGTTGTACTTTATGATTTTTATGTACACTGAGAGCATATGCACCAAGACAAATTCCTTGTGTGTCTAATCACACTTGGCCAATAAAGAATTCATTCATTCATTCATTCACTCATTAAGATCAGTTGGTTTCTCCCAGTAAGGCAATAAGTTATAAATCTGCCTAAGATAAACTTGTGTTCACTCTGCAGAATCACTAGCCTCTATGCAGAGGTGATACTCAGCAGGTTCTGATCAGTTTTGGAGAACCAGTAACAGAAATTTTGAGTAGTTCAGAGAACTGGCAAATGCCACCTCTGACTGGCCCCGGTCCCATCTGTTCTCTGCCTCCCAAGTCCCAGCTGACCTGCTGGGTTTCCTTTTTGTTGCCCTGCACAGGAGAACGGAGCTGGAAAGTAGGTTAGTATGGGGAGGGAATGGGATTTTGCAGTAACCTTCCCCTAGGAGTGGGGAGGGAATGGAGATTTTACAGTATCTTTCCCCTGCCACGCCCACCAACCCATGCCCACCAAGCCACTCCAAGCCCAACAAGCCACGCTCATAGAACCAGTAGTAAAAAAAAATTGAACCCACCACTGCCTCCACTTACTATTATTTATTGTTATATAATCTTTTGTTTATTATATAATGAGTACCAAGATGGGCTGTAAGCTTATTTAATTTATCACCATTTTTAGGCTCACTTTGCCAGCATGTGAGTCATTTGAAATCTTGGCAAGTCTGAGGGTCAACTGATGATTAAAAGAGGGTTGTTTACCCAACTATTAAAGCTGCTAG
The DNA here is from genome assembly GCF_049901735.1 of Notechis scutatus. NCBI lineage: Eukaryota > Metazoa > Chordata > Lepidosauria > Squamata > Elapidae > Notechis > Notechis scutatus. The sequence goes on along the minus strand of NC_142025.1, from coordinate 80,153,472 downwards.
ATGTATTTGGTTATTAATAGAAAAGTAATTGAATTTTGACTTGGAATTTTGAGATAATGCTAGCACTTTCTTAGTAATTCTAGATTGAAAATAGAGATAATTTTAATTGGAATTCTTGGACAAGAAATAGCTTCAACCAATTGATTAATAATACCAATTTTATATATTTTGATACATTACATTTTGAATATAACTTACATGAATCATCTGTTTGGCAGTATTACAATTAAAGCATATATCATTAAATAGCACGGATCAAATGTTTTAGCAGCTATTTGATCTTTAAGAAATGCTGTATTTGAAGTAAAAATTACAATCTAATTTTACATAAAACTAAAAAAGGTTAAGGTTAAATTAAGGAAGGTTAAAATTGATAATATATAATTGGAGTAAGGAATTGGAATATCCAGTTTTGAATAGCAAAAATAAAAACACATTTTAAGAAATATAAATTATTCTTATGATCTAAAAATGAAATTAATTCATCAAAAAATCATGGAATTTCCAAGGAATGTTGGATATTGGATTATTTACGCTAACATTGATTTGAATTATTTGATTACATCTGTTAACGGTTCTTTAAATGATGTTAATGCAACTCCGGAGAAAAATACCTAGTAAAATATAAATGTGATTCTGACTTATATTTAAAAATATGAAACCTGACATTTTATGGAGAACTCTGGCTTTAATGAAACTGTGATTCAGCAAAGATAATTATTTTACATATTTGGAAAAATGATTACATTTCTGAGTAATTTTTATTTTATTGAAATTTTATTTTTTGAAATGTCTATTTTGTAAAAATGGGAAGACAGCACAATGTATGATCTAATTTTAATATTTTACAAGATTGAGACATTTTTATACTATTATATGGAACTTTTTTCTTCAGTTTTCATTCATTTTAATCAAGAGCATATAGAACTTTCTTTTGTGATTACATTGATCATGGCTGCATTTTTATTTTTATTACTATATTTAGGTTTGATTATTATTTGTATTCTATTATAAATTACCAAATTAAGAAGAAGGAAATTTGGTGAAAAAGTTTGATGATTATTAGATGGCAGCAGAGATAATCTTGTTGCTTCTAATGCTATCTGGATTTTGTGACTCAGATTTGTAAATGCAGGTAGTCCTCAACTTACAACCACAGTTGAGCCCAAAATTTATGATGCTAAGTGAAACATATGTTAAGTGAGTTTTGTCTCATTTTACCTTTCTTGCTACAATTGTTAAGTGGATCATCACAGTTGTTAAGTTAGAGACATGGTTGTTAAGTGAATCTGGCTTCCCCATTGACTTTTCTTATCAGAAGGTTGTAAAAGCTGATCACATGACCCCAGCACATTGCAACCGTAATAAATATAAATACAAGTCAGTTGCCAAGTGTCTGAATTTTCATCATGTGACTGTGGAGATGCTGCAAAAGTCGTAACTGTGAAAAATGGCCATAAGTTGCTTTTTTCGGTGTCATAACTTTCAACAGTCACTAAAGAAACTGCTGTAAGTTAAGGACTATCTGTATAGAAGCTATCTCTGACTAAATCAGTGTTTAGTACATGCAATCACATCTGTGATAAAACCAGTGTTTCTGGAATAATAAGTTCATGAAATATATGCTACTTAACAGTCTGCTTCATAAAATGACAAAATTGCTTAACTAAATAAGCATTTGCTATATGAAATCACAGGTTGCTATCACTGAACAGCTATTTGCTGTGTGAAATACCGCCTGTCATTTAAACAGTGCTTACTGTATTAAGACATCAAACTAAGGTCTGATATATGAAATTGAAAGTCTGCTATTTACATTTAAATCACAGGTCTTGGTATAAAATAGGAAAGACCATTCTGCTACAAAAAACTACATTAGTGTTTAATGCTTGAAATCACAGAACTCTTTAAGAGCTTTGCCGCTCGTCTTTACTTGCGCTTATTTCCGGCATAGCTAGACTGGAAAAAGTTTAGAGCCGCAACCCCAGCTAATGCTTAGTGGCCTCGCCCCCTTTCCCGTATGCACCAATCGGGAAACTAAAGAGATGAGGCGCCTCTTCACGAAATTACCTCTGAGAAGCACCGCCTAGTTTTCGCCTGAGTGACGTGATCGAAAGCTCCGTTTGGTTTCCGTCGCTCCTCTCTTGGGCTTTTCTGGGGGAGATGGTGTTTTGTTTTTTTTCCGGCGAAGAAGGAAGTTGAAAACCAGCTGTGCTCCGGAAAACACACATTTATGGTAACCCATGTTTTTACGCGATTTATATAACGTAGATAAATTTAGTGATGTTCAGTGTTTAGCTTTTGTATATATACATGGCGTATGCTGCTTTTGCCCCTTGTGGATAATTTAGTTCTAACTATGGCGTGCTATAAGGGGGTAACTCCATTTTCTATCGAAAGTTTCAGAAATAGTAGAGAAATAGAATGGACATGTGGTGAGCATCCTCTTCTGATGGATAGAGCCAAACAGCCTCTTCTGATGTAAAGACCTGGCGCGAGTGAAATAAGTCAGACACAGCGTCGAGCCTGCCGGATGGTCTATAATTTGAAGTCAGCCTATCTAAAAGATCATGGTTTTATTTCAGTCCTCCCTGGATAGAATGATCTTTCAATCAATTTTTATTATGGTCACAGACCAACATTACAAATAAAAGCTTTAAAAACCATAATTAAAAATAAAAAGCAGACAAAATAATATATTAACGATTAGTGTGAGTTATCAGTGGGAAATTAAGAGTGCCTAATTTTGCATTAGAGCATAATAAAATTTGATCATATTCAAAGCTATTTTTTATTGATCTGATAACAATTGTACATAAAAGAGATCAATATTTCCCTGTGTTTTATTAAGCAAGGTGTTATAGAGTCCATGAGTCTGTAAAAGATACAGTATAGAAGATATGACCTGTAGTTTCAATGGCCTCTTGTCCACAGGGGCGCAGTCTCATCTCATGGTATTTTTTTTTTGTATGGGCCTCCAAAACTGTTGTGGGAAGTGCATTGTAGCATAGTGAGATTAATGCCCATCTGATTTTCAAGACAGTTTTTTTAATGCCCTTCTGATTTTCAGGCTAGCATAAGATTGTAAAAGGAGGAGCTCCACTGCTCAAAAAAACATTCTTTTTTTTTCATTTTATTGATTTTTAAAAACAAACATAAACAAACAAAACATAAAACATAAAAACATAAAACATCTTTTTTGAAAGCAGCATAGTCCCGGGTTACATCTCTTCGTACAGACACAAATTCAAGTTCATGCTCATTTTTATATTCCATTCCATATCTTATTACTATTCTACATTTTCAATATAGCTTCTCCCCTCTTTTAACTTTCTTAATTTTGTTTATTTATTTCATCTCAATTCAAATCATTGTACTTATATTCTTTGTCTGTCTGTTTCAACTGTCTACTATCTTTTCTCATTAAACAAAATTTCTCCTGTAATCACTGATTGGAGTATGACGCCTTTATATCTTTCCCCTAAAATTATAACACTTAATATAATACATAACTTCCATTCAGATTCTGCTTGGTACTTTCTAAAACTACACACTGTATTTTAAAAAAAGAAAAAATTATAAATGTATAATATAATTAGAACAACAATCCATACCAATTCAATTCTATCATTAATATTAATATTCATTTAAATCTTAACATTTTACACATTACTTTTCAGATAAATATCATACTTCTATGGGAACACTTATAAACTTTCCATAGTTAATTCCCCCCAACTTCACTTATATTTTATAAAACATTGAGTAATTAAAATGTTCCCGTTCCTTCCTAATTCAATTCTCTCATTTATTTTGTTTCATTTATTTTGTTCACAAAAGTTTCACTAAATTACACTGACTATTTTATCCCTCTTTTTAATCATATGTTGTTTCCAATTTTCTAACATTATTTCTATTACAAATATAACAATACCATCTTATGTACCTTCACAGAATCCCTTTTACAGTTAGATTTTCACCCATTATCTCTGAATAGGTCCATTCTTAAAGGAGTGCAGCCTGAGCTTGTTGGATTTCAAGATCTTGATACTCTGTTTGAATGCATTAAGTGCACAACTCATATATCATTAAAAAGAGTTCCCTGGAGAAAACAAAATACTGGAGTATTTGTGAAATGGCCCTGAACCATACTGATTCGAAATTGTCTTCTGTAAGAAGGGAACTGAACCTGTAGATCTTTCATAAAGATTAATACATTCCCATCACTTCAAAAGTATATCTGATAATACAAGTGTAAGCCATCTCAGGAGCAATTGCAAGACATTAGAACTTTCTGACAATCGTGGGTATCTACACATTCGTGGCCAAGGTACTCAAAAAAGAATATAACGAAAGTATTACAATTTACATATTTTCACAAGTCCGCAGAATTCAAATATCTACGGAAAAAATTGTATTATGATGTTATTAGTGCATGAAGAGAATTTTTAGCACTTGCCTCTTTTGCAGGCAGTAGAGGCAGGGAGACAAAGATTTTAGTATGTTTTAGCATGCAGTAAAATGCATTAAATGCATTAAAATGTTTTTAGCACAGGATTTTAGTGCAGCTTACAACCTTCCCTGCTGACTTTCAGGGTAGGATGGCAGAGAAGATTGCAAATGACAATCATATGATTTCAGAGACCTTGGCAAATGAGTATAAGTGTAAATAGGTTGCTGAGCACCAGAATGAAGTCATATGACTGTAGGATGGGGTGTAAGCAATGTGTGGTGATGTTGGAAGTGCTTTACGGGCCATAAAGCACCCTTTCCCATGGCTAATATCAATTTAAACAGTCATTAAACAAGGACTACATGTAAAACAAAATGATCAGAGACATACTTTTATACATAGCCTGCATATCATTCACTCCCCTACCTGGATTTGCATGTTTTAATATTTCTTTATCCATTTTCCATCTTTAATATAATATTTTATTAAGGTATTGTATGCATCTACTTACTCTACTTTTCTGACACTTAAGAATGTGCATTCTTTCAATTCATTTTTCCTGTAAAATACAACTACATTAGGCAGCCAATACATTCAAAGCAGGGAAATGAAGATGATGGGATTTAGGGAGTCAAAGGACATAGTTTTGTATTGATGCGTGGGAACTTTAGATGCCTTCTGGCTTTACTGCAATCTGCATCTCTTAGTAAAAATATCTTTTGCTTCAACCAAATGGGGTTGAGACTTTTCCTTTCTAAGAGATCAGACTGGGGTAGGTCTGACAATTTATTTTACTTCCATCATCATTCTTGATCACATTCAGCAAGCACCCTTAAGTTTTATATTTACACAAAACTATGTAATTCAGCTTATTTCAATTTTCTTTCTCTATATCAGTATTTCTTAAACTTGGTAACTTTTAAGATGTGTGCTCTTCAGTTCCCAGAGCTCCACAGCTAGAATTCCATAGAACTTAGAGTTGCCAAGTTTGAAAAAAACTGATCTGAATCAATGTATGCAATATAATTTTCTTCTCACATTCATACATATTTCAGTGATCTGCACAAGAACAAAAAATCTTTGAACTAACCCCTTTGCCTTGAAAAGCCTTATTGCACTTTTTTTGGTTATTTTATCAACATTTTTACATTATTATTTTTTAATATTGTTACTTTTTCATATAGAACAATAATCATTAGTGAGAGTGTTAAATAAGTCACACAGCCACACCATAAGCAAACCACAAATATTTTGATATTTCTATAGTTATGCCTGTGTTTGCAGAATTTTCAAAAAATGCACTTTAAAAACATACCACAACAATAGAACTCTCCCAATTAAGTACAAGAAACATTAAAGCAAGCTATGAGTAGCTGTCAAATTATTATGGCAACTGGGATAGAGTTGCCTTCATTAAGTGATGCAGTTGTAAAGCATAGCTTCACCTAATTATATTTTTTAGTGCAACAATCCTGATTACTGCTGTAACCTCAAAACACATGGGCTTTTAAATAGGAAGAAGTGAGAATCCCAGGTGGGGAGATGCATCAGGGTGCTGTGGAAAGCATGGACATGTTTCAGGGGTTAGGAAAGACAGGGAAGAGCCAAGGAGGGCTAGTAGTGGTTGCATGTGGGTATCATGTGCAGTAGAGTAAGAAAAAACAGAGGTGACTTGAGTTATCAGAGAAGGTCGCAAATGGCAATCATGTGACTATAGCTACCTGAAATGTCATAATCACAAGTTGGCCACCTAAATGCCCATCATGTGACCATGTGAGTGCTGTGATGGCTGGAACTTCAAGGACTGGTCGTATATTTTTTCAGCACTGCAGTAACTTTGAATGGTTGCTGAACAAATGGACTTAAGCCTGGACCTGTATGCAGAAAGTTCTTCTTTAGCACCTATCATATTTACAATGAACATAGAACATAGAATCTTCACATCTATGACTTTTGCAGTTGTATAATAAAAAAGATAGTTTATGTAACATCATAAGCATATAAGCTGCTTTACTTAGCAACCTTTTTGCTTACTGACCAAAATGCTCTTACTGACCAAAATGCTGGTCATTAAAGGAAGACTGCCTCTAAACAAAATAAACAAAAATAAAAAACAAAACTACATAAAAATAAGCAATAATAAGGAAATAGAAAAAGAGATATGAACAATCTATGTATATCACTGAATATACAAACATTTCAAATTAAAAAAGAAACAAATATGTTGTAATTATCATAAAATGTGCCAAAGAGAAAAATACAGAATAAATGTTTTTATTTTTTTGCTTTTTCAAAAATGCATAGAATGTATATGAGTTGAATCCAATCCTCAACATAGAGTCATAAATGTTTTTTCAATTTCTCAAACAATTCTGAACAAAATATGTGAAAGACACTCTAACTAATTTAGTGATTACAGAACATGAGTTCGTTTTGGAGTATTGTGTGCGTGTGTGTGTGTTTGTCTCATATATTTGCTATTATGATTTTCTGATTTTCAGGGGGAAGTAGAGTATTATTAAAATTAACCCTAATAGTTAACTGCCTTTCAAAAGCCACTATACAGTAGTTTCAGTACATTTAATTATGCCAGTTTAATACTGCAAACACTCTATTTTGAACAATTTTTGTGCAAAGTTATGATAAGTTTTCTGAGCAATTGATTGGGCTCACATAGCAAGTTAAGTCATGTGTCATGTCTTACAAATTACATTGGCTGGATTTATATAGTACACTAAGCCAAAACCAAATAAGCCAATTTATGATTTGGTAGATATGAAGCCAGTCTGTTTTTATATGTTCAGGATTACTGGTTTAACAGTGAGCAAAACAACTCACAGTAACTTTGATAAAATTCTGAAACAAGCTTGAATTAAGGGTTGGATTTTATAAAACTGCATTTACTTCTCCCTCAAATTGATATATGTATTTTTCCCCAGAGTGCCAATGCAGAACTAGTGAATGAAAACAAAGCCATGACGATCAATACAAGCACAGGGCCAATAGAAACTTCTATCAAGCATTTTCCTTTTAAAGCTCCAAGATTTATTGTATGTATTTTTTTCCACAAATGTATTACATTTTCTTGAGACAAATAACCTTTTTATCTATAGTAGTTTAGCTATGAAATGTGGAACTCATTCAAGTATTTGACTATGTAATTCCATATTTCTCTTCCGTTCTTCCTTCCCTCTGCTTTCAATTACTTTCTTTCTAATCTCTCTGTCCTCTTCCTAATCTTTTTAAAATGTTTATCTTTCTAGCCTGGTTTATATTTGATATGCACAGTATGCCTAATAACTCCAATTAAAACCAATATTATTAAAATAATATATTTAAAATAACAAATAATATAAGAAGACAAAAATTTAAATCCTAATAAAGTTATGTTGGAAACAGATATCTTCACTTAGTATTAGATGGGGTTCTTGTATCCAAGTAATTTACAATCTAAAGAACTTTACATTGAAACTGATAAAAAAACAAAAGCTTCATAGATTTTAACCAATTTTTATCTTAGCTGTTGATAATTGTAGATTAACTAACATTATATAGAAATAATGAAAAATGACTTTTGGTAAGATACAGTAGAGCTATTAAAAAGGGAATGAAGAAGCTGGTTAAAAAAAATAACAACATAACCATATTTATCAAGTTCTGGAAATCCATGAGTAACCTTCCTAGCATTCTATTTCACCATTTTATTTTATGTTAAGACAGTTTCCAGAAAGCTTTTCACAGGTTTTCTTTGAGTGTAAACACACTGGTTCTTATGCAGAATAAACATTTCTTCCTTTAACTTGCAAGAAAGAATTCCCCAGCATTTCTTTAACGTAAAATAAATAGTTAAACTGTTTTAATAAGTGCTGCAACAAAAGCTATTTAAATAGTGTCAGTACACTTGTTAAATATACGCTTTAATATTCCAGCACTCTGGCACTGGTGGAGCAGCAGCTGGCAAGAAGAACAGAACATGGAAGAATCTGAAACAAATCCTTTCTTCAGAAAGAACACTGCCATGGCAATTAAATGATCCAAACTGTAAGCTCTTTAGATTTTTCCTACATATTTATAAATAACAGCTTTCTAGAAAATACTTAGAAACTGTTTTCTCATTATGAGATATATTGTGACCAAGTAGATTTCAGCAAAGGAAATTGAGGAGGATACTTATATAACATGGACAAAAAAATAATTAGAATGACATGGAGTTGTACTATGCATTTTGCATATTCCCTTCCTTTACAAATACATTTTCATATCTCAAAAAGACAGGTAAAATACATTGAAATATGGGGGGGAATATAGCCATCATTTTAAAAGATATAATTATCACAGATAACTATTTCTAAAAGGAGCATATCTAATGACTTAGAAATGCTTTAAAAGTAAAAAAAAACATATAAAATGCATCTGAAGAAAAGTGAAAGAACGTTGTGGTTCTTTGAAGAATATGAAGAAATATTCTTTTGGTGCTATTACTTGCTTTGATAGACATATTTGTTTATATTACAGACTTTTATGCTTCCCATAAAAGTTCAAGAGAAAAGTAATTTCTTGTTTTCCATTTAAATGGTTACATTACTTGTTGATTTGATTTAAGTAATATGTATTTTAAAAATTATTGAATTTAAAATTATTCTTTCCTCTTTCCTCTCACAAAAATTATGCTTATTTGTCATTAGAAATGTTTTTTGAGCTCAGTTTAGAAGGAAATATAGTTGTCACATTTCAAAACTTATTTGTAGTACAACTATCATTCCAACAATAGTAGTTGTCTTCATCTTATTTTCTGTTTTCATGCTAAAAAAAAGAAGGGGTGGCTCGGTGGTTAAAATGCTGGACTTGTCAGCTGGAAAGCTGGAGGTCCAGATTCAAGACCTGAGTGGCACACAACGGGGTGACTTTGTGTTCTCATCCCAGCTGCTTCCAACTTAGCAGTTCAAAAGCATGCAAATGTGAATAGATAAATAGGTACCACTTTTGTGAGACGGTAACAACTCTGTGATGTCATGCTGGCCACATGCTCACGGAAATGTCTTCTGGGATCACTGGCTCAAGAGCCTTGAAATAAGCATCTCCCCCAATAGTTGGCAGTGTAAAATCTGCAGGGACTCCTTTTACTAAAAAAAAGTACATTATGTGAAGTGCTAGCTGAATCAAAAGAAGGTATACATCATAGTTGAAAAAAATGCAGTTCAATGTAAGTGGTGTATGTCGACTCTAAATATTTAGATTTATTTAGCTAGTAGAATCTAATTCCAAAAGGGTTGTTATAATAATGATTGGTATTTCAGCAGAAATATTAATACTGTACATAACCTTTTTTGAAAATATTTTTGTTTTTGTTTTTAATTTTCATAATTAAGGGAACTGTGTACTAAAGCAGAATCTTAATGTCATACTGAAGCATCCTCTACTGATGGGGAAAAAAGCTGTAGGTTGGGGTTTTTTTAGGACTAAGGGAACTCTGCTGTTACAATCATAATAACACAAATCAATAACACCTATCCAAAAATAAGATTCCCATTTTATCCTGAAGGATATTGTCATGCCCCTGGTGGAGACTGACTCTGAGGAAAAGGAGGAACAGCCAACAGGGAGTGGAAATGTGGCTCCAGAGATGGTGGAGGAGGCTGGGGAAGGGCAGAGGCCAGCTGAGCAGCCAGAGGAGGACCCAGGCCCATCCCCTATCCATCCTAGGGCACGCAGGGAGGAAAGGATCAGGGTAAAACGTGTTCTACTCAGGAGGAGAGGGCCATGACCCTCTTCATGGGTTGCAGGTGTGAGATTTGCATAAGAGTTTGGACCTGCGTGCTAACAGATGCTGGAGACAATTTAGTGTTTTATTCCTAAAGGTTTATCTTGGTTGCCGTTCTTCCAACAGACTGTACCTGGTTATCTTCCTAAAGCTGGCAATTATCTATCCTGGTCTGTCATGGAACTTTATTCAGTGCGGTTTGTTTTTGGTTTTTGCTTCATTATCGGGAGAGAATTTGAACTGTATTTCTTTCCTTTGAAATGTTATTTTGAAAATAGTTTACTCCTCCACTGTGAACAATTAAACAGTGAAGCCAAGTTGAAGGCATTAAAGGACTTTTATTTATGTTTTGGTTTTTGTTATATTTCTGAGATACTCTGGGTCATCACAGATATTACCATAATAAATTTCTGTAAATATACTTAGTTATTTCCATCTGTTTTGCCAGATGAGATTAATGTTTTAATTCCTTTTATTTCTTCTCATTTCAGAAAAATGATCATCACATCTTTCTCAAAACTGCTGAAATTATTGTTTTTCTGGGAAAAGATTGTGATAGAAATTTCTTAGTGAAATACATTTGCCTCCTCTGATAATGAAAAGAACCTAATTACCTGTTTCAGATTATTATTGTTACCAATTAAAGTAGCAATTATAATACAATTTTAGACAGGGAGTAGAAAATGCCAATATTCATCTGGCTACAGTGCTATTTTGAATGGAAGACTTGATTTTTAAGCAGTGGCCCCACTCAGTCCATGAAGTACACCTTTTTCATCCTTTTCTAAGTGTTTATATTGTTTTTGCCAAAGTTTGTTTTTGTTTTTGTTCTCATTTGGGTGGTTTTAATTTTTTAAAAAACCATTTTTGCCTATGCAATATTAGTTTTTTAAATCTGTATTGATCATCCTATTGGTGTTTTGCATTTGGTATTGTATTTTTAATAAGGTACATATTTTAGTTGAACTTTTTGTAATTCTGAGTAATTTTCAGAAGGGACATTCTCTGGATGGAAATCACTTGTTAAGAATAAGATTCCATAATTTGAACATATTGTAATTTAAATTGCTACTCAATTGGTACTTTACAATTTAATTTAAATGAATATTTCAAAAGCATTAGAATCTAACTACATGTCCTTGCTTGGCCAGGATACTATCTGTATATTTATGCTGATTGGAAAAAATGATGGCACTAAGTTAAAAATTTTAATGTAAATTGCCTGAGAATTGGAGGCCAGCCAGTGTATCAAAGTGAATCTAATTTCTTTTTAATTTCTTTTTCTCCAGACTTCAGTATTGATGCTCTTACTTCATTTAAACCAGTCAAAAAATATTCTGATATTTCAGGACTTCCTGTAAGTATTTATTTTAGAATTCAACTTTTCTCTGTATTGGTCTAAATACCTCCATTGTTGTTTAGCAGTTTTCTAACAAAATAATCAAAAACAAACCCAGACTGAAAATATAAGTTATAGAACCTTGGAGGTGTAATATCATTTGCCCCAGCTCTTGTCAACCTAGCAGTTTTTCCTTGACTTGAGCACTAGATCCTATCCAAGAAAATACAATTCAGTACTGAGAAAAGTAAGGTCCTACAAATAGGCAAGAAAAACAAAATACAGAGAGACAGAATAGGTGGTATCTGGCTCAATAGTAGCAACTATGGAAGAGATCCAGGCATCCTAGTAGATCACCAGACCACCTAGTAGACCACCACCAGGCAGCACTATGTCAAAATAGCTAATACAATCATAAACTGCATCAATAGAGTGATAGCATCAAGATCAGGTGAAGTGATAATATTGCTTTAAACTTCACAAGTGAGACCACACTTGGCATATTATGTCCAGTTCTGGTGACAATGATACAAAAATGTCCATACCCTAGAAAGCTTGCAGAGAAAAAACAAAGATAATAAAGAGTCTGGGGGCCAAACCATAGGCTGAATGATTGAAAGAGCTAGTATGTCTAATGTAACAAAAAGAAGGACTAGTGGTGATATGATAACAGTCTTCTAGTACTTGAGGAACTATCTAAGAGAAGAGTGTTAACTTATTCTCCAAGGCCAGAACAAGAAGTAACTGATAGAAGATCATTAAAAAGGGATCCAACCTAGAATTAAGGAGAAATTTCTTGTCAGTGAGAACAATTAATGGAACAGCATGCTTCTGGAAACTGTGGATAGTTCATCACTGGGGGTCTGGACAGCAAATTGTTCAGAATGGTATAGGATCTCCTGCAATAGGCATGGGGCTGGACTGAAAGTTCTCCAAGGTTCCTCCCAACCTATTATTCTATATTATATGTCCAATACGTCCGTGAGTTTTTCAAGACTTTTGCAGGACTAGCAAGGAAAAAACATTATAACCGAGTGAAAGGACATAGTGAAAGAACATATATTCCATAATAATGGAAGTGAAACAGCATATCTCCTGAAATCATAGGTGCTCCATTTCTGGAGATTTAAAGAAAAGTTTGGAGAACCATGTCTGGGATGATATGAGAATTCCTATATTTGGGCAGGAGGTTGAACTAAATGACCTCATAATTCCTTCAGATATTAATGATATCTTTTTTAGGTTTTGATAACCATTATTATTATTGGAAAATTAGTTAAATAGAAAATCCATTTCAAAATATATTTTAAAATTTGAACTTTTATTATTATGAAAATGTGGATGGATAGAACAAAGGAAGAAGGAAAACTAAATGACATGTTTCCTATAGTATTGATTTTTACTGTTTTTAAAAATGTGCAATTTCTGATACTTTCACTCAGATATTTCAATGTGTGCTTCTCTTACAGGCAAACTATACTGATCCTCAAAGCAAACTCAGATTTAGTACAACTGAGGAATTTGCCTATATCCGAATGCTTCCTTCAGATGTTATTTTGGGTTACCTTACACTAAGGAAAGCAACAAATATTGTTACTTGAGAAACAAAACCAAAGCCATCATCATCTTCTTTAAAAATGTAGGATGTATTCTATATAAAGTACAGAATGTATATTATCAAATTATAAATGTTATCAATTCAATTAAAATATGTATTATTATTGATTCAGTGTTATTTATTTTTCCTTTTTTCTATTATATTGATTATAGTGAACAATATGCCCAACATTTGGTTCTGTTGAAATTAGGAGGAGTAAAATACTACTTGCAAAGGCTTAAGTAATCAGTTTATTAAAACTGAGAGTAATTAGAGAGAGTATAACATTTCCAACAAAACATCTCCCCCAGTTGACTGAATCAGAAAGGGAAGAGATCATTAAGTTTAGTTTTATACTAAATACATCAGTATTAATAGAAACTGGATTGGGACTGGTTTTAAAACTGGGGAAAGAAACATCAATAGCTTGCACTGTATTGATAATATTACACTAATAATTTGTATCTTAAATAACAATTCAAATCCATTTGTATGTAGCAAAAAAAGAAAAAAGAAATTCTAGAATTCCTCCAGTGCCTCTGTATGGGAGATTCAATTCAGCAGCAACTCAGAATGTTGCCAGCAGTCCATTTTAAGCTCTGGTCCCTCTTTCATGATCTAGATTCAGCCAGGGGTGGCTGCTTGGGGGCTGGCAGGGGCTCGGGTGATCCCCTCGCTAAGAATCTGCGGGGCTCAGTGAGCCCCCAAATCCCACTCCTGGCTTGCCCTGCCCCAGTCACCAGAGTCTTAGTGCAGGAGCAAAGCAGCCCTGTACTTGCCTTCGTGCCACATTTCAACTCAAGGCAGCCCTCGCCTGCCGCTGCACAAGTAATTTAATACTGTATCATTATCTAGTTCATTGATTGTTTGATTTTTTAATAATAAGTAACCTTACTTTTGTTCTCTAACTTATCAATTAACATTTATTAATTACCAACATTCATTAAGTAACTACCTATCACATTAATTAGCTATTGTCATTGACCATGCCAGCCAAAAACTCCAAAGCTTCCACTACCAAACACCAACAAAAGAATAATATCTCTACCAAAGACCTCCCAGACTCCTGCACATGCTTCAAATGTCTTGAAACCATCAATGAAAGCGAAAATAACATTAAATGCCACCTATGTGACAATCAAGCCCACCTCGTCTGCTTAAACTTAACCAAAAACCTAGCTGATCTACAAACATAACATACATTTCCTTGTCGATGTCCATCATGTTTACTTAAACTAAACAAACTAAGTACTCTGTCTGACAGTTGAAAGCATAGAATCATTCATTCAATAGAAGAACGCTTAGTAACATGTTTTGAAATAACTATACAAGCAAGCCTAATCTCTCTTGAAGAAAAAAATACAGCACAGATAAGTGAATACCTTACAGCTCAAAATCAAATCTCAACTCAACAACCACTACCACAACTACCTCAACTACAATCACAACTACAACCAAAAATAACCACCAAACCACAGCCACAAATAATCACTATCCCATCAAATAATACCACAAATGATATTCCCCCAGAAACATCCAAATGCCATCTTATTTGGTCTAGAAGACACCAATGAATCTGATGATATCACCAAAGTTCGCAATATCATAAGCAACTCCAATACAACAAACATCTCCTGAAGATATTGAAATAACCAGAGATGGCCCCGAGGTCAAATACAATGATGGCTCGGCAGCCCCAAGATTCTGGAGAGTTGTTTGCACAAATGAGTCCAGCAAACGGATATTCATTCATATAATAAACACCATTGCTAAAACCAATTCCATTCTTAACAAACTTCACTCACGACCAGACTTATCCATACTGCAAAAAATCCGCTCCCGTGAACTCTGCACAGAACTCAAAATACGTCTAGACAATGGAGAGAAGGACCTATACATTGACTACCGTGCTGATTGTATCAAAAGTTAGTCACACAACCCACAACTCCGCATCCAACCCTACTTCATCCAATCCACCATCACCCAAAACTAGGCACGCACACCCCTAACTATTTCAATTCCAACTACAACTGGCCTTAAATGCAAGCTACTCAATGCAAGAAGCCTTGTAAATAAAATACCTGAATTTCTCCTCTTACGAAATATGGCTAAATTTGACATATTTGTCTGTGAAACATGGCTCAACGCATCTCTCCCTGACTCCATTACCACAGTAAGAGACTATCATGTTACCGATCAGATCGTGAAATCCATAGAGGAGGTGATGTTGCTATCTTCTATAAAAAGTCCGTACATCTAAAAAACATTCATGTTACCCAGGAGCTTGCTTTTCCTGAGACCATTTTCTGTGAACTGTCCTTAAATATCACATTTCTATTCTTACTATGTTACAGAGCCTCTGATTATGACATCAAACATGTAAACAAATTAAATTCACTATTAACATGGGCAACATCCTGCCCACACGATTTTATCTTTCTTGGTGACTTCAATCTACCTCATATTAACTTGACCCTAAACAAGTACAACTGAACCCATACATGCAACCTTCTACAATGCTGTAACAAATCTGGGACTGGAACAACTAGTAACCAACAATACTAAACTTAACATCTGCCTCGATCTCATCTTCTGCAATAGTTTGAATTCAATTTACAGAATACAAATTAAAGAACCCTTTTCCAACAGTGACCACAACATGATTGACTATTGTCTCAACATACATCCACACAAAAATCATCATAACGACGGGATCCCCAATTATAACTTCAAAAAAGGCAACTATGATCTTATAGACAACAATCTCATCCCTTGATTGACAATTTCTATTCACTGGATGCAATACCATTACAACATATTTTTACTTGAAGTCAAAAGAGTCATCAAACTATATGTACCAATAACAACTCCCAAAAACAAACAAACAAAAAAAAAACAACCAAATTACCCATAACAATAAGGAAGCTCCAATCCAAAAAGAAATCCCTTTGGTGGAAAAACAAATTTGGTCACGTTGCCAACTTTAAAAGCTGATACAAAAATTTATGCAACCAGATAAAAGCTGAATGCACCAATTATCACATTAAACAAGAGGAAAACCTTCTATGCACCAATTCCACCCACACTTTCTACAATTTTGTAAACAACAAACTAAAAGACTCAAGGTCCATCCCAGCCCTGAAAGGACCAAATGGTAAAGACTGCAATGATGACACCATTAAAGCCAACCTCTTTAACATATTCTTTGGCTCAGTATTTGTAAACAGCAATGGATCATGCCCAGTATTTCCTAGTCAAACCACAGACAACTACAATGATCTAATACATATCGATTTTACAGAAAACAATGTTGAAAAAGCATGACGCAATCCAAAACCATCTCTATCTATTGGGCCGGACAGAATATGTGCCTGCTTCTTAAAACAGCTATCCACTGCCAAAGCCGAACCTCTAAGCATAATCTTTGAGAAATCTTTCAGGGCCAGCTCCTTGCCAAAGCTATGGTCACTAGCCATGGTCATCGACATCTTCAAAATGGAGACCCCAGCTTAGTTGAAAATTACAGACCAATCTCTTTATGCTGCGTTACCTGTAAAGTCATGGAATCCATTATTAACCAATCCATTATCCTCCACTTAGAGACAAACAACCTACTTTCTAATAAACAATTTGGTTTCGATGCTTCCGGTTTGCAAGGTTTCGGCAGCGGCAGGGATTCGCGATACTGCGCGATCCCTGCTGCTTTCGCCGCCAAGGTTCCCCCGATCCGTTTGGATCTGGGGGATATAGCTGCCCCATAGAGGCAGCTGAAGACAGGGGGATCCGGACAGGGGCTTGGGGGTGTCGCAGACCCCCTCCCCAGCCGGCAGAACCCCCTTTTCCCAAGGCGGAGGAGCGGCGGTCAGCAATGGCCGCCACGAAGAAACCTGCAGCCGGACAAGCTGGTGCAGGAGGGAGAAAGTTGGAAGAATTATGAAAGTGGCTTTCGACCGGGACAAGGCAAGAGAAAGTGCCCTGGAATCTTGAAGGCTGCTAAGGATACATTGTTTCCAGAGAGAGTTACAAGCGGCGAATATCCTAAAAGGGAAAGTTTTTTTTTTTCCGTTTCACTCTCCTTCCTAACGTGACAGTGGATGGAATCATAAGAGAAATCTGAAAACCTGCATTGGAGGTAATTGAATGCTGAAGGGATAAGGATTTCTGAACATTTAAAGAAAAAAATATATTTTTGGTTGTGAGTGGGAAGGGAGAGGGGAAAAAAATTGGAGCAAAATTTGAAAATAAGGAGAAGATTGCCTAGAATTCTAAAGAGTTACTAAACATCAATAAGACTTCTAAAAGATATATTTTAAAGGGAACTTTGTGACTAAACTTTAACCCCAGAAAGAGAAAGTGAAGAGAAAATATTTAAAAGAAACAGCTAGTTTGGATTGTTTGGTGATTTTGGGACTTCTGAGAATTATTTCTGATTAAAAGCACTTGGGTGGTTGTTTGGAAAAACTTTTTCTCTACACAATGGTATCACTTGTGGATGGACTGAAACTTGTATACCAAAAATATGAAAAAGAAAAGCAAGAAGGGAAAGATGTCCTTGGCACTCTTTTTCAATTTTTAGAAATGGCAGTTTGTACTTATGTAAAGCTGAATGAGCAACAGGATGACTGGGACAAAGAAGAAGCCATCTTTGATGAACAAGTGACTTTGGTCGGGGAAGGAAAAAAGAAAGAGAAAAAGGAGAAGAAGACTTTAAGACCTGGAAAAACAATCCAAAAAGAGAAGAATAAGGTGAAAAGGGGATATTATGTTAGGAAACAACAGAAAGGAGGAAAGCAGAATAAAAGGGAGGTGGAGAGACAAGGGGGTAAAGAGGACAAGGAGAAGAAGCAAGGGAGAAAGGAAGGGATGAGAAGCCTTAATGGTGGGGAGCAAGATGCAAAGAAGCAAAAGTTTTTTAGAGATAATGGATAAATTTTATTGAAAAAGGGATTCTAGAAAGGTACATAAGATTGTATTTCTACATTTGTACTTAGAAATAACCGTAGAAAATTGGAAATAATATGCAATTTAAAATGTGATAAAATATTTAGTATAATTTAGTGAAATTTTTGTTAGAAAAGGGGAGTACTTCAATGAAACAATGATTTAAGATATGTGATGTGGGGGGGGGGGGGAATAATTTTGGAAAGCATAAGTGTTCCCACAAAGGCATGATATTTAACTGAAATGGGTAAAATGTTTAAGATATAAAGGATTGTTAATATTAATGATTAGACTATGTTATCCTAGTGAAACTTTTTGTGAAATGAGAGATTTGAAGTAGGAGAAGGGGGAACATCGTAATGAAATAATGATCTATAATATGTGATGTGGGGGGTGGGGAATAACTATGGAAAATAGGTGCTCCCATAAAAGTATGTGATTTAACTGAAAAGTAATGTGCTAAATGTTTAAGATATAAATGAATATCAATATTAATGAATAGATTTGTATTGGTTTTGATAATACTGTATAATTTTAGAACGCACCAGACAGAATCCCAATGTAAGCTATGTATTCTATATCAAGTATTATAAATATAGGGGAAAGAGATAAAGGCATCATACTCCAATTAGTGTACAGGAGAAGTTTTATTCAAAGAAGAAAGATAAATGGATAGCTGGAAATAGAACAGACAAAGAATAATAAATATTATGATTCGAATTGAGAGGAGATAAATAAAATAAAATTGAGAAAATTTAAAAGAGAGGAGAAGTTATATAGAAAATTGAAAATGCTAATAAGATATGGAATGGTATGTAAAATGAATATGAATTTGAATTTGTGTCTGTACCAAGAGTTTTAACCCGGGACTAAGCAACTTTCAGAAAAGAGATTTTTTATGCTTTTATGTTTTGTATTTCTGTGTATTTATGTTTTGTATGTCTTTAAAAAATTAATAAAATTTGTTCAAAAAAAAAATTTGGTTTCAGAAAAAAACTATCCTGTAATCTGCAACTCTTACACTGCAAAAACATAAGGACTACACAACTCGATCAGGGCAAAGCAATAGATACAATCTACATAGACTTCTGTAAAGCCTTTGATTCAGTGGTACATGACAAAACTACTCCTAAAACCACAGAGGCTCTGCAACATTTGGTTCACCTATTTCCTTCCTTATCCCAGCTGGGTCTTCACAAGCACTTTGCTTGTGGAGACTCAATTACCTTGTGAAGATCTCCAGTCTGTCGCGCTTTTTTTACCTGCTTCATTGCTTCAGGGTTGCAGTGCATTTGCAGAGAACAGGCCTAATGTACTGTGAGATAAGTAGCACGAGATCTCGTGTTACTGATCCCATGTGATCTCACACTTTAGGTCTCTATTCTCTGAATTGAGGCCTGGACATTTGCAAACAGATGGAAGGCTTCAGTCCTTTAGGCCTTCCTTCCATTTGCCATTTCCTTGCCAAAGCCTGCAGAGAGATTGTGTTCATGTAGGCTTTGGCAGCTCTTGGCAAAAACCTTTTGTTGGCACCAGCGGAGCTTGGGAGGGGTAAGACACGTTCCTCTGAAGCTCTGCTTCTACCAGCAAAGGCTTTTTGAAAAAGGCTGCCGAAGCCTAAAGGAACACAATTCTCAAGCACTTTGGCGAGGAGAAAGGACTTTGACGTGGAGAATACTGCAATAATCCTAAATATAAGAGGGTTGTGCACGGCCTTCTCGGCCTCCTTTCTTGTCGGCAGTCTGTTTGATGAGGCCTCTGGTGATGAAAAAGGAGGCCAGGGTTCCTGGCCTTTTTTGTCATTGGAGGTCTCCTCAAGCCCTTTCCTGATGAGAAAGGAGGAAGCAGGCAAAGAAACAGGCTGTAGAGGAGATGAATCTTCATAAAGTAAGTCACCTGATGTCGCAGGATGGGAAGCAATTATGGGGACCCCAGGGGAGGGAGAGTTATCTATGGGTCAGGGGAGGCTTGGGTGGTCTGAATAGCCTGTTCCATCACTAGCCCCTCCATGACCTTCTCCACCCCGAAATACCTCATATGCACTTAATAAGCCATGCATTTGATTATCAAATGTGTGGACAAAAGGGAGTGATCACGTTCAAGTACCATTCCACATTCCATTCAGGTTATGAATGGAATGGGCAGGCTTTATTACATTTGTAACTCGAGGACTACCTGTATTTTGATTTTAAAAGTCAGTTTGTCTCCATAGTTGTGCAGATAATAATAAACGAGTACTGATTTTATTTCTCCCTTCACTTAATTTATTTCAGATATACTCTAGATCAGGGGTCTCCAACCTTGGCAACTTTAAGACTTGTGGACTTCAACTCCTAGAATTCCTTTCTGGGTGTTGAAGTCCACAAATCTTAAAGTTGCCAAGGTTGGAGACCCCTGCTCTAGATTGCCAATTAATTTAGCTGGATTTTTAGGCAGGTACTGTACATATTATGTTAAATGCAATGTGTAATAGAGCAATCTGTACATATTATGTTCCAGATTTCCAACATTCAGTTGACTACACCTAACAGTGATCAACCTAGAATCTGTATGCTTGAGATATCAGCTAATTCCTTATCGTCCTGTATCAGGGAAGTGATCAAGAAAAGCTTTCTTTGATAACTTCCCTTTCTGATCTGCCCTCTAGCTCCTATATGAACATGATATTTTTGTGAACTTCATTGACAGCTCAATGTTTAAATCATCAGTGATAGAGTTAGGAGCAGTAACACATGATTGTGTCTCTGTTGATACTTGGAACTTGTTCTTCATGTCTAATGTTCTAAAATTATCATCTGCTGAAGATAATTTATAAGTCGGGACATATCAATTCCATTGGGATATTCTGTGTATTCCATGTTTCAATTAAACAATAGCCAGAACCACTCAGGACAGTGATAGACAACATATAAAAAACTGCTGGTTGCCAAGTGTCCAAATTTGATCACATGACTGGGAATACTGCAATAATCCTAAATATAAGAATTCATTGTTACTTTTTTCAGTGCCATTGTAACTTCAAAGAGTCACTGAACAAATGGTTTAAGTCAAGGACTATGTATATGTTTTTCTTACAGCCATAATAGTGCGGTCCATGCTACTGCCCAGCGAAGAGAAAATTAAACCTTTATTTTCTCATATATTATTTATCTCTTTTAAGAAGTACATCAGCAATACTCTGTATTTGTTTTAGTATTTTTTATTATAGCCCTTTTGGTTTTATGTAAAACAAAGGTATATTTTCAAAGGATATATTATTTATGAACAGATAATTACAGAGGTTCTTTGTCAATATGACAGTAAAGGTTGTTCAGGCAACATTGAACAAAGGGATGACTGTTCTTCGAAATTATGGCTGATACAATGTCTGCAATCAAGTGACCAAAATGTGGGCATTTGGCAGTCTACCTGCACTTATGTCCTTGATTGTGTCCCCTTGAGCTTGTGTGTGTTGGGAGGGGGGGATTTCTTGTTTCCCTGGCCTTGGAGCTTGTCATCCAGGGGGTGAATAGAAGAGACAATGCTGGCTTCTTTGCCTCTTCTGGAAGGTTTAGTAAGGCAATTCTTGATCATATGGTCAGGCTCTCCACAATAGAAACAAAGGACAACCTTTCTGCACTGTTGCTGATTTTCTGCTCCTGAGGCTTGTTTGACTGCAATGATTTTAGATATCTTAAAGTCCACTTCAAAACATTTTTGCAGTGGTTTTATAAACCATGCTGAGTATGCTGGGCAGGGGTGGGATTCAAATTTCTTAACCACGTTATGTGGATGTGGCCTAATTTGTGGATGTGGCTTGGTGGTCATGTGACAGACTGAGCATGGCTTGTATGTAAATATTGTAAATGTTTATGTAAATATTTATTTTTTTATAAAAAAAGAGCAACTTTTACCCAAAATCAGGCAAAACAGGCAGGCAGATTGAGTTGCTTGCAGAATCACAGATTCACTCACAGATCTATCTTTCTGCAACCTGCTGCCTGAGTCTGTCACAATAAAATTGCTTGCAAGCAAACTTACAAAGTTAACTCACAACATACCATGTATATAAACATTGAATTTTGTATAAAAAAGAGCAACTTTTATCCAAAATCAGGCAAAGCAGGCAGGCAGGTTGAGTTGCTTGCAGAATCACAGATTCATTCACAGATCTACCTTTCTGCTGCCTGAGTCTGCACTGAAAAATAGAAGCTTCCGTCCTAAGGAAGGTTCAGCGCTGCTCTCAGGCCACTTCTCCCCCCACCAACACCCTGAATATCACCCCTGACTGGGCCTCAGGGGAGCCTGTTGGGCGAAGGCAAAGCAGTACAACAGCGATTTAGATTAGCTAGAAAGCAAGAAATCTGAGGATCATGTAGCACAGCTGATAGTCGGAACAGCTGATAGTTGGGGAAAAATAGCAACTTACCAAAAATTAGGCAAATTTACATCTGATTCGCCAAAACAGTAGTTGAACCAAGCGGCTAGCCCTGTCCACCTCTCCCCTCTCCGGAGTCTCCACGTGGCTCATTTGGATGCAGGTAAGTGCAGAGTCCGAAAAATGGGCCAAACTGGAAGTTCTGGAAATGGGCCTGTTTCCAGCTTCCAGAGGCCCCCCCCGGAGACTGGGGAGGCCATTTTTGCCCTCCCAGAGGCCCAAGTAAAGCCTCCGGACCCTGGGAAAAGTGAAAAACAGCCAAACCGGAAGTTCTGATAGGCCACACCCACTGTGTCCACACCCACCCAGCAACCGGGCAGAGAACCGGTTGCTGGGATTTTTGAATCCCACCCCTGGTTACTACCATACAAGATGCAAAAAAGGAAAGGGGATTGCATGTATCATTCGAAATTATACTTTGCTGTCTTCTGTTTAGATCAGGGATCCCCAACCTTTTCGACGCCGCGGCCCGGTTCCGACATCAGCTGGGTGCCGCGGCCCGGTACTGGCGTCAACTGGGCGCCGCCATCTTTATGACGAAAAGGCGCTTCCGGTGACGTCACGAGCTGCTTTTATCATAAAAAGATGGCGGCGCCAGCGCTTCTGGTGAGCTTTTTCGGGTAGAAATGGCTTTCTACCCGGAAAAGCTCACCGAGCGCTAGCGCGCCATCTTTTATGACGAAACAGCGCCCGGTGAGCTTTCTACCCGGAAAAGCTCACCAGAAGCGCTTTTACCAAAAAAGATGGCGGCGCCCAGCAACCAGCGCCCGGTAAGGGTTGTTCGCTGCCCGGTACCGGTCCGCGGACCGGCGGTTGGGGACCCCTGGTTTAGATGACATAGTGGTTTTTGCTAAGAAATAGAAAGTTACTGGTGTTAGAAGAACATGATCGAGATGTAGGTGGCATGTAAATCTATGGTATGATAAAGTAAAACTGTAGATCTAAAAATTATTATATCAAGCATTCTTAAAGAATATGTAATAAAATTTAGACTGCCCCAAAAATACTTGCATGGCTCTCATCACAAAAAGCATTTTATAGTTATAAAAGGTAACTAAACATAAATTTTTGCAGATTCTAAAACAAAATGAAGACCATATTTCACAAAGAATGATTTACTTAACAAAGGTTTTTCATGTACAATTATCAGAAATGCTTAAGGTGAATGACAGATTTTATCATTTTTAATGTTTAAAATAAAATTATGTACAATTGTATCAGGCTAAATCATGTTTGTTGAAATATGAGCAGAAAAAGAGATAAAAGATTGTATAATAAAATAGACTAAAATTTACATATGGATTACAGATGGAACAATGGGAAAATAAGTGATTGAAAGACTGAAATTTACATTATGCTCTGACTAGCCTTAAACAGAATTTGTATCACTGGTATTTGCTATCAGATAAATTTGCTACAATGCATACAAGTAAAAAATAGTTTGAATCTTTGCTGAAAAAGTGAACGGTCTGAAGGGATATTTTATTATGCAAGGTCTCTGGGTTAAAAAACCACAAATTTGGATACAAATAAGTACACTAACTCAGAAGGCTTTAAAAAATAATTTACAATTGAAACCAGAAACTTTTCTGAGATGAATAAACTAACAGGTAGAGAGAACTATGAAAGTTTGTTTTTCTGTATAGTATAACTGCAGAAAAATATCTGTACGCTCAAAAGTTGGAATGTTCACCACTACCCTCAAGAGCAGACTGGTTGGCGAATATCATGGTATTTAAGAAGGTTATAAATTGACTTCCTTGATTAAAGACAGTACAGTATCTATATTTATGGCTGACTGGAAACCCTGTATTTTTTTTTGCATGAAACAGAAAAAAATACAAGCCACCAATGACATGGTTTTGATTAGATAAAAAATGAATAATTGAGTAGTAATCATAGAGCTTTATTTTGTAATTTGTAATATTTGTTGCAAAGCAAATTGGAATCTTCTTTCAGGGGTCTTTTTTCCTTTTGCACCTTTTTTTCTTAATTCTATTACACACACACACACACACACAATCTCGTTCTGATTTCCTGTTGTCTTTTGGTCCTTTTGGCTTTGTGATAGGAATTGGCAATGTTTTCTGTCACCTTGGTACTATTGCCCAGCACTCTTATTACAAGTTTGAGTGATTTATTGAATAGTAACTGTAGTAACTTATGAACAGTATCTTTTATATTTGTCCAAATTATATTTACTTTAATGTTGGGATTCTTGGCTGCTATCTGGCGATCATCATCCTTGAACAGCAGAGGTCACTTTGCCCTTGTTCTGTGGCTCTTATCAGTTTTAAACATTTCCTAGATTTATAGTACGTCTATTTGAACAATCAAAATTATTGTCATTATGTTTAAGGATCATCCTCCAAACAGCCAATTGTTATCAACATCCCCTCCAGAATCAGTTTAAATTTCTCCCAAGATCTTAAGTACCAACAGTGTGATTTCTTTTTTATGAAACCAACCTATAGATCAGTGGTTCCCGAACTTTTTCAGTCCACCGCCCCCGTGGTGCTACAAACTCATCCTCGGTGCCCCCTGCCCCAGTTCTTTCTTTGGCATTCAATTTTGCAATGCCAACCTCCCTGGGGCAGCGATGCGGCCGACCTGACCCTTTGCTTCGACCCAAGGTCCACTTCCATCGGGCCAAGCAAGGGAAGGCACTCTGCACATGCTCAGAGACTCCCAACTTCAGGGAAGCGTTCCGCTCATCTTTACGCTCCGCCCAGGAGGAAGGCGTGCAGAAGCAGCCCAGACTGGCGGAGGCGGAGGGAACGATCACTTGGAAAGTAAGCAAGCAAGTAAGCGCAGGGCTCAGTCAGAAGAACTGGGCTGCAGAGGGAGGATAGGTTCTAGGTCTGGGCCGGCCACGTAGAGCCGAACCAAATCGACCCACGCACCTTGGAGAGCTGCAGCTGCACTCACCTGCATCCTGCGCGCAAGTCCGGCTGGCTGGAGAGGCGGAAGCCAGGCTGGGCGCTGTGTGCTCCCTTGCTCTCCTCCGGGAAAGGGGGTCCTAATGCCGGACCACGCACCCCTTCCACTGCGTGCTTTGGGAGGGTTTTGCTTTCAGGCCTTCTGGCGTGCCTCCACCACTTCCACTGGAGGGCAGCCTGCAAGCTAATGCGCCCCCTTTCCGCCACCTCCCACCTCTCCCCCAGGCTTGGCAAGGCTCACTGTACGCGGGTTCCGTATTCAAAGTGCCAGCTGCGGAGCAGTGAAACAGTCAATGGGGTGAGCCTACAGGACTGGCGCCTTGAACGTCCCTGCCGTCTTAGTGCCCCCCTGCAGCCCCCTTGCCTCTTAGCACCCTCCTAAGGCATCCACCCCCCCCCAGGAGGCGGTACCACCCACTTTGGGAACCACTGCTATAGATGTACAGATATCCCAGTGTCTTGCAAATATAAATTGTCTTTCTGCCATCTGTCTCCTTCACACATTAATCAGTCTTATCTGTGGGATAGATCAGAGAAAGCTACACTGTCTAGCATGGTGAATTTCAACAACTTAAGTTTGGATTTGGTTTCTAGGGTGCACTAACTTTTTTGTCATATTAGCACTGGTGTGCTCCATGACCCTTGACATATACACAATATACTGAACTGTTTATACCTTCTCTAATCAAATAGCTGAATTCTAAACATTCCCATGACCACCAGAAGCATATTTTCAATCCTATGGGATACTTCTTTAATGTTACCTTCTTAGTAATGAGTCTCTTCCAATGAATAGTCCTTTTGTGGTGACAGCCTCTTATCCAAAGAACTTTATTTTTCATTAGTCATCCAGGCACAGTAAAATATATATATATTATTTTAAAAGGGAACTAACACTATTACCAAGACTTTTTTTAGGGAATCACATACATCAGGGTCCTTATCAAATATGGATTGCCCATTCCAGAGGCTCATGTAAAGCCTTTAACATTATTGTATATTTTTTTCAAAGTCAAATTAGTTGTTTTGACCCTGCCGAATTCCCCGAGAACAAAAACGTTCAGGGTTTTACTCTACAAATACCTCTTTGTAGTTAACAAATGGCTTGCAGCCAAATAGTCCAATTAGCAAAACTTTCAAATAAATCAAGTCTGTTATCATCACACATAACCCTTCGAACGCTTTTTGCCTTCTGCAAAGGCAAAAACCGTTTGCAACCAGGCTTGTATTCCCTAGAGGGAGGGGCCATTACATTGCCTCCTTACTCCCGAGTCTATGCAGCTTCAGCTGTTCCCTCCTACGAAGCATTCTGCGCTCACGTGCACTTACCACAGGTTCTTCTGAAACCTCGTCACTGCTGTCAGCCCCCACCATTTCTGAAGGCAGCAGTCCACTCCCTGATAGTCCCGGTCCCTCCTCCACCAATTGCACCTGCTGCCGGCTAACCACAAGAAGTTCTTGTATACATTACGTGATGCAATGGAATTTCAAATATTAACATATTAATGAGGTTCTTTAATAGTGGGGAGGGGGAGGAATAACTCAAAACCTGTAATAATATTCAAATTTTCCATGATTTCCTAAGTATCTTATGAATGTAGTTTGCATTAACATAATACCCTTGCCTATGCTTGGATATGTTTTGAAAACAGTAGCAATGAAGACATTTTGAGTGTTTTTAGATTTTTTTAATGGGAAAGAGAACAAATGTTTGTTGATAAAATCATTACCTAAATTTTAGCTATGATTATATTATTTAAATTATTTAATAAAATCTGATCCCAATATATATTGATCATCTCCGACACTTGTTCATGCACCTTGTCAGACTTGCAACTTGGATGTTTAGGAAAGAAAGACCCTCAACTCCATTTTGTTAAAGTGATAGGTTCTTTTAACTAATGTCAAGCGGTTGTAGTGAAAGTAAAGCTAGATCTGGTATTCCCGCGCAAACGTTACACTTTTTCCCTTTCCCCGCTCTCCCTCCACTTTAATCAGTTCAACAGTGTCCAATATTATTTTTTGAATTTTTGGGAAGTTTTGATGTTGGTGCTTTTTAATGTAGTTTCTCATTCCATTCCCAAGCCATGTGTCATTGGCAGCTGGTTTATTCCGGTATGACATCTCTGATTCTTGTTAGCTTGTCTTCCCCTCTCCATTTGTCTTCCCCTTTCCATGCCCAAGCTTTACTTCCCCAAATTCCTTTCCTGTCTCCCTTTCATTTTATGGCAGGATGCCAGTGAAACAAAAAGTTGAAGATAGCACAACTGACATTCATAGTGCTGAAAGGTACATGAGTATTTTCTTTGGGACGTTATTTTTCCCCCTTCAATTTATCTATTGCTAAAATTACTAGTACCTTATGTATCAGACAAGTTCATTTAATATGGTGAAGGTAAAAGGGCTCTTAAGTTTAACTTGGTGAATATGTCCACAAACTTTAAGCAAGAAGCTAAACAGTAAAACTGACTTTTCCCCAAGAATTCTATTGAAAAGTTCATCACAAATGAAGGCAAATATATATGTCCTAGGATAATGTTGCAGGATCCAATCTGGGTTGGTCACCAGGACAGTTTTAGTTTTTCTAGCTCTCGGATTTGTGCTACAACCCATCATCAGGGAACTTCTTTCTATATTTGTTCAACGTTCATCTATTCAAGCAGTAAATATCTTATTCTTTCTACTGGATGTATTGTCAAGCATATTTGATAACTGTCAGGCATAAACAGAATCCCATTCTTTTTTTTTTTTTTTTTGGTAAGTTTTATTTGAGTTTTCACAAAAAGAAAAGAAATACAAGTAAAACATCTTTTTTGAAAGCAGCATAATCCTGGGTTACATCTCTTCGTACAGACACAAATTCAAGTTCATGCTCATTTTTATATTCCATTCCATATCTTATTACTATTCTACATTTTCTACATAGCTTCTCCCCTTTTAACTTTCTTAATTTTATTTTATTTATTTCATCTCAATTCAAATCATTGTACTTATATTCTTTGTTTGTCCTGTTTCAACTATCTACTATCTTTTCTCATTAAACAAAATTTCTCCTGTAATCACTGATTGGAGTATGACGCCTTTATATCTTTCCCCTAAAATTATAACACTTAATATAATACATAACTTCCATTCGGATTCTGCTTGGCACATTCTAAAACTACAGATTGTATTCTTGAAAAAAAAGTATACATGTATAATATAATTAAAACAACAATCCATTCCAATTCAATTCTATCATTAATATTAATATTCATTTAGATCTTAACATTTTGCACATTTCTTTTCAAATAAATATCATACTTCTATGGGAACAATTATAAACTTTCCATAGTTAATTCTCCCCCCCTCTTCACTTATATTTTATAAAACATTGACTAATTAAAATGTTCCCATTCCTTCCTAATTCAATTTTCTCATTTATTTTATTTCATTTATTTTATTCACAAACATTTCCCCAAAGCACACCAACTACTTTATCCCTTTTTTTAATCATATGTTGTTTCCAATTTTCTAAAATTATTTCTATTACAAACATAACAATACAATCTTATGTACCTTCACAGAATCCCTTTTTCAGTTAGATTTTCACCCATTATGTCTAAATAGGTCCTGTTTCTTTACATTTTGCTCCAAACCTTTGTAACTTCTCTTCCTTTCCTTCTTCCCTCTCCCCTTTTTACCCCCTTCTCTCCACCTCCATTTCCCTCTTCTGTATTCCCCTTTTCTGTTGCTTTCCAACATTATATCCACTTTTCAAATTATTTTTCCCTTCTTTGGCTGTTTTTTTAGGTCGTAAATTCTCCATTCTCTTTCCCCGCTTTCCCCTTTCTTCCCCACATAGTTACTTGTTCATTAAAGATGGCTTCTTCTTTGTCCCAGTCTTCTTGTTTTGCAGTCTTTTCTTGTTGTTTCTCGTAGTTGCAGATCTCCATTTCTAAGAATTGAAAAACGAAGCCAAAGGAGCCCTTCCCTTCTTGTGCATCTTCTTTGTATTTTTTAAGTTCCATTTTCAATTCATCCAGAAGTGATGCCATTGTAAAAAAATTTAAACAACCACCCAATTGATTTTAGTCGTTCAAATATAATAACCAAAAATCCAAAAGTCACCAGACAGTCCAAATACACACAGCTGTTTCTTTTTACACTTTCTTTTTTTCCCACTTTCTCTTCCTGGGGTTACTATTTAGTTGCAAAATCTCAGTTAAAATGTATCTTTTAGAAGTCTTGTTGAAGTTTTACTTTAGATTCTTTTGAAATCTAGGCAGTCTCCTCCCTCCAGATCCTGCCCTTATTCTTTTCCTCTCCCTTCCTGCTTATAAAAGAAAAAGTTTTTAATTTCCAGAAATCTTTATTGTCCCTTTGGCATTTAGTTATATTTTCAGCTTAATTGCGTATTGATGCCAAAGCAGATTTTTCCGATTTCTTATTCCGATCTCTTAATTGTCAATGTAAGGAAGGAGAGAGAAGAAAAAAAAACCTTTCCCTTTTTACTTTCTTTCGCTGCTTCTGACCTTCTTTGGGAGCGATGTTATCTTTTGTAAAATTTAAATTCCAGGGTACCTTAATTGTTGTTTTTTCAGCTTAACCTGGTCAGCGAAAACTTTCACTTCTTATCTTCCTCCTGCACTTTCTTTTCCGGTTGAGTTCTTCTTTGAAGCGGCCATTTCTGACCGCCGCTCCTACTGCCTTCGGGAAAGGGAGTTTGGCCAGCTGAGGAGGAGAGATGCGGCTCTCCTCAACCCTGCTGGCAGTCTCCCCCTTCTTCACCACCTCTACAGGGTGGCTTAGCCCCGAAGCCAGCTGGCTCGGGGAGCTCCCGCGGCGAGCCCAGGCAGAAACCGCGCACGATCGCGGATTCCTGTCTGTCGCCGAAGCCCTTCAAACCGGAAGTCCCAACAGAATCCCATTCTTATTCTTTGCTTTTATCTACTTTCCATTGTAAAGATCAATGAAATCACATATTTTAAATATTAATTTGATTTACTTGATATAGTTTTCATCATTGAGATGGTGTGCTTATTGTCTGATGTGATGATCTCTTCATTTGAAGTTGACAATTTGTAAGGATAACCATGTGTCAAGTTGATCAATACATACGGATTGTATTGTACCTATTGTACAGATAGTCCTCAACTTATAACTGGTCACTTAGCAATCATTAAAAGTTACAATTTTTAAAAAAGAGGTGGGGGCTTACAACCAGGATTCAAAGCTTCCATGATTGGGGTCTTCGGTAATCACGACTGAACTTTGAGCACTTGGCAACATGGCCATATTTACAGCCATTTGCAGCATCTCCCAGTCATATGACCTTATTTTATAACCGTTTTGCCAAAAACTGGCACTTTTATTTTTGGCAAAATTGCACCCATAGAGAACAATTAGTTCCCTACAGGGGTTTTCTTCTCTGCTGCAAATGGTCATAAAATTTTGCAACCATTATAACATATGATTTTAATGGGCAGACGCCTTTAGTCATACGTCAAGGACTATCTGTGTTGGAGGGTCTGAGGAATGAAAAGCATGACAGCATAGAAAGGATTGTAGAAGTGTGGAAATACCCTTTTTAAATAAATCCTACTGAGCATAATAGCACTGCTAATACAAAAACCACAGGTATTTAGTAGCCATACATTACTATGGTAACATCCATTACAGATGTAATCAAAAAAAGACTGATATTATTAATGATGAATGTTAAAGATACTGATACATACCTCACAAAGTTATATGGATATCACAAATCAGCATGAGGATTCTGTGGGTTAAAGTTTAACAGAACTGGAGAGGACTACATTGATATAATACAAGCTAAGGGTGGCTTAGCTTTAGCCAGTGTTTCCCAAAAATATCTTCTCTGCCTTCTTAAATTTTCTGACTTCGACAGATAACTCCCAATATCGAAGGTAGATCCACATGAGCTTTCCATTTTGATTTTTATTGGTATTTAATAAATTGCTGCAAAAAGTATCATATCTGAAAATATCTTTCAGCCCATCTTCCAGTTCCAATTCCAAACCAATTGGATCAGTTGTTGCTTTGGCTAGCATTTTTTTCTCCACTGCCAACCGATGATATCTTGGCAGTACAAGGCTGCAATACATATCCTGCCTTTCCATTAAAGCTTCTTCAAACTCTTTTAGTAAAATAGTGGCTTTTGTTTGCCATTGATCTTCCTTCTCCAAGCAGTTTTTATACAAAGCACCAGCAGCACCAGAATGCTGCAGAATCTGTTTCTCTTGTTCTACCTTTGTGCGCTCTTGTTCCAAAGTTCTTCTTTCTTCTACCAATTTGTAACTCTGAGAGATTAGTGCATTGCGATAACTTAGGGTTCTGTTCCGTTCCTTCTCCAATTCTAATTCCAAGTGGGCAACCATTTTGCGGTTTTCTATAATTATGTCGCGATATTTAGATTCAAGCTCTTTCTGTAGAAAAGAAAATTTTCTATAGACATCTCTTTTCTCTTTTTCTATTTCTTTCTTAGATTCTCTGGACCAAATCCAACCTGTAAGACATTAAAATAACCTATAATGGTAAATACTAGGACTGGTTTCCAACTTAGCGTTAAGCCAAACTTGATAAACAATGGGGCAATTCTGAACTTATTTGAAATAGGACAAACATCTCTTAATTCTGCTAATCTTAGATCCACATTCTTCTACAAAATTCTGTTTCTCTTCTACAACAATGAAAAAGCAAAATATTAAGATATCTAAAAGGGAAATATTTAAAATACTGTTGTTCATGTTTGCTTATATATACCTCTGGTGAAATAATATCAGTGGAATGAAAGAACAAAGTGGAATCAGAAATCAACGAGCTTATCCTCAGAGCATGGTAAATCTTACAACTAGATACCTAACTACAATGCTTGGAAATGGATGAGGGAAGAAAATGAATCTCTTAGAATAATGTCACAATAATCTTTTTCACTGAAGTCAAGAATGTTCATAAGTGTCTGGAAAATAGGAACAGGGTACAGTCCCAAGACTAAGTATTCTTAATAAGCATACCTCTCTCTAAGATCTTAAATTGGACCCTAATTGGTCAATGCAAATTAGAATGACTAGAGTGAACAAGTGGCAAAAAAAGATGTCGGAGGTTTCATGCAAATTGGGCTGGCAGTAGAGCTTTACAAACATTATCAAAGTGGGTTCAATAAATACTCAGAAAAAAATAAAATATGGAAAAAATATTTTATTAAGTTCTAAACTTAAGAGTTGGGCTGAAGACTTTGTAAGCTTGCATGGCCATGAATTAGTAATCATACTTCCCCTACGGAATCCCTGCAACATTTAACTAGCCATATTCTAGGCAGTTGGCTGACTGGTAGAAAAAAAGAAACCTTGTTTCCCGCAAAGTCGGAGACTTGAGTATTTTCTTTGTTAAAGGAAAAAATAAAAATGCTGTAGGGAATCTTTATTTTTTAATACTACAGTAATGATAGAGTTCCAGGTTTCAGGAAACCTAAGTAGTCTTTAAAATAAGCACAAAATATTTGCAAAATGATTCAGTTTTAACAATGGATAAATAGAACAACTTAATTTTAAAAGTAAAAAAAAAATTCAAATATTATTTGAAGGTCACTTACGGAAGGCAGCCAATCCCAGCATTGGAACCAACAAAGCATAATTCCATTTGCTTCCATGATCTTCATTATTTCTTGCATTAGGATGAATGTTCCAGTTAGGAGGAGGGTTATTTAAATTATTCATAGGCAAACCTTAAAAAGAGAGAAAGCAACTCTTGAGATTCTTATCACTTAACTTTACACTCAGCTATTTAAACTCATATATCTCTGAGAATTCCCGGAAAAATTACTTATACCCATGACATAGTGAGAGTACACTAAAAATATAGGGGGAAAACATACTGCTACCAAATCTGATCTCTCATATCTTTCATTATGCTTCCCCAAATAATAAAGGCTTAGGCAAATCATCAGCTAGTTCCTTTAGCACTTTGGAATACAATTAATACACTCTTATATTTAAATTCATAAGAAGCATGTGTTTCCTGACCATTTTCTCATGGTTTCAATCTTTAGTTCTGCCATTTTATCTATTCTTCATACTTTCAGATTAGAGGCACCAAATTTTAGGGGTGCCTTTTCATATAATTATTCAGGGAAGAAGGAAATACTCAAATTGATATTGATATTCAAGTCCTGAGAGGCACAGTTTTAAGAGCAAGATATAGTTATCTGAAGAAGAAAAAAAAGGGGGGGGCAGCTATAGCAATCTTCAAATATCAAAAATGCTGTTATTAAGAAAATATAGCAGAATTTTTCTCCATTGCTATGGATAAAACTTTGTCCAATAATTCAATATGGGAAGTAAATTTTAGTCAATTATTAAACAAAAATTCAGACAAGGTCTGTTTGGTGATACATTAAACTATCTCTTAAAGAACAGTCTGGTTTCTTTTCTGAATGTATTTTAGCAGAAGTTGAATAATAATCTTTCAAGGCCTATATCATACTCTGTATTAAGTAGAGAGTTGGATTAGATTATCTCCAAAGAGTCTTTCTGTGATATACAGTAATTTTATATGCAACAGAATTTCCTAATTCTAATCCTAATAGGCATGTTTATTTATGAACTACAGAAAATAACATAGTAATGGGCATGGTTAAAGAAAGAAAACTGATTTACTTCTGTGGGGTTACTAAAATTCCTAGGAAATGCGTTCATCAATAAAACCTCCCAATTTCATATTTACAAACAATCACCTTATGTGTTTTCTCGAGTCACTGGAGTTGTAGTTAATCATCATGGCCTCATCAGGGCTGAAGAACTCATTTCGTTTGTTGAGCCAATTTTCCCCATATAAAGTCCACCATTTAACTAACTAATCTTTAATAAAAAGTTTTATGGAAATTTATAAGAAAAACTCTTTTTCTGAGAAAGATATGAAAAGTTCCTTCACACAGATTTGTGTGTGTGTGTGTAAACACTCTCTCACACACAAATCTGTATCAAGAAACATTTCAGCATCTGTAATTTTAGCAAAAAAATAAAATAGTTATTATACATTTACCCTAAGTAAAAACAAGTTTAATATGGACTACAAGATTGTCAGGGCCCCAGGACAGTTAACTGCAATTGCCAACTACGTATACTGTTTCACAAGCCTCCTCTTTTATTAAACTACTTTAAATATAAAAACATGCAAACCCATACCAAAAAATCTTCACGAACATTAAATAAAGGTGAAAAGAAAACCCACGACCAGAAGTTCTGTCAAAAAGAACATTCCAAACACTCCGTAGCGGTTACTGAACCTCTTAGCTTTCATTGCGCGTGCGCAACATGCGCATCGTGTTCATTTATTTATTTATTTATTTTTTATTTTCCCCGGGATAAGGCCCCTTCATCGCGAGATGAACCATAGACTAGACATCAACTGTAACGGTTTTTCTTTTTCAAAACGGATTGTCCTGGTTGTGGTATAGCATATTGAAAGCTTCGGAGCTTTTCTAACCTTTGATTTTCATACCTTTTCATGGAAACTTTGAAGCTCTCATAATTTTTCATAGAAACAACGAAGGCCTGAAATGATAAAAACCTACCTGAACGGATTTATTTTGTTTTTATCCTCGCACTGATCCTAACCAACCAGCGGTCTCCGTGGGACGCTTGCTCAGTTAGGTCCCACTTTTCACACATGCGCAGTAGAGTAATATCCTACCGGGTAGAAATGGCGCTGACTTTGGGGAGGCTGCGATATTTGCAGTTGTTCTGCAAGGTACGTCCTTGGTACAGGCCGGGTCAACTATAATAAATTAATATTTACCTTGTGTTCGAGGCTTCAGTCGCAGTTTAGTGGCGGGATGTGCGATTTTATTGGCTTCGTATATTCAGCCCGGTTCAGGATAAGATACTGAAAGTTTCGGGTTGTTTTTTTTCCTCATGTGGTATTCCGTTCTCCAGACGGGAGTCGTGTTTCGAACAGTTCCATATTTCTATAGGTACCGATAAGATATCTTGTAAATGCTTTAAAATACATTTATTTTCGTCCGTATATTTCCTTGTTGAGAGATCTGCTTTGAACTTTGTTCTTGAACGTATTTTGGTCTTCAAATTAAAACATAACTTACACAGTAACAACTTGTTAATATGGAAATGAAATATCAATTAACAGCCCCTAATAAGTGACTTTTCTCTAAAATCTTAAAACATGATGACAAAGATTTGAAGTGATACAATATATTCGGATAAGGAAGAGGCCTTTTGAAAGCCAAATACTGTATAAATGAAAAAGATAGGGAAAAGAAGAGAAACCAACACTTAAAATGACAACCGACTTCTACAAACCTAATAGTATACATGACTACCACACAATCTTTGTAGCATAGCAATTTGGGAATATTTTAATAGCATGCCTATATTTCTGAGGGAAACATGCAAAATGTAACTAGTATGGCTAAATTATATGAATGAGCCATTATTATGACATCTTCTGAGTATGATTATGCAAGAACAGGGTTAGAAGGAAACTTGGCTCTTTTATCACTTATGGACTTCAATTCCCAGAATTCGTGAGTGAGCCATAAAAGGTTCCCTATCCCTGGCCTACTGGTTTTTCAGTTGTGGGGGAAATCAATTTTTAACTTGAATGGGATTGTTTAATATACAATGTAGGACATATGTATATTAAACAGTCCCATTCTGTTTATGTCCTACATTTATATATTAAACAGTCCCATTCTGTTTATGTCCTACATTTGTATATTAAACAGCCCCATTCAAGTCAAAAATTGATTTCCCCTACAACTGAAAAACCAGTAGGCCAGGGATGGGGAACCTTTTATGGCTCACTCAGGAATTCTGGGAGTTGAAGTCCATAAGTGATAAAAGAGCCAAGTTTCCCTAACCCTGTGCAAGAAAGTATGAGATACAGGACACTTCAAGTCAGTAAATATATTCTTATGTTTTAATTATATTTTTTCTAAGGATGGCTTGGTATCTTTTGGATATGTTTCTCAATTTATTCCTGGGATAGTAATGTTTATAAAATATGGTTATTTTATTGCAGTTAAATGTAGTTAAATGAAATAAATAGCTAACTTTTTTAAAGTTTCATTTTCATGAGAGATGATCTCAGCTATATTTCACAACTACCGTGTTTCTCCAACAATACGGCCTCCACCAATAGGAAGCCCCAGCATGATTTATTGGCATAAAATCAAATTAAACCCCTCCCCCCAAATTAAGGCCCATATTAAACATGCAAAATGGGGGGGGAATGGCGGGGGGGGGGCTTGCCGTTAGGAAGTACTTTGTTGCATGCCCGGATATGGTGCTGCCTGCGTTGGTGGAGCACTTCATATCGGAGACCTTCCGCCACCGTTAATTCCCTTCTCCCTTGCTGCCGTAGCGTTACAGCAACGCCGCGGCGTTGGCGCAGCACCACGTGCAGCCAGTCAGGGCTCCTCCCTGCAACCGGAGCCCTGAGGAGACACTCAGCTTCAGGCGCTCCTGTGCCGCCTTCCTTTGCCTTCGATGGTAAAGTGAATTATTTTAAAACCTCCGCTCATCCTATCAGGGCCATGCGAGCTGAGCAGAGCCGGGAAAGCAAGCCGCGGGTGTTTCCTGGTTCTGCCCAGCCCGTACGGCTCTGCCAGCGCCCTGGCGGGATGAGCGGAGGTTTTAAAATAATTCACTTTACCTTCGAAGGCAAAGGAAAGCGCCACAGGAGCGCCTGAAGCCAAGTATACCAACAACAAAAGGCAAATCCTCAAGGTGGGCTGGAGGGAGGTGGCTACGTGCCCCCGGGCTGCTTCAATGCAAGGTCCTGACTTGCAGCATCCTGCCGTTGCCGCCGCGCGTCCTTTTCGCCGCCGCCTCCTCTCCGACTGCAAAACTTGTGTGCTTCGCCAAATGCTCCGAGCGAGGCGAGCTCTTTCATACATAGAGAGAGAGGAAAGACGCGGCGTGCTCCGAGAGGCTGGCTCTTTTCTCTAGCCGAGGCTGACAGGAAGTGCCTCCAGGGCCGTGGCAGGCAAGCCGCGGTGTTTCCTGGTTCTGCCCAGCGCGACGGCTCTGCCACCCCTGGCGGGATGAGCGGAGGGCCCGGCGGGAGGCACTCGTTGCCTTGGTGACGTTCGGTGCCTCTGCCGCCTCGCCCATCGCAGGTGGCGGCGGCAAGCGGTGGCGCTCGCTGAGGGAAAAGAAGACAGCGCAGCCACCTTGCTTGCTTTCCCACCTGCCCGCCCCAGATGGCCTCAGAAGCGGCGGCAGTGGCAGCAGCGCGCACACTCCTGCCGGCGAAGGGAGGAGAGGCGAGGAAAGAGAAGGGAGTGCGGCAGCAGCGGCTGTCACAGTATCGTCTCATAGCGGGGCAAGGCTGGCAAGCTGAGGTGGCCGCACCAGAGAGCGCCACTGCCGACCCGTCGTGAGGATAAAGGAGCGGGATAGAGATTCAGTCAGATGTCAGCCTCGGCTAGAGAAAAGAGCCAGCCTCTCGGAGCACGTCGGCGCTTTTCCCTCTCTGTATGAAAGAGCTCGCTTGCTCGGAGCGTTTGGCGAAGCACACGAGTTTTGCAGTCGGAGAGGGAGGCGGCGGCGAAGGACGCGGCGGCAACGGCAGGATGCTGCAAGTCAGGACCTTGCATTGAAGCAGCCCGGGGGCACGTAGCCACCTCCCTCCAGCCCACCTTGAGGATTTGCCTTTTGTTGTTGGTATACTTGGCTTCAGGCGCTCCTGTGGCCGCCTTTTTCTTTCCCGAAGGTAAAGTGAATTATTTTAAAACCTCCGCTCATCCCGCCAGGGCCGCGGCAGAGCCGTCACGGGCTGGGCAGAACCAGGAAACACCGCGCTTGCTTTCCCGGCTCTGCTCAGCTCGCATGGCCCTGATAGGATGAGCGGAGGTTTTTAAAATAATTCACTTTACCATCGAAGGCAAGGGAAGGCGGCCACAGGAGCGCCAGCTGAAGTGCGGTCTCCTCAGGGCTCCGGTTGCAGGAGGAGCCCTGACTGGCTGCACGTGGCTGCGCCTAAACGCCGCCGGCGTTGCTGTAACGCCACGGCAGCAAGGGAGAAGGAAATTAACGTGGGAAGGTCTCCCGAACATCCAAGCTGTCGCCGCCCGCCCACCCGAGGATGCAAGGGGGGAATTAGTCACCCCCGAAAAGACGGCCTAGCCGGTTTTTCGGGGGTCAAAAAAAAATAAGGCCCGGCCTTATTATGTGAGAAACACGGTAATACACTAACTTTTTTAGGTTGATCCAGCTCCAAATGGAAGATTCTTACGGCCGTATAGAGGAAACTTCATCTTAAATATTGCTTCAAACACTGTTTCAGACCCATTACACGGGTCACAAAAATCAAATACATCACCAAAACTGCAAAAGGAAGAAAATTCCTTAACACAGAAACATACATAGATATATTTTAATAGAACCTAGTAAATTTTAGGTGCAACTGTCATATAGTTGTTTTATTCGTTTATGCCATAAACTTTATCCTGTATGGTTAAGAATATGTTATCAGGGTTCAGTCATTTGATAAAGAGCAAGATCCATTCAGTAGAGAAGAAGCTAAATGTAAATTATTAGATAATGTGTAAAAAAAAACCTCAAAAATTGTGCAAATAATCAAAATGGAGAAATTGTTATGAATATTGATGAATGGAGATGTATTCACAGCATTATTTAAGTGCTTGGGTATAAAAAAGCCATATTTTTGTGGCAATTAAATATTTTAAAGACAGCAATAAAAACTAGCAAACTTTCAAAAGAATTTGAAATGCATAGAATGCATCTTTGTCATTTACAATGGAAATTTATCCAACATTAGAAGAAAGTGAAGAAGCCCCCCCCCCCCCAAAAGCATTTATTTCAGTGTTCATTTAATGCATTGCTTAGCAAAATATATTTGATGGTCCAAAGATTAATACACATTACACATTACCATTTTCCAAATTGTTCTGACAAATCTTTTCAAGATGGCCAATTGAATTTATATATTGACAACTTACATCAAGAACTGCCCTATTTGAAGAATTATTAATGAATAAGTTCATGAGAAAATAGAAATATGGTCATGGTTCTCATTATGTGGGTATTATGTGCATACAGTGAAGCACTGAACTTTATCTAAAACCCATCTCTGCCTTGACAGTGGAGAGAAGGATGTATTTTATTTCTAATGCTGCTAAAATTTGAAAGAAATTGAGTGCAACCTTGAAAACAAACAAGTGGTGATGAAGTTCCAACATTTTCTTGCTACTATTCTCAATACCAGAATTGACGGTCAAGAAAGGCTTTGGGAGTTTCATGGGATTGATTCAAATACCTCTTATTAAAGCATTTTTTTTAAGGCAGTGTTTCACTACACCAACTCAGCTAAACAATTAACATTCTTCACATTCTCTTATCTTATGAGCACCCTAAAAGTGATGATAAATCTAAAAAGCAAAGTAAAAGCTTTATATACTAAAACATATCTGAGCATTTCTAGGTGAAACTATACCTCAAAGTAGCAAAGTAAAGCCTTTTGCTTCTTGTACAATCTAACATGTTGGATAAGTATATCAATTACTTCATATAGTTCTATTCCTGCTTCCTAATTATATGTAGGTAACAGAATTAATTATTCCGCCTAATTCCTTAGATTCTTTTTTTAGTAGGTTGGATTTGGTCTTTTTTTCCTGACTTCATGGAAATTTTCTGTTTAGTAGATTTGTTCCATGGCAGTCCTTTTCAATGAATCTTTTGACCTCATTACCATTCATATTTATTTCAAGTCTTGCCCTGGGTCCTTCAGGAAAAACAAACCTTTAAGAGCCAACACTGCCTAGAATCTATCAGCCATTACTCCTCCATTTCCTCTCATTGTTAGATTTTTCTTTAAGTCGCTATCTTCCTTTTTGCCAATTTAGCAGCTGTTGTCCTAAAATCACACCTGTGAGCTGATAGAGCTCTCATTAAATAATTAATGTAGTTAATCTTTTTTAACATTACATTAAGTAATCTTTTTTAACAGCAGTAACTACTTCTAGTGTTATAGAAATCATGTTTCTCTTTGGAGAAATTAATGGGGAATAATTTGAAAATTGAAAAAGGCAAGCTTATTTTTTCTGTTCTAGATTCTGAATGAAGGGGAAAATGGGTGATTCTTTAATATTGGCAACTACTATTTAGAACTTATTTGATTTGGCTGGTTTGCCATTTATTTCTTATTTAGCTGCTGTGGCTTGGGGTGGAGTTCTTGCCTCACAATCAGAAGGCTATGGGTTCGATCCTAGGTAGAGGCATATTTTTCTCTCTGGGAACAATGAGAATATATCTGCTGAATAAAATTCTGCATGGAATTTTACAGGAAGGGCATCCGGCCATTACCATATACAACCTTCCTACCTAGCTTCTAACAAGCAAAGTCAATGGGAAAAGTCAGATTTGCTCAAGGATTGGATGATTCACTTAACAACTGTGGCAAAAAATGGGTATAAAATGAAGTGCAACTCATTTAACAGCTTGTCTTGTTTAACAATTGAAATTTTTGGGATCAATTTAGTTGTGGTAAGGGCACCAAAATATTTGCTTATAACAATGCGAGTACTGCCTTACCACATTAGAAGATTTTAACTATAACTCTTATCTTTCAGCAAAGGCCAGCAGCTTGTGATGTATTTTCTCATAATTTTCACTTCACGGCATATGGAAAGAAGAATGTTTCTGCCAAAGTATCTGATTCAGTAAGTTATTTTGAATCACTTACATGGCTTCTTCATCCAATCCAGATATGTTGGAAAAAAAATAAGACATTCAATCTACAGATTGATCTAAGTTGTAGTGTAGTTTGTTTCTGAATGAGTTGTTTGCTTAACAAATCATGATTTGTGGTTTAATAGTTGAATAGTTGTGGGTTACTTAATAAACCTTGGTTAAATAAGACATGGCTTCACATGCATACTGTACATTTAGCCAGTAAGTATTTGTAAAATTTAAAGCTGGGTTTAAATCATCCCATCCTCAGTTTTCCTTATTGAGGATTCTGGAATTCAGTCTTGTTTGTATGGATCAGTCAAATTGCAATTTATTTATTTATTTGATCTATCCACCTGTTCAAATTAAATACTAAAAATATAGTGATATCTTACAGGAATGAAAGAGCCTTTTGTTAACATGGGAAAGAATGGCAGCAAAGGATTAAGGATTTGAGTTTAATGATGCTTCTAATTGTTTAACATTATAGAGGATCACAAACCTGGGGAGGGAATATTATTAATCAAAACCCAATGAGAGATATTTGAATTTTTTCCAGCATAGTGCTTATTGATTGTGCTCTTCCAAGTGTAAATTGAAATGATTTAAATTGTTTTGATGTATTGCAAATATTTCATCTCAAGGTATTCTGCTTTTTTTGTTGTTCAGATTTCAACACAGTATCCTGTAGTGGACCATGAATTTGATGCAGTTGTAGTGGGTGCGGGTGGTGCAGGTTTGAGAGCTGCCTTTGGCTTGTCTGAGGCTGGGTTTAATACAGCATGTATTTCCAAATTATTCCCGACCAGATCTCATACTGTTGCTGCACAAGTAAGAGACCTCTTTTTCTCAGTCTGTTTTTCAAACTAAAGGAAGAGAAATGAAGCGTGCCACAATTGCCACATGCTACCTAGGTTTATATTATATACAAATGTCATTGTTTAAGAGAATCTGTTTGTCTCTTTATAACTTTGAAATTGAATAGTGCATTTTTTTTTTTAATTAAGTTACCTCAATTCTACTAATTTAAAGAATGTGTTTAAAACCTGGGACCATTATTCCCTTGTCATTGAAATTTCAAGGCTCTTCACATCTGCACATTTGCAGGTTTAAGATTGCTTCAGTATCACAGTGGTTAGCTGTGTAAAGTTATCATAATTTTCAATATTCCATGCCAATTTCCTCCAAACAAAGTCAATGGGGAAGCCAGTAGGAAGTTGGAAGTGATTCCTGCTTCCACTTTGTGGTCATTCTGATTCTTTGCTTAGATAAGGAAATATCTGTGAAAGCTGACCAAACGGGTCCTAGGTTGTCTAGTTAATGGTAGTGCTTCAGGCCTATGTTATTCTGATTTTCATGAGTAGCATACAATAAGGTGTGCATTATATATTTATTTTGCATTGGAATATTGATTCCTGGTAAAATTCTGAATCTAATTATTAGGAGAGAGATCATCTGGAGCTTTGGAATCAAGTATTGCTATATGCTAATGATACCCAACTTAATTGTCCATATCATTTAACTAAACAAATTGATTTCCTTGATTGATTATAAATTTAATAAATGAGCTGGATAAATAGAAATTACATTTATTTAATTATAGATTACATGTTGTCCTAATTATGTGGCATTTTAATTTTCTGGATGGGAATGCATTCTCCTTTAAATAACTACCCCATAATATAGAAATGGTTCTTGATTCCCAGCTGCATTTGGATTCCCAGATGTGCTTTTACAATTGCCAACTGTTAACAATTTCTGCATCAGACATGCTTGGTAACAATTAATTGATCATATCTTGATTGCAGCATGACTTGTTTGTAGCAATAAGCTATATGGTTAACTTTGAAGAGTGTTTAAAAAGTTCAGTTGTGGTTAAATACAATTTGATCCAGAATTCTAGGAGCATTTTATTTCATTGTTGAATACATATCCTGATTACCAAATTGTTTTTTGGATAGAATGTAAAGTGATTAATTTGTTTAGATCCTGAAGGGTTGAGGACATGATTAACTGAGAGACTGCTATTCTTGACATGAACTTGCCTTGACTTCAAAGTCAGCAAGAGAAAATTTCTTAAAAATCACTTTCTGATATTTAGAGAAAGTAATTGTATTAAAGCAATCATTTTTATTTTAGGTGTCAGGATTTTGTCATTTACTCAGATTTTTTAAAATGTAGGTTATTATAATCTGAAAAAGGCTAAACCTACTATTCAGTTCTTATTTCTTAATATATGAAAAAATTATCTCATGTTGATCTCTGTATTAAAGTTATGATTTATTAACAGTTTAACAATTTACCTCTGCAATGACTTAATTTATAGGGAGGAATCAATGCTGCTTTGGGAAACATGGAAGATGATAACTGGCGATGGCATTTCTATGATACTGTGAAAGGCTCTGACTGGCTAGGAGATCAGGATGCAATTCATTATATGACAGAGCAGGCCCCTGCTTCAGTTATTGAGGTACAGTTACTCAGATTCCTTCACTGTCTACAAATATTCACACTGATAACATAATTAGGGAAAACAGTTTCTTTAGCTAAGATAATTAGTTTTCTTACTTAAAGTATCCATGTGAAAAATAGGAGACATTGACTGCCTTTATTTGTCTCTTAATAAAATAACTAATACATAAAATGTCCCAGAAAAACTGCTGATGACCATTAATTTCTTGATAATACCAACA
The DNA here is from genome assembly GCF_049901735.1 of Notechis scutatus. Classification (NCBI taxonomy): domain Eukaryota; kingdom Metazoa; phylum Chordata; class Lepidosauria; order Squamata; family Elapidae; genus Notechis; species Notechis scutatus. Next base: position 80,109,619 of record NC_142025.1, on the reverse strand, counting down.
TCATTGAAGATACATTTTCTGAAAGGGCAATCCCAAACAAAATGTTTATATTTTATATCCAGTGGTGGGATTCAAATAATTTAACAACCGGTTTCTGCTCTTATGACAGAGTGGCCGTGGCCAACTTGATTGGAGTCTCACCCTTAGGAAATTTCTCCTTAGTCCAACTTACAATAAAATAGCACTGTTCCAATATTTAGAATAAAATAGAATAATAGAGTTTAAAAGGACCTTGGAGGTCTTGTAGTCCTATTCCCTGCTTAGGCAGGAAACCCTACACCACTTCAGACAAATGGTTATGCAACCTCTTAAAAACTTCTAGTGTTGGAGCATTTACAACTTCTGGAGGCAAGTTGTTCCACCGATTAATTGTTCTGTCAGAAAATTTGAGTGGCTCCTACAAAAATGAGGGAGTCAATCTATTTTCCAAAGCACCAAATGGCACAACAAGAAACAATGGATGGAAACTAACCAAAGAGAGAAGCAACCTAGGCTAAGGAAAAATTTCCTAAGGGTGAGACCAATCAACCAATGGAATAGACTGTCTTCAGAATCTGTGGAATAGACTGTCTTCAGAAGCCTCACTAGAGGCTTTCAAAAAGAGTGAGGGAAGTACCCCAAAAGGACAGTGCCAGAAACTACTAAAACAATGCAGAAAACTTAAAACAGCCTTTCCCCTTTAAAAAAAAAAAGTCAACATCAAAGCACATGCAACAGCTGAGAGGGAAACTCATGCTAATTGAAAGCCTGGGCATGCTGCCAAAAGCCGTTAACCCTTCCAACTCTTACCATTCTATGCTATCTATGTTCTAAATTGGATGCTTCACAGCAGAAGCAATACAGCTGGCTGGACCACACGTGCATTAAATTCACGGCCTGTATGATGAAGCTGCATCATTGTGCCCTCCTGTATCTTCCCCCAGAAGAAAGAAGAAGTAGCGAACTCTGCAGTAGCTATAAAAGGTCTTGGGGAAATCCAGGGAATATCAGCTGATCACAGAAGTGTTACTTAATACTCTTGATAATGAAAATGTTTATAATCTTGTCCTTTTTCCTGAAGGGAAGAGGTTAATCCCATCCTTAGATGGGTGATTGATGGGTTTCCCTGCCCTGACCCTGTCAGTTTCTGTTGTTTGATTCAGCATGTATCAGCTGCATTCCAGCTGCAATTGTTAAGTGGTTCTTGGCTGTCTGCCCGGAGCTATTAACTGAAGGGAGGAAGAGAAAAAAACCCCTCTCACACTTTATTTTTAGCTGGTTCTCCGAACTGAATAAGCAATTAACTAACGGTTCGGGCAAACTGGTGAGAACCTGCTGAATCCTATCTGTGTTTATATCATTTAAAACTGGTCCTCAACCTTTGCAGCTTGCTGGCCTGGCTCAGGAGGAGAGGGAAACCGGACTGTGCAAATGGCGGACTGGCACTCTTGCATGCACGTGTGCAGCTCAACTCATGCAAGCAGTGGGCTGGCACGTACACACATGCCACACAGCTCCACTGCAAGTTCTTTCCCACATCTCAGTTCAGAATCGGCCACGTCTAGGTAGTGGGCCACGGCCTGGGGGTTGAGGATCCCTTATTTATTTTAAAATCATTGTATATCCATTGACAAATTTCAGGTTTGGATGATAAAAAAATCTTATATGATTTTTCTAGATTGAGATATCCTACTTAATTGTCTATTTTAAGATGTGGCCCATTGCAACCTACCTAAGTTTACCTAGTATTCCTCATTTCCTCCTTAGGTGTTTTAATTGTTTTTGACTTTTTGCCTTCTGTGATCCAGCTTTGTATATCATTGAAAAATTGGGAACTGTCATCCTTAGTAATCAGACTATTTTTATGATTTTGGTCTCGCAATATTACGTCCAAACTTACTTCTGAAAAAAATACGATTCAAACTTGGGTGTTTCAGCCCTATCCATACAATTTTCTTACCAGTGCCACTTAAGTAATTTGCCATTGCTTTCTTTTGGCTTGGTTTTTTTCATTTGTTCTAAGTGGATCGACTTTCTTTATGGTGGTACAGTGTTCCTGGTCCTTGTCAATATAGATTATTCTTAGCTTTCCCATTCCCCTTTTAATCTTACAAGCAAAGGTAAAATATCCCCCAAAAAATGGTTGCAAATTTTGCTGGACTTAACCTTTTTTGATAGACCTTACTTTGTTGTCCCCACAAATAGTAATAGATGCAGGCAAACTTATGTGTGGCAGAAACTTCAGTATTCAAATATTCTTTTTCTAATGTGTGGTTCTAAATTTTTGAGAATTGAATTAGCACAGTCATTAAAAATTATGTGGGCTAATATAAAAGCCCTTAGGACATATTTAGATCCCTAAATGGTGTCTATAAATTGCTAAACTTAAAATAAGTTACATTAAATTACTGCATTTAAAAATGGCCAAGAACTCGTGTGATCACTAAATCTCAGAACATTTCAGTACTTTTGCTTAAAATGAGACTGACTGAAAATATCAAAAACTTTTCAGATTTTAGCTGTTAAAAATAAGTATACATGTTTATTTACATATTATAGCTGTTTTAGAGTATAATATTGTCATAGTTCACGAATAAGTAGGAATTGTACTAATAGTACTAGCTAATTTTCAGTAATTTCTATTAGAACCCCTAGTTACATAATAGTGCAGAATCTTGCACCAAAACGTCCTAAATAGATTAAAATGTTGTTTAGCATGTTATCTCCTTTTATTTTACTTTATTTATTTTGAGGGGCTGAGATATTTTCAGATGTATTATATGTTATTTTACTATATGTAATTAAATTACTCATCTCATTTTGGATTCCTCAGCTAGAGAATTATGGTATGCCATTTAGCAGGACAGAAGATGGAAAGATCTATCAACGTGCTTTTGGAGGTCAGAGCCTTAAATTTGGGAAAGGAGGACAGGCTCACCGTTGCTGTTGTGTAGCTGATAGGACAGGTCACTCTCTGTTACACACACTATATGGCCGGGTAAGTAGTTATTTGTGGAGTGGGGAACAAAGATCACTAAAGTCATGATTAACAGAGTTACTTTTAAAATTGATGGTGACATTGGCTTATGCCTATTGCTGTTATGACTCATTTCAGATAAAATTTGAATGATGTTCCTATATACATAAATACAGTCAAAATAATAGAAAGTTTGTATAAGTGATATTTCTCTGTTATACAGAATTCAAAATTCAAATCTTTTTTTCAGATATAATTTTTTGTTTTATTTTTGATCATAAAATATAATGGAACTGAAGATGCCTTGTAATATGTCAGTTCACTGGACATTCCAGTAGGTGGTAACTAGTGATTAGAGGAGGGCTTGGGATTGTTGTGGATACATAATATGTTAATCCAGTGGGTTCTTTGAAAATAGCAATTTCCAAATTAGACATTAAGAAAAAAATTCAATATTGTCATCAAATAATAGGTTTATAAGTGTGATTCATGTAAAAACTATAACAGTTGTTATCATAAAAGGCTATTATGTGCTTGAAAATGTAGAGGAAAAAAGCTATTGAGGTCAAATTAAAGTTGGGAAAAACTTAAAAATCTAATGTATTTTTAATTTAGAAATCAGACAAGAGTACATATTATCAAAGACATGGAAAGGACAAGGCTTGTCTTTCACATCTCAAAATCTAGAACTTCGATCATCAACAGTTGAATGCAAAGATAAAATTAACTATCATTTCACACGGGGTACAGTTAAACTACCTACTTTTCATGTAAACCATGAACAGGCTCTCAATTTGAATAAATTTAACATTTGTTAAAATAATATCAAGATGAATGCGTGTGTGTGCGTGCGTGCATGTGTATGTCTAAATTCATCTTGTCATTATTTTAATCCAATGCTCAAGTAGAATGCTCGACACAATTTCAGACAAATGATGTCCAATCTCTTCTTAAAAATCTCCAGTGATGCAGCATCCATAATTTCTAAAGGCAAACTGTTCTGCTGATTAATTATTATCACTGTCAATAAATTTCTCCTTCTAGATTTGTTCTCTCCTTGTTTAATTTCTATCCTTTGCTTCTTGTCATCCTTCAGGTGTTTTGGAGAATAGGTTGACCCTCTATTCTTTCTTAAATATTGGAACACTTTTACTGTGTTACTCCTTGTCCTTCTTTTCATTAGACTAGATATACCCAGTTTCTGCAACCCTTCATATGTTTGAGCCTCCTGTCCCCTATTTATTTTATTTAGCGTATGGCACATGTTAGCCAGGGATTTTTTTTGGGCAGTGTTAACTTTTACCCGCAGGACGCCTGAATGATGGTAGGCATTCAGGAAGACTCCTTTCTTGTCCTTGTGCTGTTTATTCGCTCATAGAAACCGAATCGCCAAGCAGCCAACCTTAGCAGTGTGCAAGCCTAATGTCTTAACATGTAAGCCATTGTGGCCTCCTCCAGTTCCCTAATCATCTTAGTTGCTCTTTTCTGCATTTTTTCTAGACTCAACATTTTTTTTTATATCATGGTGATCAAAACTGGATGCAATATTCCAAGTGTCGTCTTACAAGACATCATAAAACATTACTAATACTTCATGTGATCTTGATTCTATCCTTCTATTAATGTAACCTTAGGATTACAATGGCTTTTTTTGCCAGCTGCAGCACACTCCTTTGGCTTATATATAAGTGTTCATCAACTAGAAGTCCTAGATCCTTCTTATAATTATTGCTATTGAGCCAGGTACTACCTATTTTATACCTGTGCATTTGGTTCTGAGTATAGTATCAAATCCAACTAATGTTTTGTTTATATGTCACTGATAATTACTGGATTGTTCAATCTTACATGCTCACATAATTTTGGATTATTAATATACTATTTTTTAAAGAAAAAGACAATTTAAGTCAAAGATTTTAATAGAAATAGTTAAGTGAAACAATTTCTCAGTTTCTTGTGATATAATCAGGGTTCTTAATATTAATTATATATACGATTGCAAATATAATGCATGTTCTTTTGTCTTATTTTTTAACCTAAAGGCATAAGCAAAGCATTGAATACTGTCATGTGAACACTTGGCAGTTACATGTACATACTAGCATATTCCCACCACAACTTCTATTGATAAAGATTTTTATTAATTGCATTTATTTCTTCTGGTCAACATTTTTTATTGAAACATAAACAGAATGCAGCATTGGAAATAGATTTTGAATTTCTGCCAGAATAAAATATCAGGGTTAGAATGTTATGCTATATGAGAGTAATGTGCTGTCCCAGCCAGTCTATGGGAATTGGATAGTTACTTAGGAATTATGAGCTGTTCCCTTAAGGGAATGCATCATGGTAAATGTAGTCAAAGATATCCTGGGAAATGTAGTTCATGTCACGTGGCCATATCTGTAATCCTGATTGGTCACTAAATTGACCCAAGAGGGGTTGGGGGAGGTTTCCCTCCATTCTTGTCTGGACTCATGAACTGATAGCAGTTTTCTTTCTATCGCTACAAGATGTGTTAGGAAATAACCATCTTTTACCTGTAAGGCTGATATACAAAGGATTGGTCATTATAGAAGAACTTCATCACAAATGTGAGTTATGAAGATACCTGATGTACCAATAAATGTACTTTGTTATGGATGTTTTGTGGATTTATCTATCTGCATCTGCACAGCTACAAATCCACCTCTGTGCATGAGACAGGACAGTAAAAGATGATTCTGAAACCCATCTCTATAAAACTGTATAATTTGGATTTATGATAAAACAAAGTGATACTGAAGCCAGGAGTGAATATGTGATGTTAATATAAACCTGCATGTCCCATTTCTCTCTCTGTAAGCATCGGAACTCTTTACATGCTGTGAATGTTGGGAGGGGCTGGAGTTCCCCACATGCTACAAACAAAGAGATCTTTCTACCCACTCACCCCTCTTCTCTGCTCAATTTGTCTTCCTGCTATCTCAGAGACTCTATTTGCATAACAAGGAGAGTTAGAAATTTCCCAGTTCTCAAAAGATAATCAAACCTCAGTTGGAAAGTTTGAGAACTCTCGTTTGTATTTTTAAAGGGAAATGGAAAGCTGATTCTGCTATGCTCATCTGGAAGGGAGACAAAGCCTTTACAACTGATTAAGATACATCGGAGTTCCAGGAAGGGGCTAATTCCCCTTTTCTCTTCAGCGAAAGAAGTGTTGTGTCTCAAATTACAACTCCTAACTGGAAAGAACTATTGTAAAAGCAAGGGAGGGACCAAGTATCTCTCATCCATCCCTGTATTTATCCAATTGCAAACCCTTTCCAAACGCAATGAGAAAGTTTCAGAAATCTTGCCTGTGTTGCTAAAAGGAAAGGCTTCACATTTCTTCTGCTCTCGGCTGCTTCGAAGAGGCAATAAAGAGGCCACGGTAATAAACCTTCCTCCGGCCAGAGCCATCTCCAAAGCAACGGAGCACATTCCTTCCCTCTGAAGAGAGACACTTAATCTAGCAATGCTTTAAACAAAGTTAGCATCTTCCCGCTTGCTATGATTTTTTTTGCAAAGTCTCTCAAGATTGACCACAGTGTTTCTCCAACGATAAACCCTTTTGAAACTATTGTGAACAATTTAATCAATTTAATTCAAATGTTCCAAGATTACCTGCAACCTACCAGACCCAAGTAAAGCAGTCTACAGCCCCATCTGGTGGTCAAGAAGAAATTTATAGTGAAGTCAAAAAATTCTTATCATTTTTTTTTCCTTTTTCAAGAGTGGGCAAGGAAGTCCCCCCCTTTTTCTCTTCAGCCCACAGCCCCATCTGGTGGTCAAGAAGAAATTTCCCAGAATTTGCCTTTTTTACACAGTTTCTCAAATATTGACCAGAGTGTTTCTCCAATGTAATATGATTGAGAAAGTTTTCTAATCAAACTTTGTTTCTTAAGTTACTGGAAAATAGATGCTTATTGAATATTAATAAAAAAAATATCCTAACAATGTGCCCTTGAATGGCGGAACTATTTATCCAGGAAATGAATAAGCTCTGTTTTACTGCATATGCTTAAATAGGGGCTGGGTAGTCATCTGTCACAGATACTTTAATTTAGATTATTTCACTGAACAAAGAGTTGAATTTGATAAATTAAATTAATTAAATTCATTCATCCAAATCAATAAATTTCTATCGTTGCCCATCTCAGTCAGAGATTCTGACAGCTTACACTTGAAACATATTACTTTTAAGGATACTTAAAAACATTTAAAATACTAAAAACATAGGCTATTTGGCCAATTAACAATACAGCCAGGAAATAGGGTGCTTGACACATTTATTGCCCCAAGCTTGAGAATATAGTCAAGTTTTTAGGGACTTACAAAAAGATAACAGGGTTAGGGCCATTCTAATCTCCGAAGGAAGGATGTTCCATAAAACAGGGGCCAACTCGTCTTTTGCTCTCCACCAGTTGACACTCTTTGACAAAGATCTGCAGTATCTTCATTCTGCAGAATCCATTGAATGCTTTCAAATTGAGGGCTATTGCCTTAATATTCTCAGAAACATATTAAATATTTATAAATACCTAAAATAGGTAGGTTCTTAGCCAAATTTATAGTCTAAAGAAACACTTTCTATTTTACATAATGAAATTAACATTCCTACTTAACTACTGAAATTAATGCTTTGTTCTCTTTCTCTCACCATCAGTCACTCAGATATGATACCAGCTACTTTGTGGAATATTTTGCTCTTGATCTTCTAATGGAAAATGGAGAATGTTGTGGTGTTATTGCACTTTGCATAGAAGATGGCACAATACACCGTTTTAGAGCAAAGAATACAGTTATTGCCACCGGGTAATATGTTAATCAGATGAAGAAATATCAATGACAATATATGGGCCTTCTTGTTTTAATTCATCCAGCATTATAATTTTTTCATATAATATGCCACTAGTTTATATTCTTTCATGAATTTTTGCCTTTCTTCTACATGAGACAGGGCATGAGAAATATAATGCAGCCCAAATCTTCCATACTTGAATGTAGCTATAGCATTTTTGTTAAATGGAAAAGAGAGAGAGATGGTAGGCTCACTTCAATGGATGTGTTCTAGCAGAAGTTAGACAGGAATTATTTATTATAAATGCCTACACTAATTATGGTATTAGGCTTGATAGCCTAAACCAGGGGGGTCAAACTCGATTTCATTGAGGGCTGCATCAGGGCTGTTTTTTTCAGAGGTAATTTAAACATGTCTGTTGACATGCTTTCATAGGAAATATCAGGTGATTGTTTTGGTCCATTTTTCAGCCTTTTGGGTATTTGCTTTCTGCAGCATTATGATTTCTAATAGTAAAACCTCTGAAGTGCAAAGAAACATCACAATTGGTTTCAAAAATTGTGATTTTTATTGTCTATGAGCTGGGGAATGCTAAAGATGGAAAGTTCTCAGAGTTAAATGGTTCCCATTCCTACCATGATGCTGATGCTGATGTGTGTTTGTGTGTGTGTGTTAAAAAAAACCCCAGAAAAAATGTGTTGTTAAAATGTGACCATTTTGCTTTTAAATGCTGCTGCATGATCTGAAGTGTGTTGGAAAGAAGAATGACATATTTGATAAGTAATAGTGAAGAACAGGAAAAAATACTTAAAAGTGACTCAGATGGTATGATTGCATGTTGCCAAGATGCAAGTTGCTAACATTACTGGTGAGGCCCAAATAAATGTTGAAAGTGGAATGTTAAATAGATAACATTCATTATTATCACAAATACTGGCATTAATATTAGTCATGAAATGTTTTCTTTCCTGCCTTATGAGTAGTAGATGCTAACTATGAACTTTTTCCAGAGGATATGGGCGGACCTATTTTAGCTGTACTTCTGCTCACACTTGTACTGGAGATGGCACAGCAATGGTTACACGGGCAAACCTACCTTGCCAGGATTTGGAATTTGTACAGTTCCATCCCACAGGTAAAAACTTATTCTGTTACAGGGAACTAAGTTTTGCAACAAATCTTTTTATTTTCCTTAATTTTTTTAAATCGAGATGTTATGCAATAGAATATTATGTATGTCTGTTCATTGTTTTTATTAGTCAACCTCTTCAATAGATTGCAGGAATCCTACAGATCTTGTATTCATTTAACAATTTTAGCAAGCTAAAGAAATATCCCATAAAGTTAGTAAACTAATTAGCTTCAGTTATATGAATTTAGCAGATACAGACTCAAAACATACTTCAGAGTATTCAAACAAACTGGCGAGAAACATAAAATGAAGTGCCAAAGTTGAGTCCTGGGTACTACAAATCTGTACTACAAATTTTTTGTTAATGACCTGAACATAGATATAGAGAGGATGCATTTTCAGAAAACTAAAAACTTATAACAAATGATATTTCAATGTTATTGATAGAGAAGAGAATTGAAAAAAGCAGACTGAAATGTAACAGAAACACTTAAAAAGTTATTTGAATAGGACAAAAAATTAATTGTATAAATATAAGATCTGACTTGGTAATAGTCCTTGTTAAATGATCTTAGAATAAGGATTAAGGTTCATTTAAGCAATTTGATATTACTGCATTAAAGGATATTCAAGATTCATCAATAATACGTATCATAGGGAGTAATAGTACCACTCTATTCTGAATTGATCATATTACCTGCTGACCTGAAGGGCATCATAGAAAGTCATGAAGGAAGGGCATGACCTGTTTTCTGTTATTCTAGAGTACAGAATCCATAACAATGGATTTTGATCAGAACACTGATTTACTTTTTATTGCCATAAAAAAGTCCTAAGAGACCTTATTTTCAGTGGAACTGCATTGTCCATGTTTATGGCCATTTTCTCAAAAAAAATGTTAATTCTGTTTCTAGCATTGAACAGAGTTTGAATGCAGTGGCTTAAGTAGCATCTTCCAGTACTGTGATTACAGTATATAAAAATTGGAAATTTTGTTTTCTATAAAATTGTAAAATTTGTATTCTGAGGAAAGAAAATTCTTAAATTTGGACAAAGCAAAAGCATAAAAAAAATGACAGAAAAGTAAAAATAAAGAAATAATGCATTTTAATCAAATACAAGTAGTCCTTAACTTACATCAGTTCATTTAGTGCCCATTCAAAGTTAAATGGCACTGAAAAATGTGACATGACCGTTTTTCACACTCGTGTGTTGCAACATCCCCATGGTCACACGATCAAATTCAGGAGCTTGGCAACTGAGTCATATTTATGAAATTGTACTGTTCTGGGGTCATGTGATAATTTTAACTACCTTCTGACAAGCAAAGTTAACGGGAAAGCTAGATTCTTTTAAAACCATGTTACTAATATAACAACTGTAGTGATTCATTTAATCACTGTGGCAAAAAAGGTTGTAAAATGAGGCAACAGTCACTTAATAAATATCCCTCTTAGCAGAAATTTTTTGCTCCATTGTAAGTCAAGGACTACCTATGGACAATTGGGAAAGACAACCTTCTAGTTCATATTTCTATGGTAACTTACTGGCATGTTTCTTTTTCTAAGACAATGATTCTTTCTGAAAATAGTAATAATAGAAGGATGGGAATTAATTGATATGTATTAATTATGAATACTGCATGTATCTGTTTATTATGAAGTAATATTCTTACATCATCTACTACTTAAGTCTAAATTGTTTTCTCTACCTTTCTGAAATACATAAATATGAATGCATCCTTTTGTCTGTAGTGGTTTCTTTCATTATTCTTTGAAGTGAGTCCCTCCAATGTGCATTGAATAATAAATACTGTAGTGAGTGTAAAATAATTCCAGATTCTGTGTGAAGTTTCTTATATGTGAAATTTAAAAAGAAGATAGATGTCCATATAGAAATCAAGGAAGTTTAAAGTTCAATTAATTGGAGAACAGGTACTATTACTATTATAGTCATATGTCATTGTAAAGTGACTTAAGTCATGTGACTGACCTGATTTTATAACTGTTTTTATAGCACTTATTGAGTGAATGCATTGTTAAACGAATGCTATACATATAGACCTCGACTTACAACTACAATTGAACTCAAAATTTCCATTGCTACACAAGACATTTGTTAAGTAATCTTCCCTCATTTTTGCTACAGTTAAGTGAACCACTGCAATTAAGTTAGTAACACTGTTCTTAGCCACAAATATATCTTCCCCATTAACTTTGCTTGTCAGAAAGTTGCAAAAGGTGACCCCAGGACACTGCAGTAGTCATAAATACATGCCAGTTGTCAAGCATCCGAATTTTGATCATATGATCATGGGGAGCTGCGATGGTCATAAAGTGTAAAAAATAATTATGTCACTTTTTTCAGTGCTGTTGTAACTTCCAACAGTCACTAAATAAATACTTGTAAGTCACAAATTACTTGTAGTTGTTCAATGAACCATATATATCTTGTTTTAGGGATATAAATGTTAGGCATTCATCTTCAAAATATAAGGTAAGTATTGTTTTCATCACTCGCTCAAAGTTTTTCAATATCTAACCTGACCAATATTGAAAAGCTCAACAAGGTTGGACCTGGTTGTCCCAGGAAATCCCTGGAATAGGAAAACAATCCTGGAGAAGGTAATAGCAAAACCCATGTTGTCAAGCAAACAATGTAGATACGTCTCTGTAATCATTGGTAGTCAAGCTTGACTTGAAAGAAACTCTACTTATATTAAGATAATTCAGTACATTTTATAAAAAATTTATTTAAAAAATCAGTAAATAATTGCAAGGCCATAATTTGAAGGTAACCTTTGTAGAATATAATTTAATTAGGTATTACATCAAATGTTAAAACACAGTAAATTTTATTTTTGGAATGATAGAGATCATTGGTAAAATGTAGTAATTTTAATATATTTTGCAGGTATTTATGGAGCTGGCTGCCTTATTACAGAAGGCTGCCGTGGTGAAGGAGGTATTTTAATTAACAGTGAAGGAGAAAGATTTATGGAGAGATATGCTCCAGTTGCCAAAGATCTAGCTTCCCGAGATGTTGTATCTCGTTCTATGACTATTGAGATCCGTGAAGGAAGGCAAGTTTAATCTATCAAGTCCATAAGTCCAAGTGATTATAAAAGATACAGAGTACAGTTAGCTAATTCAACATATTATATCTTAAAGAATAAAATATTTTCTTGAAGTTAGTTACAAGGTTAATTTATAGATTTCTTAGAAGGATATTAAAAGACCCAGCTAAAATTTTGATTCCATAAATAGTCTTTGTGAAAAACAATGAGAATACTGTAGTGCTTCATTGTTATCAGTCAGAAAACCTACTTGGATTAACATGTTGAGTCGCATAAAGTTTTAAACTGAAATAACACATTTTTTTCCTAGTTTCTAAATGAACCTGCTTGCTGGCTTCAGTTAAATATAGAACAACCAAACAACTTTCATTTAGTGCAGTACTTCTCCTTTACAAGTTTTTCTAAGGTTTTATTTTCTTATTTTTGAAAATGTCTCTTTGGTTACTTTTCTAAAGACACAAGAATTTGAGGTGGGCAACATAGGTAGTTAAATTGTCAAGTGCATGTATGTGCATATATCTTTGCATTATTTGCCTGCAAAATAAAGCACAGCATAACATTTGTAAAACCCATCCATTCACAATTGAAAATCCAGTTTCCCTATAGCAAATTTTCTTTTTTAAAAAGCAATGACGTGGCAGCCTGGCAGACATGAAGCTGCAATAAGTTATCTTTTTTAACTGTGTGCTTAATTGCTTTTTTATTCTCTCAACACTCATTCACAAATAATCTTGAATAGAATAGAATAGAATAGAATAGAATAGAATAGAATAGAATAGAATAGAATAGAATAGAATAGAATAGAATAGAATTCTTTAATGGCCAAGTGTGATTGGACACAGAAGGAATCTGTCTTGGTGCAAATGCTCTCAGTATACATAAAAGAAAAGATACATTCGTCAAGAGTCAAGAATCATCAGGTACAACACTTAATGATAGTCATAGGGTACAATAAGCAATCAAATCATATTAGGAAACAGTCAATATAAATCATAAGGATACAAGTGACAAAGTTACAGTCATACAGTCACAAGTGGGAGGGGATGGGTGATAAGGAGTGATGAGAAGATTAACAATAATAGTAGTGCAGACTTAACAGATAGGTAACAGATAATCAGAGTTGGAAGGGACCTTGTAGGTCATCTAGTCCAACCCCCCGCCCAGGCGGGAGACCCCACACCATTTCTGACAAATGGCAGTCCAATCTCTTCTTGAAAGTTTTTCTCTCTTCTTGAAAGACTTTGTAAATAGCTGGACAGTGTTGAGGGAATTATTTGTTTAGCAGAGTGATGGCTTTTGGAGGAAAACTGTCCTTGTTTCTAGTTGTTCTGGTGTGCAGTGCTCTATAGCGTTGTTTTGAAGGAAGGAGTAGAAACACATTATGTCCGGGATGTGAGGGGTCTGTAAATATGTTCACAGCCCTCTTTTTGACTCGTGCAGTATACAGGTCCTCAATTGAAGGCAGGTTGATAGTAATTGTTTTTTCTGCAATCCTATTTATCCTCTGAAGTCTGTGTCTGTCCTGTTGGGTTGCAGAATCAAGCCAGACAGTTATAGAGGTACAGATGATAGACTCAGTAATTCCTCTGTAGAACTGTATCAGCAGCTCCTTGGGCAGTGTGAGCTTTCTGAGTTGGAGCAGAAAGAACATTCTTTGTTGTGCTTTTTTGGTGACGTTTTTGATGATAGATGTCCATTTTAGGTCTTGTGATATAATAGAACCTAGAAATTTGAAGGTCTCTACTGTTGATACTGTGTTGTCTAGTATTGTAAAAGGTGGTAGTATGAGAGGGTTTCTTCTAAAGTCTACCATCATTTCTACGGTTTCGAGTGTGTTCAGTTCCAGATTGTTCCAGTTATACCACGAGGCAAGTTGTACAACGTCCTGTCTGTATGTGGATTCGTCGTTGTCTCTAATGAGACCAACCACTGTTATGTCATCTGCAAACTTCAGTATTTTAACAGATGTTAACAGATGTTTGAGATGCAGTCATTGGTATATAGGGAGAAGAGAAGTAGAGAAAGCACACAGCCTTGTGGTGGGGGTGGGGGCTGTGCTAATTGTACAGGTATCAGATGTGATTCTGCCTAGCTTCATCTGCTTCCTGTCTGTTAGAAAACTCATGATCCACTTACAAGTGTGTTCAGGTACCGCTAGCTGGTTTAGTTAGTTAGAAGAATGTCTGGAATGATGGTATTGAATGCTGAACTGAAGTCTACAAAGAGGACCCTCACATAGGTATTTGGAGATTCAAGGTGTTGTAGGATATAGTGCAGAGCCATTTTAACAGCATCATCTGTCGATCTATTTGCTCAGTATGCAAATTGCATGGGATCTTTGGAGTTTGCAGATCCGTGATGGTTTTTAGGTGGGACAACACTAGCCTTTCAAAGGTTTTCATAACTACAGATGTTAGAGCGACTGGTCTGTAGTCATTCAGTTCCTTGATGGAGGGCTTCTTTGGCACTGGGATGATAGTAGAGCGTTTGAAGCAAGAAGGAACAAAGCACAATCTCTAGTGATCTATTGAAGATTCAGGTGAAGATGGGGGCCAATTGGTGAGCACAGACTTTTAAGCAAGAAGGAGTCATCTTATCTGGCCCTGGTGCTTTTCCTGGCTTTTGTCTGTGAAATAGATCTTGCTTTTCTTTTTCTGTGATCACCAGAGGTTGTGAACCCAATGGGTTGGGGCCAGTTGTAGGAGGCTTGGCTGTTGTTGGTGTGTTTGAGATGGGGGTTGTGGAGATAGGTGGCTGTAGTTTCCTTTCAAACACATTCAGGTCATCTGCTAGTTGTTGATTTCCTTCTGCCTGGGAAGGAGGTTTGCTGTAGCCAGTGATGTTTTAAAGAGTTTTCCACATGTTTGCAGGTTCATTTGTTGAGAACTGATTCCTTAACTTTTCAGAGTAGCTTCTTTTTGCTGCTCTGATCTCTCTTGTTAATATGTTTCTGGCCTGATTGTATAGTATTCTGTCACCTTTTCTGTAGGCTTCCTCTTTAGTAGCTGCTTAAGTTTGGTTGTGAACCAAGGTTTATTGTTACTATATATTTGCAGGTTCCTTGTTGGTACACATAAGTCTTTGCAGAAGCTGACATAGGAAGTTACAGTATCTGTGAGGTCATCTAGGTCTGCAGAGGTATCTTCAAAAACATTCCAATCTGTGCAATCAAGGCAAGCCTGGAGCTTCAGCTTTGCCTCATCAGACCAAGTCCTCACTGATTTAATTGTTGGTTTCATGGTTTTAAGTCTTTGTCTGTAGGCAGGTACAAGGTGAATCATGCAGTAATCAGAGTGTCTCACAGCTGCTCATGGTAAAGACCTATAAGCATCTTTTACTGTTGTGTAGCAGTGGTCTAAAGTATTTTTGCCTCTGATGGGACTACATGCTGGAAATATTTTGGGAGCTCTTTCCTTAAATTTGCTTGGGAAGGGAATCTGGGTGTTTGGCTTCAGCCTCCATAATTTGATCACAAGAGTTCATAATGCCTTGTTTACACAAGCTTGTGGAGGAACATACACAGCTATTAGGAGAAATGAGAACTCACATGGAGAATAAGATGGCTTGCAGTTGATATGTAAAGACTCTCAATTTTCATCACAGAATTTATATATTATAGTTATATCCTGAAACCAGCTGCTGTTGATAAAAAACATAATCCTCCACCTTTTTTTTAATACATTTATTAATTTTCTTTTTTTTTACACTGTAAAACATCATGATATCAACAACGTTCTTGGCATCTATACAAGATTTTGTTTTAAATATCATAATACATTATATTGTGTTTATCTACTATTAAATAATATCTTTAGCTATAATTACTATTCTTATATCTTTACATAGTTTACAAAATTTTATTTTACTTTCTTAAGGGTTGTTTCAGTTAACATTTTTGTCTCACTTCTTGGTTTTGTTTGTTAGCCATTTATACCAATTGTTCCAAATTGTAAAGAATTCAGAGTCACCTTTTTCTTTCAATTTCATTGTTAGCATATTCATCTCAGCACTTTCTGTTACTTTGTGTGCTATTAGCTCTTCATTGAGGGTATTTGGTGTTTTCCATACCTGCGCAAAGGCTATTCTGGCGGCTGTTATAATATGTAACACTGGGTATTTTACTTCTTTCGGTAGTCTTTCTTTAATGATTCCTAATAGGAAGGATTCCGATCTGAGCTCAATCTGATAGCCAGTGATCTCTTTTAAGCAATTTTTAATTTGAATCCAGTATGTCCTGGCCTCGGGACACATCCACCACATGTGATAAAATGTACCATCAACTTTTTTGCATTTCCAACATTTAGGACTCATATTGGAGTAGATTTTTGCCAATCTTGTTGGGGCTAAATACCATCTATAAAACATTTTATATATGTTTTCTTTGTATGCTGCAGATACTGTTAATTTATAATTTATATTCCATATTTCCTCCCATTCCTCTAATTCTATAGTATATCCAAAATTCTGAGCCCATGCAATCATTGTACTTTTGACTATTACCTCTTCCATTTTAAAATCTAATAAATATTTATATATTTTAGTTATAAGTTTTTGTTCCAGTCCCATTAATATTTTATCTAGTTGGTTCTGCCCTTTGTCAAATCTAAAATCTTTTGAGTCTTTTTTATATTTATTTTGAATTTGCAAATATGGCCACCAATCGAATATAATTCCATTTTCCTTCAGTTCTTGGTTTGATTTTAATTTCCCTTGACTATCTAATAGTTCTTCATAGCTTACCATTTTCTGTAGGTCTAATCTATTTGGATGTATTATGGCTTCCATGGTTGACGGCCATCGTGGGATTTCTGTATAGTGTTTACCTTAGATTTTTTTTTCCAAATTGTAATCAATGAGTCTCTTATTAGGTGTTGATTGAAATAGGTATGTATATTGCTTTTATTTTCCCACAAAAATGCATGCCAACCTATCAAGAGGTCATGTCCTTCTAATGTTAAGATTCTCTCGTCTCTTAATTTAATCCAATCCTTAATCCAACTCAACACCGCTGCCTGGTAATAAAATTCCCATTCTGGTAGTCCGAGACCGCCTCCACTCCTATTATCTTGTAATAGTTTCATTTTAATACATGGCTGCTTGCCCAACCAGACAAACTTGGATTTCCCTAATTTAATTGGAATCATTTGGAATAGATATATTAGTTTTGGTAAGGTATTCATTTTCAACGTTGCTATTCTTCCTAATATAGACAGTTTCAATTTGGCCCATAATTCCAATTCTGTTCTGATTTGCTTAATCAGTTTAACATAATTGTCTTCTTTTAATGATGAACATCTGGGTGATATCCAAATTAACCATCAAATTTAGTTCATGTCTAATCATCCCTATTTCTTTCTTAACTTCCATATTTTTTGGGTCTTTTTGGAGCTCATATTCAAATTTTTTAATCCTTTCTTGTAATTCGTTCTGTTTCTTCCATTTTTCTTAGCTATATAGGCTATTGATATGCCTCTCACGAAAGCCTTTGTAGTGTCCCATAAATTTTGTAAACTAGTATGTTGTTTTAGATTAACCTTAAATAATGTTTCTAACTCATTTTTAATTCTTGAGATATATTCTTTTTCCTTTGTTATTTGTGAATTTAATATCCATCTCCTTTTCCTTTTATTATGTCCTTTCCATGTAATTTTAATCAGGCTATGGTCAGCCCATATATTAGGCATTATCTCCACTAATGTCTTTCTTGATTGCCCCATTAACCCATACCATATCGATTCTGGACCATGATTTTTGTGGACTAGAATAAAACGTATATTTCTTCTCATTTGGATTCCCCTTCCTCCATATATCTTCCAAATTGGTCTCGTGTGTTAAATCAAAAAAGTTTTTTGGTAGAATTTTCTTTTTTTTTCTTCCTAGTTCCTTCCATACTAATATAGTCTTTTTTTAACATCAACAATGGCATTAAAATCCCCTATCAAGCAAATATTTTCTTCACCTAGACTAATTATTTTATCATACAGTCCCTTATAAAACTTCTGGTTATCATTAGGGGCATATATCCCCACTAATAGTAATTGTTTTTGATGTAAATTAATTCGTATCATTAAAATTCTGCCTTATTCATCTGCATAGATTTTTTTTTGCATTTATCCCTTTTTTTACATAAATTGCTACCCCCCCCCCTTTTCTTTTGATCTGCCAATGCTGTAAATAATAGACCCAACTTGGGATATTCTAGATATTTTTATGCTGTTTTTGGATATGTACCTCCTGTAGGCATATAATATCAACGTTTTGTTTGGTTAATTTGGTTAATATTTGTTTCCTCTTGATCTGGGAGTTTAATCCATTGATGTTTATTGAGAGTAATTTAATCTCTTCTTCCATTGTTAATTCTGAGTCTACATAAATCTTCTGTTTGTTCTTGCTTCTCTTTAGGGTCTTATTCTTAGTCCTTCTCTCCTTGGGTATTTTCTCTTTTCTTTGCCTCTCTCTTCTTGGTCCGTTTCCTGTATTCCCTGTTGCTGATCTTCTTGTTGGTCCTCCTGACTCTTGCTTTCTGACTCTTCTTTGCTGCTCCCCTCTTCCTCTATTTCCATCAACTGATCGTAAAGTTCTTGTGCCTTTTCAATACTATCAATTTTTACTCTTCTTTCTTGCCACGTCACCAGCATTCCTTCAGGGACCAGCCACCGGAACCAGAAGTTTTGTTTATTCAGGAGTATTGCCAGAGATCTGTAGTCCTTCCTCAACTCTTTCACCCGCCTTGGAATTTGTGATCTCTTTTTCTTTATATACCATCGACTCGTCCTTTGTGATTCTATATACAATATCTCTTACATTTTTTCTGGCAAACCTGATGTGGACCTCTCTAGGCAGCTTGTTTTGTCTGGCGTAGTTTGTATGGATTCGGTAGACCTCATCTAATGTTTTCACTATTTCCTGTTGGTCCCTTTGAAATGCCTCTGTTATTAAGTGGGACATTATGTCTCCCAGGTCTTCATCTTTGGATTCCAATACATTTTGGAACCTCAAATAGAATGCTGCACGTTCCAATTCGAGATGGATAATCGAATCTTCTAAGTCTCTGTTCATCTCTTATTACTTTCCTGTCCATCCCTTCCAATCTCTTATCTGTTTGTTCAGCTTTAGTTTCTATATTCTTTATTCTTTGTTCATTGTTCTCCAGTGTCTGTTGGATCGTTCCCATCTTCTTCTCTAAATTTTGAATCTTACCCTTCATTTCTCCCATTTCCATCTTCATATCTGTATGGTTATTAACCATTGTCTCCTGCATTTTAAGTATCGTTTCCTGAATAGCTGTTAATGTTGCTTGCATCGTCTGCATGTTGGCCGTGTTGCTCATCTTTTCCGTATTCAACATTCCTTCTATTGTTTTTTGGCCCGCTGGAGATGCAATAGACATTGATGAACCAGACATCGGTTTTTTCCCTTTCAGGTTCACTGTTGTAGTACTGGTCATATTCCTAACTTTATTGTAGATATCTTCCCACTTTACCATTCACTATTTAATTTTTCTTTTGTTATTTGTTCTATTCAGTAGTTTCCCTTAGAATATAAATATCTTTTCCCACTTATGATGTTCTAAATTATTCAGATTTGATTCAATCTTTTATAGAATCTGAAACTAACTGAATCACCAAAATTAAAGAAGAAGGGAGAGAGCAAAAGGGATGACAGGAAGGATAATATCAAAATGAGAGAGAAAGAGTGTAATATAATATCCTAAAATATACTTGCTGTAAATTATTCTTATACAACTATTTTATATTACTATATTATGGTATATCAACTGTATTATTTATCTTTAATTGTAAAGTTCGGTTTCCTTTAAACAATTCTATATTCCACTTCTTATATATATGACCTTACTTATTTCATTAGTTATTAGTAATCAGTCAATCAATAATCATCAAAATAGTATTTCACCAGTTTTCACAGTTTCATGTCATTTTAAACTTTTAAATTCTTAATAAATTCAATCAATTCAATCAAACCTTAATCAAAATGTTATTTCATTAATTATATTCTATAAAAATAAGTCCAGTAGTATTCAATCACTTTCCTTTCCTTGTCCATTCACGTTTTGTTTAGTCACAGTCTGTTACATCAGCTTCTTTTCTCTCTCTATAATCTCAAAATGTAACTTCTGTTCTTGGGTTTCGTCCTGTCTCTCACTTTTTTTCCACTTTTGTTCTTCTTTTACAAGTCACAGATCCATCAGGTTAAACTCCAAATTCCTAGATAATCAGTCTAAACCAACTCCAAATTTTTCAGAACAAGTCCAAAACACCAGTCAATCTTTAATCAACTAAATCCTCCACCCTTTTATTTTACCTGATGTCTCTTCAATTCTGTCTGATCTAAATATCTGAAATCCTGGGATGTATATGGTGTTGTCATGAATTTGTGCAATAAGCCAGGTTTCAGTAAAACAGAACTGCTAAATTGTAGAAATCAGAATTCCATCTATTTAAAAGATGTATTTCATCCATCTTGTTAGCAAGTGAGTGTAAATTAGTCAGAAAAGTTGAAGGGAGAGGGAGTTTTTCCCCCCTATTCCTTAGTCTGTTTAAAATTCCCGCTCGTTCACCTCGTCTCCTTTTTCGGCGCTGCTGCTTCTTTCCTTTGTTTATTGTAATCCATAGCACCGGGGAATTAGTTAGAATCTCCTCCATGTTTGCAAAGACAGGAGGGGGTGAGGAATCAGAAAGCTGTTCCTTAAGGAAACATTGCCTAATTCTTAGCAGATGGTCTCGTGAATATGAAATCCGTAGTGAATTGCAGATAATAATAAAGAATAAAGAAACTATTAGAGCATTTCACCGAGGCAGCCATCATCGGCGCCATCTTGGATCAATCAAGAAGGGAAGAAAAGAAGACATGTATGTGTAAGGATGTCAAATACATGTAAAGATGTCATTCTGTGTTACTGTATTAAACATTAATTATGACTGAGCAACTCAATCATAAGCCAGAAAACATTCTAACTGCAGTGATCAATCAGAATATTCCAAATTAACTTGAAACAAAACATCCTGTTCTTGAAACAGAACTCTTAAAACGCTTATGTTTTGTTTCACTTTTAGACACTTGGAATTTTTACTTTGAGTTTAGAATATTTCAAAAGCCTTTTGCACATCCCTTTTGCAAATTTGTTCATTTGTTTTTTTTTTAGGGAATACTTGTATTTGAACTTTATATTTATTTATTAATTTTTATGCTGCCCATTTCATGGATACAGTAACTTTAGGCAGCTTGCAATATAGTAAAGAGTAAAAAAATGTAAGACAAAACAATTAAAATTAAGAGAATTTAAGAGAGCTAAAAAATGTAGCTACCAAAATCAAATCAAGTATAGTTTGCAAACACTTGACACAATTCTCTTACATAAATATTTGTTGGTCTTATGTTTATATCTAAATAAGTAGTAAGAATTTTTTTTTTTAATCTCTATTTAACATATCTTTTTAAAATAACAACAGAGGTTGTGGTCCTGACAATGATCACGTCTACTTGCAATTGCACCATTTGCCACCACAGCAACTAGCAATGCGTCTTCCTGGGATTTCAGAAACTGCTATGATATTTGCTGGTGTGGATGTCACAAAAGAACCTATTCCTGTCCTACCTACTGTGCATTACAATATGGGAGGTATCCCTACAAACTATAAAGGACAGGTAATTTCAAAACAATTGTTTATTTATTACATTTATATATTGTCCATCTCACTATTGAATTTTAATATTAATAGACTAGATGTTTATTTTTTATACACTGTTTAAAGCTTTGACAGTATATCAAAACAAACACTCTCATTAGTTTTCTTCTTGTACCTTAATCTAGTGACAATATTTTTTATTATAAGGTGCCACGTCTTGTCTATATGCATTTGTGCATATATATGTATATATATATTGACAGGTAATTACACGTGGAAATGGCAAAGATCAAATAGTGCCTGGTTTATATGCTTGTGGTGAAGCAGCTTCTGCATCTGTTCATGGTGCTAATCGACTTGGTGCAAACTCACTTTTAGACTTGGTAGTCTTTGGTCGTGCTTGTGCTCTTACCATTGCAGAAATATGCAAACCTGGTAAGTCTCTTTAGTTTTTAACATTTAAAATGGGTACATTTAACATTTAAATTTTGCAATGCTGTATTTTGTAACACACTTAAAAATTAAGGATGCTTCATTTATGTCATTGAAAATTACATGTAGTTGTCAAGTTATGACCATAATGGAGCCTGCCCATTGGGGTCAGAAGTCAGAACAAATGTTAAATCAACTGCCTCAAGTAACAACTAGTTATCCTTGCTCTTCCCAATGCATTTGTTAAACAAATATATGTGTCATTAATTTGAGCACAGGGTATTTTAGGGATGGGGGTGGGTTACTCTCATTACCTCTAATGAACTTATCTAATGTCATCTAATGTTATTTGGGAGCTTGGCTGCTAAAGACATAATTCTCTATGCTTTCCAAAATCAGCAAACAAACAAATTTAAACTACGTAGTCTAGAACATGCTAATTGCATCAGAATGGATTGGACAGAAATTAATGAAAAGGGGCAATCCATTAAATAACTAACTTTACACCACGAATAGATTTATAATCCATTTTCTTTGAATGGTAGTGGCCAGTACAAATTGTAAGTTGTAAGTGTCATAAAGAATGGATTCTTCTGTATTTTTATGAGATAGATGGGAATATGGGTAATATTATCTTTGAAGTGCTCTCTGAGCTTGCTTGTTTTCTTAGTGCTCTCTGAGCTTGCTTGTTTTCTTGCAGACGTTTCATTACCCAAACTAAGTAACATCATCAGTGATGATATTACATAGTTTGGGTAATGAAACGCCTGCAAGAAAATAAGCACCAAGAATTTCTCTCATCAACACTGAACTACAAATATACTCCTTTATTAAACCTCCTTTTACTGGTCCACAATAGAAAGCGTCCTCTTATATTGCATTACGGTGAGGTATGCTGGCCGTGGATAGAAAGACATTACAGAGGGTGGTGAGCACTGCACAAAACATTGTGGGCTGTTTCCTGATACCACTAAATGACATTGCTAGGGCTTAGAAGAGTGAGTAAGATTCTCAGGGACGATTCACACCCCAGTCAGCACTTCTTCACTCTCCTGCCATCAGTTAGGAGATATAGAAGCATAGCCAGCCGCACCAACAGGCTGAAGAACAGTTTCTACCTGTGGGCTATCAGACTTCTGAACAGAAAATAACTTCATGTCAACATAGTATGATAGATTTGCGGGGCTGGCGCGTTGTGCAACAAGATCACATAGTGTAATAAGATTGGGACTGGGTTAGGGACTTCTGTCCTCACTGTGAGTTGTGTTGGGGGTGCACGAAGGAGGCTCAGCCAATCTCATTGTACATATGTTGTACTCTGACAATAAAGGTAATAATAATTATTAATATTATATTTTCTCCCTGCAAAGAAACACTATGCAGTTAAATAATTTATGTTTATTTTTGTTAGGGGAATCAGCTCCATCAATTAAATCAAATGCAGGTGAAGAATCTGTTGCAAATCTTGACAAATTGCGTTTCGCCAATGGAAATGTAAGAACATCAGAACTGAGACTTAATATGCAAAAAGTAAGTAAGATCTTTGGATTGGAGGAAAGGCTTTTAATCTCAACTTGCAGCACGTAATTAATTATTAACTCAATTTCAGAATGTTCTAAATATTTTTCCCAAAAAAAATCTACCCTTGACTTTTCCAAATTTAATACCAATGATTCTATTTATAATCTAAACATTGATAAATTATCGAGGCCTAATTTGATATGGTTGTTGGGTTCAGCAACTTAAATTGAAGTTTGTTTGGTCCCAGAGTTCCCTAAATTGAACTTCTTATATCTCAGCTGTCTAATGATTTATGGGATTCTAATAATATTGCTTGTTTGCTGCATGGAGGATTTTCAGGATACAAATATATATCCCATAAGTTTTGGAAAAGTTTGTTTAAAAAAAGGGAGATTTATTTTCTTGCACAGAACCACAACACACTCCTGCTATCTTCTATAGCAGGGGTCCCCAACCACCGGGCCGCGGAACAACTCCTACCGGGCCGCTGGCTTGCTGGCGCCGCCATCTTTTTCATGAAAAAGTGCTTCCGGTGAGCTTTTCCGGTAGAAAGCTCACCGGAAGCACATTTTCATCAAAAAAAGATGGCGGTGCCCAGCTGATGCCGGTACCGGGCCGCGGCGCCCAGCTGATGCCGGTACCGGGCTGCGGCGTCAAAAAGGTTGGGGATCACTGTTCTATAGTGATTTTAGCTGCTATTGACTTTGTAGATATTTTTAATAAATGATGAAATAAATTTTATGTTTTGTATATAGTCTAGTAAAAGATAGTATATTATAAGAATTCTTATATACTGTTTAGTTATGGGTCAACAAGTTAATGTTGATTCTTAGGGACCACATATATAGATTTCTCCAGGATGATCTGATTTTTCAGGTCTTCTAATTGTGTATCTCATCGCTGTAACTGATTCCAGTCCATGTTGCTGCTAGTCATCTTTTCTTTTATCTTTCCTAGTATTATAAACTTTTCTATAGAGTTAGGTCTTTTGCTTAATTAATCCAAAGTATGATAATTTGGGGTTAGTTATTTGTGCTTCAAGTAAGAACTCTGTGTTGTTTTGATTAATGGTCCATTTGTTAGGGGGCTTTGGCTGTTTGTCAAAAAATCTGTAGATTATAGTCTGAAACTGACAACATATAAAAAAATGAGATCTCAGAAAATATTCTTCACAGAACAATTTCTGTGTATGGGAAGAAAAAAGTACACTGCTGTTGGAAGCTTTAGTAGAATATGAAATATCCATTTCATATGAATTTAGACATAACTTTGTGCAAAAATGAATTTGAGAATATAATTGGATAATTGAGCCTCTGAAAAGTACCTGAAGTTTGATTCTAATTGTTGTGGTTCCTCGACTGCCAAAGAAATGGCAATCAAGTTAGATGAGTCAGAGGAGATGGAGGGGATGATCTGGGTTACCATCAAAGCCGGAAGAAGGTTCTGAGGGACAGGAGGTCTCAAAGCCAGATGCAGAGCAGGGCCCATCTAGTCACACTCAGGCAGAGAGACAGCTGTTTTCAGGGCCTGAGATGAGCTGGAGGAGGAACAGCTGGACCCTGTTCCAGATGTGCGTATGCAATGCAGGACTGAGGGCCAGCTATTCAGGAAAAGAAGGAGACATTAACAAGCCCCTCTCCTGCTGAGATATAAAGAGGAGCAGTATGAGAGGCATTACTCCAGAAGAGCTCCCTCTGGTGGATTCCTTGCCAGGATTTCCTTGCCACTAACCAGGTCAGTCAGGACTCTGTGTTGGAATTGAAGTGATAATTGAGGCTCCCTGTGGGGAAACTAAGAGACTGTTACAGCTTGTAAATCACCTGTGGAGATGTGACCTGGAGCTTTGTTAGTGAATGCCGTGAATTCCTGCCTTTCTAAATAAAAAGGGGGGTTTCCTCATAAGTAGATTTGAGGCTTGTGAAGGCTGGGTCAGAACACCAATCACCTCTAACTAGTAGTTTATAGGTGCTGAAAACAACTATATATTTGTCTTAAAAGTCTGTGGGTGAGCTTTGACATAATTATTTTGGCAAATGTAGAAACTTAAATTCTTACTTTAAAGTTATCAAAGAAAATAAATTGAAGTATATTGCTCCTTCATTCTTTATAGACAATGCAAAGCCATGCTGCTGTGTTCCGTACAGGCCCTGTCTTACAAGAAGGCTGTGAAAAAATGTCCAGAATTTATAAAGATTTGGATGATCTGAAAACATTTGATAGAGGTATTGTTTCAATACAGACTTCATAGATGTGTGAAAATTCGTAAATTATTTTATCCAATTAACCTAAATGTATTTGCATCATTATTTAAATATATCGTGAGATGTAAAACCCAAATTATTATTATATCAATATTCAGAACACGAAGACAAGTCTCTGGTTCACAATTTCAAAGGTTTATTGTAGGAAAGAAAAAGCGGTTGCAAGTGCGGCCTCCAAGACCCTTCTCAATTGGATTGAGTACAAGGAGAGCAAATTTCACGACTTTAACAATACATTTTATATCCCAGCACAGAACAAGCCATGCCTAAAAAGCCCTCCCCTTACACCTCCTTATTTTCTGTATGCTAAACTACCAACTTGGGATCATCAGGACATTGTTTCCTGGGCCTCAATGTTTTATCTTCCTAGGCTGCCAAGCTGATGTATGTTCTTATCTTATTTATTCTCCCTAGCCTGGTCAGATCTTCCTGTTGTTCTAACAATGTATCGTGTCTTTGTGGAATGTATCGTCTATATGTGAATGACCAGGGCCAGGATCTTAGCTCCTCTTTGGCTTGGGTGATAACTTCTTTCAGTAGAAACAACAAAAGTGGGGGGGGGGGTTTCATGCAAAGATGAAGTTAGTAAGGGCACATCAAAAAGGAATGAAAGAAAAGAATCTTCTAGTTTATTTCATATACAAAATGAACCAAAGAGTTTTCTAATCTTGCTATATAATGTTCATTATAAAAGTGTAACTTATAATTTTCTCTCAATATTAAGCTGTAGAAAAATAAGTTAAAAAAGATCCTAACTGGGATCAGAATTTTCATTGCTAAGCAAAGAGGTTGCTAGATGAAATAGCATGTGACTACACCACTTACCAACAGCAGTTCCAGCAATTTTCGCTGCAGTTGTTAGACCAGGACCAGGATCATTATTAGGTGTAGTTCTCATGCTGTTCCTGCCTCATGCTGTTCATACTCACCTCTGCTTCAAATTTTCATTGCTTCTTCCCACCATTTCTGTCCTTTTGGCTCCCTTGCACTCTGCCATCTATCCTAACTCTGATTAGGAATTGATTAGGAAACTTGCAGCCAGACAGATGACAACAGGCAGAGGTAAGTATGTAGGCAGAACTCCCGTGCATGCATGGCAGAGACCTAAAGGCCAGCTGGCTGTTGGGAGGTGCGCGCGCATGTGTCAGAGCTGAACTGGGACAATGGCTCGCGTGCCATTAGAGATAATGCTGTGTGCCACAGGTTTGCCATCAGGGCTATATTCTGTCTAATCATCAAAAATGTAGATCTTAAGTTCATTTTTCTTTTTTATGCAAAAAATCCATAAGGGATTTTCAGTCACCACGAAACATATTGTCTTTAACCAAATAAGTCAGGTTAGCCATTTCAGCAAGTTCTGTCATCTTCATCAGCTATTACTTTATTGTAGGTATTGTAGATAAAGATCTTTGTGCATTCAATAATTTTGCTGCAGTTATCAAATATCAATTATAAAAACAATGTTCCATGGCTCTTTTTTAGCTCTTACCTTCAGTCTCAGGGAGGAAAGTTCTGATTTAAGATTAAAGATTAAAAGTTGAATATTCCTTTAAAATCCTCTAAATCTCTGTATTTGAGCCCCATATTATCTAGTTTTTTACATCATGATAAAATTATCCTTGTTCACATTTCCAGCATAAATTTGAAGTACACTTACACATATCTGTGTTTTCCCCAAAATAAGACCCTGTCTTATATTTTTTCCATCAAAAAAGGCACCAGGTCTTTCAGGGATGGGGGATGTCATCCACTGACTCATCTCACTTCTGCATGTCGCCCCCGGGCTCCTTTTCATTGTCAGAGGCCTTCAGAAACTTCTTTTGCTGGCAAGGCCTGCAAGGCTTTCCTGAAAGCCTCTGCAGCCAATAATAGAGCTCTGGTTTGATCTAGAGCTCTGTTATCAGCTGCAAAGGCCTTCAGGAAAGCCTTGCCGATTGCAGAAGAAATGGGCCGGCAAGGCAGGTGTCAGGGTGTGTGAGGCCTCCTGCAACTGTCTGAAGGTAAGTAGAAGGGCAGCTCCACCCCCCTAGCTTATTTTCTACCCATGCATGCTGGAGTGGGTAGGGTCTTTCTTAAGACTATTTTGGGGGGTAAGACTTATATTGGGTGCACATGTAAAAAAAAATCAAGCAAGGACTTACTTTTTGGGGGGTAGGTCGTATTTTCAGGGAAACATAGTACCAGATAATGTTTTTAGTATTATATACAACAGTATATCATTGGATAAAAATTCTCTTTATAACAATATAAATTTTATCCTTTCAAGCACATATTTTCCCATCATTCCCATGTGTATATTGTAATCAATGCCTTTAATCCACTTTATCATATATTCCTCAACCTTTGTTTTAAATTGGAATAAACTACATATTTTAGCAATTATATTTTATTTTTATTCCAGATATCTTAAGAAACAAAACTTTTTACAGTATTCATTGCTGATTTCCTTCTTTAAAAACAAAAATGGAAAAGGCAGAGGTAGAGATAGAGGTAGAGATAAGACAAGGACAGGGTCAGGAACCACCAGCCCTGTCACCAATAATGCAGAATATTATAGCTCCGGGTTGAAATGAGGCATCCTTGGTGTCCTCTGAGTTTGATTATTTTCTTGCAGACATCTCATTACCCAAACTAGGTAATATCATTAGTTCTCATGATGATGATGATACCTAGTTTGGGTAATGAATTGTCTACAAGAAAACAACCAAGTTCGGAGAGTACCGAGGATTCCTGTCACAAGTCAGGGAGGAGCATCTGCAGAGGAGATGAGTATAACCTACACCAAGCAGGGGTTTGTTAGCTGGGATGTGGATGCTCCATGTCACAGTCTGCAGCTTGCACCTGTCTCACTTTTGCTGGCCTTTAGGAGGAGCAACCCCTCATAGAAAAACAGCTGTTTTGTAACACCACAGCCAGGAGGTAGCAGTGAGTTACTTCAAGGCTCAGCAGGCAAAAGCGGTATGCACAAGG
This sequence comes from Notechis scutatus, assembly GCF_049901735.1. Classification (NCBI taxonomy): domain Eukaryota; kingdom Metazoa; phylum Chordata; class Lepidosauria; order Squamata; family Elapidae; genus Notechis; species Notechis scutatus. The sequence continues at coordinate 80,080,805 of NC_142025.1, read as the reverse complement.
AAATGTGTAGCAGAAAACCCAACATCTGGGGCGGCAGTAGCAAGTCCAGTGCTGTCACTGCTGTCACACTGAGGAAGAAGTGATGTAGGACAAAGGTCAATTGGCGATGGCAGTGGATAGGTAGTAGTAGCGTACAGGATGGCCAAAAGGGAAGAGATGAGGTGAGATAGGCGGGGATCACAAAGGCCTTGCAGATTGTGAAGTTCAACTGGGCAGTAGTGAGTAACGGGTAGATGGCTAAATAGATGGCCCAAGATTTTATAGAAACCATGACTTTCATGGGCCTGTCCCAGAATATCCAGAGCCCGACTAGTAATAGTGGTTACACTCCCAATTTGGTGTTCTTGTTGGAGCAGTGTCTATGTGACCTGAAATTGGTAGACCTGTCCTTGGTCCCCTTATGGTCAGATCACAGTTTGGTGGCAATAAGTTTCTCAAAAGCTTCATCCCCCCACAGGGAGGCAGTGCCTATTAGAGTGGTCTGCCCCCATTGACTAATGGACCCAGATCGGTTCCAGAAGGAGCTGGGGGTTATAACTACAGATCTATTATGCAGTCCAGCTGAGCTCTTAGTCACTGTTTGGAATAGGAAGATGACTGAGGCTCTGGATAGGATTGCACCCTTGCGACCTCTCTTCACCCGTAGACCTCTCTGTGCCCTGTGGTATACAGAGGAACTGAGAAGGATGAAATGCATGAGAAGATGTCTATAGTGCCGCTGGTGGAATCCAGGAGATGAACTTGATTGAACACGGGTAAGAGCTGCTACTAAGGCCTACCTTGTGGCAATTCGTGAGGCGAAGTGTAAATACTTCTCCACACTAATTGCATCTGCAGATAATCGCCCAGCGACCCTCTTTAAGGTGAGCCATCTCCTCCTAGGGAAGGGGGAGATTGAGGTCCACCTGAAGGGGCACGCTGGGGAATTTGCGGATTTTCTGGAAGACAAAATCGCTTGATTTCGTTCCCAGTTGGATGCCGGCGTGGTTGCTGATCCGGTGGAAGCTCCTGAGGCAGGTTCTTGCCCTATTATCTGGGAACAGTTTGACCCTGTTGCTCCTGAGGAAGTGGACAGGATCCTAGGGAGTATGCGCGCGAGCATCTGTATTTTAGACCCATGTCCCTCCTGGCTTGTGCAAGCTTCCCAGGAGATGACAGGCGGGTGGAGTCTGGCAGTGATTAATGCTTCTCTACAGGAGGGGACCATGCCCCAGCACTTTAAGGAGGCTGTGGTCCACCATCTTCTTAAGAAGCCATCGCTGGGCTCCACCCGGTTGGATAATTTCCGACCTATCTCCAATCTTTCCTTTTTGGAGAAGGTGGTTGAGAAGGTGGTTGTGCAGCAGCTCCAGGGGTTTCTGGATGAAACAAATTATCTCAAGCCCTACCAGTCAGGATTCAGGCCTGGATTTGGGACAGAAACAGCATTGGTCACACTTTTAGATGATCTTTGGCAGGAATGGGATGGGGGTAGTGCATCCATCTTTGCTCTACTTAACCTCTCGGCAGCTTTTGATACCATTGACCATGGGATTCTCCTGGGATGGCTTCGGGGGATGGGAGTGGGAGGCCTTGTGCTGTCTTGGTTCACTTCCTTCCTCTGCGGCTGCTCTCAGTCAGTGTTGTTAGGAGGGGAGAGATCCAGCCCTCGCCCACTGCTTTATGGGGATCCGCAGGGCTCAGTACTCTCTCCGCTCCTGTTCAACATTTATATGAAGCCGCTGTGTGAGATCATCTGTCACTATGGACTGAGGTATCACCAATATGCTGATGATACTCAGCTGTATGTCTTGGCCCATGGTGAGTTAAGTGTTGCTGTATCTTCCCTCTCACAGTACCTGGAGGTTGTTAGGGGCTGGATGGGGAACAACGGGTTGAAATTGAACGCTTGCAAGACCGAATGGCTCTGGGTTTAGGGTTCATTGGCTCAGGGAGAATTACCACCTTTAGTCTTGGATGGGGTGGCATTACCCCAAACAGATCCTGTGCATAATCTAGGGGTTTTCCTGGACTCACAACTCCTGTTCGAAGAGCAGGTGGCGGTCATGGCCAGGAGGGCCTTTGTGCAACTGCGGGTTGTGCACCAGTTACGCCCGTTCCTGGATCAGCGGTCCCTACTCACAGTCACTCATGCCCTGGTCACTTCTCGTCTTGATTATTGCAACACGCTCTACATGGGGCTGCCCTTGAAGAGCATCCAGAAGCTCCAGTTGGTGCAAAATGCAGCGGCCTGCATGGTTTTATGCAGACCCCAGTGTGCACATGTGTCACCTCTCCTGCAGGAGCTGCTTTGGTTGCCAATTTGCTTCCAGATTCAATTCAAGGTGCTGGTTGTCACCTTTAAAGCCCTTCATGGCTTGAGTCCGGATTATCTGAGGAAACATCTCTTGCCAGTAACATCTACCCGACCCATTAGAATGAGGAGGCAGGGAATGTTGCAGGTCCCATCCCTGACGGAGATACACCTGGTGGGACCCAGAAGAAGGGCCTTCTCCGTGGTGGCTCCGTCTCTGGAACATCATCCCCCCCAGAGATTAGAATGGACCCCTCACTAATAATTTTCCAAAAGGCACTGAAGACCTGTTTTTGCCAGCGGGCCTGGGGAACCCAGAGAGGAATGGAGCCAATCAGGTGGCTAGTGTGATCTGCTGTCGTTGGGGCAGGGGTTGGGAGTTGGTTTTTGTTTTGTTTTTTGTTTTGTTTTTTGTTTTCCCAAATTTTGTTCTATTGTACTTTACTAATTTATTTTATTCTTTTTGTTAGTATTTATTGTCTTTGTTTTTATTTTTTGTTTTAAATATAGTTTTACATTGTATAAGCCGCCTCAAGTCGCCATGGGCGAATAGGCGGCAGTATAAATTAATTAAATAAATGCAGGGTGGCCAAAATGGCAGAGCTGGAAGGAGATAATGGGGAGGGAGTTGAAATGTATCCTTGGCAGCCCACCTCCATTTATTACCATATGGTATGTTTCACATTGGGTCTAGTCATGTGATTACTCGCTTTATGATTGTCATGACTTTACCATAATTGCCAGACTTAATTACGGTTGCAACTTGTGGACTACCTATGCATTACAGTCCTAGCACAGTAATCTTAAATTATAGGAAACAGATTCTGGTTGAAAGTTTAGAAAAACAGTGGGACCAATTACTAAAAAAATATATGATAGGTTTGCCTTTGTTGCAGATATTCAAACAGAAGTTAAACAACCAACTGCTCATGTTGCTTTAATTTAGATTCCTTCACTGAGAAGGGTTGAAATCAGTGACTTAAATAGCTTCTTCCAATCCTGATTTGTAGAAAATTCTAAAAATAAAGTCTGTGGCAGAAAAGGCTGAAATTATAATTTATGCAATTTGAAGGTATTTGTGCAACTGTGTTAATACTCTTTTTATTCACTGGATAAATTATTTTAAGAATGGTTTCTCCTCATTATCATAGCAATTACCCGACCTCTTTTGGTATTGGGTGAGTTGCAAGTACTGCAGCAGATGTGGCATCATAGAAATGAAATCTTTGAGGCAATTATACAACTACATCTTCGTTTTCCTTGCCTGCTGCTGCTTTTCGGGTCCTGATATAACTTGTTTCTATACTATTGAAAATGTCATTTGGAAAGCTGTTCAGCTTTTGGAGATTTTTTGTTTTCTTTCTTGCAGCCTAGAAACCCCCTCATACATGAGAAATTCACAATTAATTTCCCTACTCAGAAGTATGCCTTGTGTTCAGTATTGATTGCTAAATATATTTATCAAGTTGCTTTTGAGTCTTAAAAAAGTATTAAGCTTCTTTCTGCTTTCTGTGCTAGTACTATTACATTATACCAAAGGAAGAATCTGGTGAATCTGCTGAGGTTCTTTCTCCCTATAATTTCTAAAACTGCTTCATACTTTTTGTTGTACTTATAGGTGTTGTTTGGAATACTGACTTGGTAGAGACTTTGGAACTACAAAATCTCATGCTATGTGGTTTACAAACTATTTATGGAGCAGAAGCTCGAAAAGAGTCACGTGGAGCTCATGCAAGGGAGGACTATAAGGTACATATTTATTTAGAAGTTATTTCTTCAACTGCTATCATAAATACTCTTCATGTAGGCAATATAAGGTTTGTACTTTTGATAGAGCTATTCTCAATGCCTATTTCTCTATCAAAGAAACTGTACTTATATTGTATTGTAATAGCTTAAGAATGTGTCTAAACACACTGTTTTCTGTCACTGAAATTATAAAAATACATAATGTCATTATCTTGATCACTTTAATGTGTTTCATATTTCTTAGAAAGGATTCTTTTGCGAAATGGTACAGACCACCAAAAGGAGAGCATGGCTGTCTTCAATGTTTTCCCAAAGAGGCATTTATTATAGAAAATGTCTACAAACTTATTTTTTAACCTCTAGCTAACCATGTATATATGAATGTGTATCTATTTATCTATCTATCTACCTACCTACCCATCCATCTATACTGTCACAAAGGTTCCATTTAGCTACTTTGAAGTTTATTTATTTTTATTTTTATTTATTTATTTTATTTGTTAAGCGATTATAAGGTAACAGGTATAAATATAAACATAGTTATGAATACATGAAAAGGATACGTAGAAGAAAAATAAAAAGAAACAATAGGACAGGGACGGTAGGAACGTTGGTGCACTTATGCACGCCCCCTACAGACCTCTTAGGAAAGGGATAATGTCAATAGTAGACAGTCTAAGGATAAAGTTTTTGGGGTTTGGGGAAGAAACCACAGAGTCAGGTAGACTATTCCAGACATTGACCACTCTGTTGCTGAAGTCGGATTTCCTGCAATCAAGTTTGGTGCAGTTAACCTTGACTTTGTATCTATTGTGTGCTCTTGTATTGTTATGGTTGAAGCTGAAGTATTCATTGACAGGTAGGACATTGCAATGTATGATTTTATATACTATACTTAGATCGGACCGAAGGTGGCGTAGTTCTAGGTTTTCTAGGTCTAGAGTTTCAAGTCTGGTGGCATAAGGTATTCTACAACGAGTAGAGGATTGGAGAACATTTCTTGTGAAATATTTCCGGACTTTCTCAACTGTATTAATGTCAGATACATAATGCAGGTTCCAAGCTGATGAGCTGTATTCAAGTATTGGTCTAGCAAATGTTTTGTATGCTCTAGTTAGTAGTATGATATTACCGGAGAAAAAGCTACGCAGGATTAGGTTAACAACTCTTAATGCCTTTTTGGCTATGTAGTTACAGTGGGCTTTAGCACTTAGATCATTAGAGATGAGTACTCCAAGGTCGTTGACAGAGTTTGGATCATCAACAAAGTCTTGACTATTCAGCTTGTATTTTATTTTCTCTCTTTTTTTTTTGCCAATATGTAAGACAGCATTTATTAGTTGAAATTTGAAATTGCTATTTGTTTGACCATTCTGATACATAGTTGAGGTCTTTTTGAAGGGTAGCAGTATTGTCTGTGGTGTTGAATAGCTTTACATCATCAGCAAAGAGAATGCAGTTGCTCGTAATATGATCACAGGTCATTTATGTAGAGTATGAAGAGAGTTGGTCCTAGAACCACTGCCTTGAGGGATCCCTTTTTGAAGATGGGGATGACCGTGGCTAGTGACCATAGGTTTGGCAAGGAGCTGGTTCTGAAAGATTTTCCAAAGATTATGCTTAGAGGTTCAGCTATGGCAGTGGATAGCTTTTTTAAGAAGTAGGCACATATTCCATGCAATCCAATAGATAGAGATGGTTTGAGATTGTGTAGTGCTTTTTCAACATTGTCTTCTGTAAAATCGATATGTATTAGATCATTGTAGTTGTCTATGGTTCGACTAGGAAATATTGGGCATGCTGTTTACAAATACTGAGCCAAAGAATATGTTAAAGAGATTGGCTTTAATGGTGTCATCGTTGCAGTCTTTACCATTTGGTCCTTTCAGGGGTGGGATGGACCTTGAGTCTTTTAGTTTGTTGTTTACAAAATTGTAGAAAGTGCGGGTGGAATTGGTGTGTAGAAGGTTTTCCTCTTGTTTAATGTGATAATTGGTGCATTCAGTCTTTATCTGATGGCATAAATTTTTGTATCGGCTTTTGAAGTTGTCAACGTGACCAGATTTGTTTTTCCGCCAAAGTGATTTCTTTTTGGATTGGAGCTTCCTTATTGTTATGGGTAATTTGTTTTTTCTGGTTTTAGGGAGTTGTTATTGGCACATATAGCTTGATGACTCTTTTGACTTCAAGTAAAAATATGTTGTAATGGTCTTCAACAGTATTGCATCCAGTGAACAGAAGTTGCCAATCAAGAGATGAGAGATTGTTGTCTATAAGATCATAGTTGCCTTTTTTGAAGTTTTAATTGGGGATCCTGTCGTTATGATGATTTTTGTGTGGACGTATGTTGAGACAAAAGTCAATCATGTTGTGGTCACTGTTGGAAAAGGATTCTTTAATTTGTATTCCGTAAATTGAATTCAAACTATTGCAGAAGATGAGATTGAGGCAGTTGTTAAGTCTAGTATTGTTGGTTACTAGTTGTTCCAGTCCCAGATTTGTTATAGCATTGTAGAAGGTTGCATGTATGGGTTCAGTTTTACATTCATTTAGGGTCCAGTTAATATGAGGTAGATTGAGGTCACCAAGAAAGATAAAAACGTGGGCAGGATGTTGCCCATGTTAATAGTGAATTTAATTTGTTTACATGTTTGATGTCATAATCGGGCTCTGTAACATAGTAAGAATCAAAATGTGATATTTAAGGACAGTTAGTTAGGGGCGTGCGTGCCTAGTTTTGAGTGATGGTGGGTTGGATGAGGTAGAGTTGGATGTGGAGTTGTGGGTTGTGTGACTTTCTTTTGATGCAATCAGCACAGTAGTCAATGTATAGGTCCTTCTCTCCACTGTCTAGACATTTTTTGAGTTCTGTGCGGAGTTCACAGGAGCAGATTCTTTGCAGTATGGATAAGTCTGGTCTTGAGCGAAGTTTTTTATGGTTGGGAGTGGTTTTTGCAAGCGTTTATTGTATGAATGAATATACATGTGCTGGGCTCATTTTTGCATACAACTCTACAAAATCTTGGGGCTACCGAGCCGTCATTGTATTTGAACTCAGGGCCATCTCTGGTTATTTCAATGATATCTTCAGGAGAGATGTTTGTTGTATTGGAGTTGCTTATGATATTGCAAACTTTGGTGATGTTGTCTGATTCGTTGGTATCTTCAAGACCAAATAAGATGGCATTTGGATGCTTCTGATCATGTTCTATGATGTCTCTGATGAGTAAGGGGATATCATTTGTGGAATTATCCCCCCCCCTCCCCATTGAGAGGTGAAGGGAAGATGCTTCACCAGCTGCTTTACTTGGAACAGCTTACATTAGCAATAGCAGTTAGATTTACATACAGCCCCATAATGCTTTACAGCACTGTAAACCCTGGAGGTTTACAGTGTGACTGTAATGGAGCCTAATCCAGCCATCATATTGCCCCCAACAATCTGGATCCCCATTTTACTGATCTCAGAAGGATAGAAGACAGAGTCAACCTTGAGCCCTGTCAGGATCAAACTCCAGGCTGTGGGCAAGCTTGCCTGCAATACTGTATTCTAACCACTATACCACCAGAGCTCCTACATCCTCTACAAATAGTCCCTGTGATATGATTGCAATGGAGTCTAATCCAGCCCTCTCAAGACATCCTCATGCTCTGCTTCCTTCCTTCCTCTTGGGTCCCCACAGGTATTTTCCCATGACCACCAGGTTCCTCAAGTCTTAATTCTTACTCCACTAGGCCAAATACTCTCCTCCAACTTACTTTTGAAGCAATGGAACAGGTTGCTTTGTCACTCATGATTCCTGAATCATGCAGCTCTGAGGAACCTCATTAAGGCAGCACAATGGAATGATTTGTCCCCCATACGCTTCTACAAGCAAGTGGAGGCAAAATTGAGCTGCTTCTATGTTGGCCTTGCAAACCTCTACATTTTGCTTCATTAATAAGGTTGCACAATGCTGCACAGAACTTCTGAAAACAGTAGAAAGCTTCTGTTGAGCTATGCAAACTGTATTCAGGCAGCAAAATAGAGCAATTTATCCCTGAGCCATACAGCGGTGACCCAAAAGCAACTGCCATTTTGTCCCTACCCACTTTTGGGTGGGGAGAAAATGGCAGTCACAAAACAAATTCCCATTTTGCTGCCTTAATGAGATTTTCACAGCACTGCAGCAAGATTCTAGTATCGCACCATGCAACAAAACAACCTATTGCAGCACTATGAAAGGCTTTGGAGCTCTTTAAAAGGTAAGTGAGGAGGAGTGTGTAGGCCTGGAGGAGTGGGAATCAGTATAAGTCTTGCTAGGAATTGTTTGGGCAAATACTTTCAAGGATTAAGGGAGGGAGAAGATAAATTGGGAAGCATCCTTGTGGTCTGTCACAAGGGTGAATGGCAGTGTTGCAGTGGCTTTTGGAGAGTTTGCCATAATTCCCAACATCTGTTAAGCAACAATTGTAAATCATGGACTACCCATATCCTTAATATTATCAAACAACAACCTCTGCCTATCAGATCCATGGGAAGGACTTGATAAAAATGCCAGATCCAATCTAAACATCTGGTTGACTGAAACAAATAATAATAATAATAAATAATAATAACAGCCTAGATAGGAAAACAAGAAAACTGATGACCATGCACTATGTGCTGCACCCACTTAGTGATGTTGACAGGCTATATGACAGACCCAGAAAAGCAGGTGGCAGAGGAATTTTGCAAGTGAAGCAGACAGTCGAAGAAGAGAAGCATACTCTGACAGATTACATGAAAGACGGTGTTGAACCAGCTTTGATGGAAGTCAACAAATAGGAAGCTGCTCAAAGTGCAGCAAACCAAGAATCAATACAGGAAAACAGCAATAAAAACTCGGGCTGACAGCTGGTGTAACAAAGCACTGCATGGACAGTTCCTTGAAAAGATCCAAGGAAAAATAGATAAGGAAAAGACCTGGTTATGGCTGACCAACGGAACATTGAAGAAAAAGACAGAAGGCCTGATTCTTGCAGCCCAAGAACAAGCCATCAGAAGGAATGCAATCAAAGCCAGAATAGAAAAACCTGCTGATGACCCCAAATGCAGACTCTGCAAAGAAGCGGACGAAACCATCGCTCACAATCTGAGCTGTTGCAAGACAATGGCTCAGACTGACCACATACAACATCACAACACAGTCGCTCAGATGGCCCACTGGAACTTGTGTCACAACTACCATCTGCCTGTAGCAAAGAACTGGTGGGATCATAAGCCCGAGAAAGTGGTTGAAAATGAGCATGCAAAACTACTGTGGGACTTCCAAATACAGATTGACAAAGTTTTGGAACACAAACTACCCTGGATATCACGATTGTGGAAAAGAAAAAAGTGTGGATCGTTGACATTGCCATACCTGGTGACAGCAGAATCAACAAGAAACAACTTGAAAAAAATCACCAGATATCAGGACTTGAAAATCCAACTGCAAAGACTCTTGCATAAACCAGTGCAGGTGGTTCCAGTGGTACTCGACACACTGGGTGCTATGCCTAAAGAGCTAGGCAAGCACTTAAAAACAATTGGCGCTGACAAAATCACAATTGGTCAGCTGCAGAAGGCCACCTTACTGGGAGCTGCTTGCATACTCTGCTGATACATCACACAGTCCTAAACACTTGGGAAGTGTTCGACTAGTGATTTGTGATACAAAACCCAGCATAGTTATCTCATTTGCTGTGTACGCTGTTGTTTTTTGTGTATAATAATAATAATAATTGAAAGCAAAGATAATAACAATAGTAATAGGCACTATGGACCAATCCTAAAATATCTGGAGCACCACTTGAACATCACCAGCATTGACAAAATCACTATCAGTCCAATGCAGAAGGTTGCTTTACTTGGAATAGCTTATATCAGGGGTGGGTTTCTACCAGTTCTGTCCACTTCTGTAGAACCGGTAGTTCTGAAGAGCAGCAGGCCTAGAACCGGTTCTATGTCTGCTGCCGTTTTGGCCCACCCACCCCCCGCCCAGGCTTTTATATGACCTTTATTTGCGCGACACAGTTACAGTTGAAAAAGCAGGAAAAAAGGGGTTTTCCATCCGCTGCGTACTTGCATGCAGTGCTGCTCAGCTGTCCGGGCAGCTCAGCAGGTTGTAAATTGCACTCGCACGACTCGCGCATGCGCACACGACACTAATAGACAGAACTGGAAGTTATACCAGTCGGATCCCATCCCTGGCTTATATCCTGTGTTGATACCTTTAACACTATAGAACAACATCATTTGTCTTTCCCAATTCCTGGGAAGCATTTGACAGGTGGATAAAAATATCAAATCCAGTCTATGTACTCAACTTACTGTGCACTCAGTCAATAATCATTTTCTAACCAATGTACACATTTATGACCAAATTTCATCCATCTGACAACAAAAGCCTTCAGTGTGAAACTGTTTACAGTTTGGTATTTTCAAGTAGCAGTGCCAGGGAGGCAGAGAGTTCTAATCAATCAAGGCTACAGAGCTAAGCTTGTTAATTTGCAGTTATCACTTAGTGAAGCACTTGATGAAAACCAGTTCAGGAAGAGACAGCTTTAAACAATTACTCCACCCTTCACAAAGGGGCAAAAATAAAATAAAAAAATGGCTCAGGTACAGGTCACTGAATGGATGGCTGCAACCAGTGACCTTTGCAGTATCTCTGTCTGGCTCTGGTTCTTTGTCTGTCTCTTCTCTCTCTCTTTCTCTCTAGCTTAGCGACCATTTCACTTCTGATTTAAGAAATGGCATACCATCTTTTGGAAATGTGCTCCAAATATAATTCTTCCACCAGTGCAGAGTGGAGAATAAGTGCTGCAGGCATCTTTAATACAGTGCTTCTGTCAATATCAAGTGCCCATAACATATGCAATGTCTTGATTGAGCCTGAATCTGTAACTCTTCATTCAGTCCCAAACAATGAAAGTAGGAAGTCATAGAATGGAGACTTTGTGTTATGTTCCAGTGAATGGGATTAAAGTTTTGGGAGCAAATGTGCAATATTCTGAATGAAGAATTAGTGGAAGGTCTTCTGTTTGGTTGCATAAAGGAAGGGTGAGAGAGTACAATAAAAGAGTTCAGAAAAAAATACAGGAGAAAGAAAACAGAATTGCTTAATTCATTTTGCACCTCTTTATGTAAAAGGAAAAATAGTCCAACTTGACAAAGACAGATTAGTAACACAAGTCAAAATAGTCAAGAGAACACCTATCCACTCTAGATGAGTTCAAAGCATCAGGACTAGATGGATTACACCCCAGGGTTCTGAAGGAGCAGATAGACATGATCTTGGAACCATTGAACCATATCTTTCAAAAATGCTGGAGCACCAGGGAGATACCAGAGGACTGGAAAGAAGCTGATGTGGATCATCACAGGAAGAAATGAATCTTCAAAAAAGGAGGAAAATGGATCCAGGAAATCAGCCTGACATCAGTACCTGGAAGAATCCTGGAAAAAATAATCAAGCAACACATCGGCACACAATTAGAAATAAGCAAAGTTGTTACTAGAAGCAACATGAATTTGTCAAAAACAGATTATAAATCTTATTGGATTTGTCCAATAAGACAAATTATTGTCTTACAATAATTAGAGGTCCAGTTAAATGTTGTGGACGTAGTATACTTGGACTTCAGTAAGGCAAGTACAAGGTACACCACAGCCTACTTGTTAAGATAGAAAAATGAGGGTTAGACAGCATCACCACCAGATAGATTCATAACCAGCTAACCAATCACACTTAATGTATGGTTCTAAATGGAACTATATCTACAAGATTCTGTCCAAAATCCAGTACTGTTCAACATCTTCATAATGATTTAAATGAAGGGATAGAAAGGAAACTCATCAGAATTGCAGACAATACCAAGCTGGCACAACACTGAAGAAGATAGGTTTAATATCCAGAAGGTTCTTTGACAGATTTGAACATTGGCTCCTAGCCAACAAAAGGCAATTCAGTGGTGAAAAAAAGTACAGTTTTGCACTTAGGGAAGAAAAACCAAATGCACAGGTATCGAATAGGTGGTAGACAATCACTTAAGTATGAGCTAGCAATGTGCTGCAGCTGCCAAAAAAGCCAATGCAGTCCTAGACTGCATCAACAGAATGATAGTATCAATATCATATTAAATATTAGTACCACTGGTAGGACCACACTTGGAATACTGTATCCAGTTTTGGTCACTACAATACAAAACAGATGTTGAGACTGTAGAAAGTGCAGAGAAGATGATTAGGTGACTGAAGGCTAAAGCATATGTTGTGGGAACTGGGCATGTCTGCTCTAACGAAGAGAAGGATTAGAGGTGATATGAAAGCAAGCTTCCTGTATATGAGAGGTTGTCACAGAAAAAAAAGGGAATTATTTTCCAACGCACCAGATAAGTAAAAGATACAAGTTTATCGAAGAGAGATCCAACCTAGACTTATGGAAAAATTTCCTGTCAGAACCAGTGGAACAGCTTGCCTCCAGAAATTGCGGGTGTTCCATCACTGGAGGTTTTTAAGAAGAGATTGGACATTGTCCAGAATGGTACAGGGCGTGAGCACGACATTGGACTAGAAGACCTTCAAGATCACTTCCAATTTTGTTATTGTAAAATATATAAGAGCTGGGTTATTTAATTAGCAGACATTTGAATCTGTTATCAGTATGAGAACCAACATTATATTTACCATTTAAGGTGCGTTAAGCTAGTTATGTTGTTTTGAAAAATACTGATCTTAACTGAATGGGAGTTTAAAATATAATATACCCTCACATGTATTTTATGTTTTAGGTTAGGATAGATGAATATGATTATTCTAAACCAATTCCAGGACAGCAGAAGAAACCATTTGAGCAGCATTGGAGAAAACACACACTCTCTTACGTAGATGTGAAGACCGGGAAGGTATAAAACATTTCTTTAATTTTAATATTTATTTAGTTGTATAATACTTCTAGTAACATGGGTCTTGAAAGGAATGATTAAATAAATTATTAGAAATAATACAGAATACTGTGCTTGAAGGATTTATATGCATGTCTTGCTTTTCCTTTAGGAGTCAGATCCTCAACTGAGTCTTTTTCCATCTTTCCTTTTTTTTTTTTTTTTTTGAATAGTGAAGTATCCCTGGTAGAGAAGGTATAAGCCTGAAAGTCACTATGTGACTTTCACATATTCAACTATTGCATAATTGGATCTAGACCAGAAATTAGGAACCACTAGGGCAGTGGTCCCCAACCTTAGGGCAGTGGTCCCCAACCGATTCTATGGAGGGCGGTTTTTATGCAGACCGAGAGGCATGGTTTTGCACACTGCCTGGATTTTGTGTGTGCATGGATGGAGCTTCACTGACTTCCACAGCCCTGTTCTGTCTGTGGCCCAGGGGTTGAGCATCCCTTACATAGATAAAAAGAGGCCATGTTTGGGCGTGAATGGCGAGCTGATCTGTCCTTTTGGATCAGATGAATACACTGATTGATGTTGAAAGTATTTGTAATAGAATTACAAACATGAATTTCATTTTAGGACCATAGTAGGTCAGATATACAGGTAATCCTCACTTAACATGCATTCGATCGGAACCATTTAAAGTTATAGCTGTTGTAGCAGCTGCTTGATAATGGGGTCAAAATTTAGGCATTTGGCAATCGCCTACATTGATAATCACAGCATGCATGCAATTCTTCCAACTCACCTATTCTCCCCCATCTCTACTTTATAATCTGTCACTGTCAACCCTTGCAATCCCAGCTGACCTTCATTGTTTTCTTGCCAACAATTTGTATAAGGCAGGAAAAACGGGAAGTCCTTACCTAACAATTGTATTTTTTCTTACCTAATAACTACACTGGGATGACTGGAACTCCAATTGCTAAGCAACATAGTTATGTGATATGTTACATAATACCTACTTTTTTAGCAACAAATATTCCAGTCCCAATTAAGGTAATTAAATAAAGTCTACCTATATTTCGTATTGGGGCTACAAGCTAGATGATTTGGAGATACAGGCCAGATTCAGCCTAGTTTGAACCATTATTATATCAAAATATTGTCATATTTAATCTCACTTTTCTAAAGTCACCAATGTGCTTTACAATACAAATAGTCCTTGCTTAACAACTAAAGTTGGACTTCAAATTTTAATTATAATTAATTGTAGTTAATCAGGTTACATGATATCACTTGATTTTGCTACTATTACCATTGTCAAAGTGAGTCACAATAGAAAAAAAAGTGAGTCACAATGTAAAAAAAATCATGTAGTCGTTAAGCTGATCCAGTTTCCTGAAGGGGCATTTTTGCTGGAAAAGAGCAAAATAGCCCATTAGATATTGCAGTCATATGACAGATTCTGCAGCCAGTCATGAATGCAAGCCAATTGCTAAGCACTCTAACTGGTCATGTGGTTGCCAGGGGATGGGTGCAACAATTGTAACTTTGAGGATGGATTATAAGTAACTTTTTGTTGAATCCATCACAATTTTGATCAATAAGTCATCAAGTAAGGGCTACCTGTACTCCTAGCCTTACTTTAAATAATAATTTCTAATACAGTGTACCTCAGTACTTCAGAATTTGTTGAATTTTGTATGCAACACATTTTCATGTGAAAATATCCCAGTATTCAGCATATTTTGGTACTCAACACACTGCAAAGGATGGAGGACAGCCACAAAGTGTGGACAAGAAGCTGATTATACTGGGAAGGTCACTGATATAGGAAAAGGGACAGATAGGAAATCCTTCCCAGCCTAAACAAAGGGCCACATAAGTGACATGGTTTGTTTGATACTCATCCTTTTTAGTATTCATTTGCCTCCCTGAACCAATTAAGGATGAATACCAAGGTACCATTGTGTGTGAGTCTTGGGTATTGGCTAGATAAGGAAAATCTAATCTAATCTAATAGGGCAGGAGATTGGGATAAATCTAATAGGGCAGGAGATTGGGATAAATAATCTTTATTTATTCTGTAGGACGCTAAATAAAACCTCTTGATCCTGCTTAGATGGTATTTATTAAAGGGACTGATCCTAGGTGAACAGCATCTTATATGTTTCTGACTTCCCGCAATTAGAAATATATGTAGAACTATCTTGGCATGGTTTCAATGGCCTTAATGCTTACTAAGCCACTTTATAGCAAAGGTAAAAATTATATTGATATATGATCTGGAAAATGAAGGTTCACCAAAGGTTAAATATGACCTGAAGTTTGAATTAAAATTTTGTTATATAAGAATTTATGCTACTTAATTACAGAAATAAAAAAATATAATTTCAGTATGAATGTGGCAATATTTCTTTATAGTCTTCATTTCTTTCTTACAATGTTTTTCACATAGCTAAATTTTAAATATTTATGGTAATATATCATAATAAATTGTAAATGTATTAATATCAATGTAAATAGTAAAATCAGAATTTGTACAGGGTAAATGAGATATATAGTATTAATAATACTTTATTAATAAGATGAACCCTTATTTTTTTTTAAAGGTTACACTGGATTATAGACCTGTAATAGATAAAACTCTGAATGAAGAAGATTGTGCTTCAGTTCCTCCAGCTATTCGGTCTTATTAGTTATTTTGATTTGAATTTTTGTTTTTAATGCATATGCAAATATACGAAGCAAATGTTATCTATTGTAGTAGATAAAATAGCAGTTAATTTAAAGCTTTCAAAATCCAAAATCTGCTCTAATTTTTTATGTTTGATGTGTGAGAAAGCTGAGTTTTGAGACATGAGCTACATACTGCTATATCAAAATGTTCTTGCATGTGAGTCAGTTTCTAACTTTCTCAGTACACTAGGAATCTGCTTATAGCATACATTATTTACATTCTCCTGTAATAAATTTCTAGTGTGTTATATTAAGAAACTATATGCATATGATGGAAATGAGGGGCTTTTATTGAATGTAAGAGCATCATCAGGATCAGCAATGTAGAGTATTATTTACTAGATTGATATGTGCTTACATACATTTATTACTGCATTGTAACTTTTAGTAACTAGGTAGCATTTAAAAATGTAATTGCTGCAATCATTGTGATTATGAATGTTATTTCAGATGGGCTTTTCTTGTTTGTTACAAGCACTAAAACTAAGAGTGTTTTTGAAAATACTTCCAGCTTAGTAAAATAAATAAAGATAAATTGATAATTATTGTGTCAGATCTGCCATCTTCAGCTTCTATGCTTTGCTGGCATCCTGTCATAAAATGCTAGGGAGGGAAGACAGGGCAATGGAATGTAGAGAGTAGCAATGAGAGAGAAGAGGGGCTGACAGCCCTGACAGAAACAGAGGTATGAGAATTGGTATGTTCAAGGACACCTGGCCTGTGAAAATAATGTGAAACAGCCCTGTTTGAGTCCAGGTATTTGCCTTGATAAGCTTTACATGTTTATTCAGCTGAATAAAGACATGCCCCTCAAAGCAAGAGGGAACCTTGAATACACAGAGACTCTCATATTTGTATATTTGCTAAATTATCTACTTCATGATCCAGAAGGATTGGCACACTCAACCAGACAAGCTGGCATACTCTAGATAAGATAAAGAAGTAGAGAAATAGCCAGAAGAGTACAGAAATAGTCATCCTCCTCCTTTGGAGGTCTTTCAAAGACATTGTGTGTCACTGATGTCCCGATATCAGAAGTGCTCTGGCCAATAAAAACATGTTCCCCAGACGGTGATTCTCCAAGACTTTCAGATTCAAGTTGCTGTCCGAGGCCTGATAAAGGCACTCAAGAACGTCATTTGGGCTTTCTGAGAGCAGCGGATATATTTTTCCTAGTTTCTTCTGTTTTGGAATGGCAGTTTGCAAGGCAATGACGAGATCTTGGAATGCTTTCAAGTATTCATAATGTGGACTGTCATAGCTCTCACTAGACAACTTAGCATTGGTCTCAGGGAAAAGGGCATTTCTCTCCTTAGCAGCTTCTCTTCCAATGTAAGGAAAACATCTAACATGACTTGTGGTCTGCCCAATTGGAGTTGTGAGTATAGATAATGGACAGGATCAGATCAAAGTATTTATGTGAGGCTCAGTGTAGGAACCAAGTCTGCCTTTTCACTCATGGAGATCAGAAGTAGAAAAAAGGGGTATAAACAAGGACATTCTGGAGCTCCCCCCTTCCAGTAGAAAGATGTTCAGCGAGGATCATAGGATGCGGGAGCAGAAGGAGCAGGATGCTAAGGTGCTGGAAGGCACCATAAGTCTTTTAAAATCTGTTTCTTTCCTTGCAAGGTCCAAAAAGGTAAACCTGTTGGTTTTTTCCGATGCTCCTTTGGGCTTAGTCTCCCATCGTCTCACAAGACTCCTAAGTCAATTGATCCCTGATGCAAAAGAGCACTGTATTTAACCAAGGTTTTGTTTTTCATATCATGACAGATTTTTAAGCTTATAAAAGTTCCTTACAACACACTCAAGAGGGCTGAGGGTATATCCTTTATTCTTACTCATCTTGATTTCAGATTTGCTCTGGGCTAAGCCAGACACATCCTTGCAAAACCTGTTGGGCCACAAGAAATCCACTGACATCCCCCTCTTCCCACAATGTGAAACCTCTGGTCAAGGGCACAATGGCCTAGCAGGGAGCCATGGGCAGCTGAGATCATTGGTTTCCGCCTAGGTCTGGTCAACAGCAGGTAGTATATAAGAGGAATTCCTATACTACAGCAACCTCACAACCTGTTGGATCACAAGAATACTGAGTTGCCCCCCCCCCTTGCTTTCTAAGCACTTCCAGACATGGAGGGTTAGGTGAGGCCAACCAGTCCACCCTGCTCTGGTCAGTGGTAGGGTAACTCAGACGAAACACACACCCTTTCACACAACACTCAAAAGCAAAACACAGACTAAAGAGGTGAGAGAAAAGGGGAAAAAGTAAAATGATCTTCCTTACCTAGTCATTAGCCTAGTCATCAGCCTTATAGGAACCAAATAGAGGCAATATAAAGCCTGGTCCTCCAAAATTTAGATCCCTGGTAGAGTCAAGAAGGGAGGTACCTCCAGGAAACCCCAGAAACTTGGTGCTTTTCTCTT
This sequence comes from Notechis scutatus, assembly GCF_049901735.1. Lineage (NCBI taxonomy): Eukaryota > Metazoa > Chordata > Lepidosauria > Squamata > Elapidae > Notechis > Notechis scutatus. The sequence continues at coordinate 80,062,702 of NC_142025.1, read as the reverse complement.
GGGCTTCCTGGGGCCGAGTACCTGCCCTATAGTCCCCAAAAATATTTTGCTGGTTTCAGGTGTGGCTCAATAGAAATGAAGACAGAGTCTAGGTATTTGCCTCAATAACTTTTGCCTCAATAAGCATTTATTCAGCTGAGTAAAGATGAGATCCTCAAAGCAAGAAGAAATCCCGAACACGCTGACACTTATATGTTTGCTAAATTATCTACTTCATCAGCCAGAAGGACTGGCACACTCCACCCATACAAGCTGGCAGACTCCAGCTAAGATATAGAAGATAAAGAAGTACAGAAATATCCACAAGAGAAATGTTTTTCCTCCTGCCTTGGAGGTCTTCCAAGAAATGTGAATGTCACCTCAGGGACATTGGGTGTTTCCTGAAGAAATTTCTATGATCTTCAAGGCCGGCTGAAGCAATGGTGCCATCCACATACAGGTAATCCTCGAGGTATGAACTTAATGGAGCCTGCCCATTAGGTTTGTAAGTCAAAACATTCATCAAATAAATCTGATTCAATTTTACAAAATTTAAAAATCAAATTCATTAATTGAATCAAATGGCATTAATTGAATCAAATGAAGATCTGATCTGACTTACTTCCTGCCTGGCTGCCAATCAGCTGTTTCCAGTAGAGCCAAAGGAGGAACTAAATTGCTCCAAGCTCACAGACCCTCTGTAGTTAAAAAACCCACTTGATGCTAATCAGCTCAAACATCTTCAGACAACTGCCCAGAGGGGGTGGAAATCACATTTTGATAATTTTGTGTAGAGCTGAGTTTTTCATAATTTTTTGAGCACCACTCTGACTAGTTTCATATGCTCTCCCAGGGTCTTGCTGTATATTAATGTATTGTTCAGGTACACGAAGACCCCTTTATACAGGTGCTAGTGCAGGACTTTGTTTATTAGTTGCATGAATACATCAAGCACTCCCTGCAGACCAAACAGCATCACTTGAAACTGTAACATCCCAGGGCGCAATTATATGCTGGTGTCTATTCGTCTCCCTCTTTTATCCTCTTCAGTAGTACACCTCTCTCAAGTCCAGCTTAGATAAATCTTCCTTTTGAATAGATAGTTTAATATGTCCCTCAAATGAGGGAGGGGGTACATGTTTTAAATGTAAATACAGTTTAGGCCCCTATAGTCCATGCATAGCATAAAAGATCCATCTTCTTCAAGACCATGGGGGCAACCATCCTTGACTTTACTGGTTAAATGAACCCCCTAGCCAGATTCTTTTCTCTAAATTCCCTCTTCCATCTTCCTGGATGCCATCAAGTACATTTTTTATTTGTATAGCTTGGCCTCTTGCATGATCTCAATTGTGCAGTCTATGGACCTGGGGTGAGAATGTATCTGCTTCCTGTTTGCTGAAGACCTCCTCAACTAGTTCGTGTTATTCCTGTGGAATCAGCAGCTCTAGCTCACCACCTCCCTTTAGTGTATTAGCAGGTTGCATTTTCACTCTCCTGGCCACAGGCGCATGGCATGACTTCACTAGCCCCTGCTGGTTGGCAGCTTCCCTTTGTATCTGCTATTTGTCTCTGTCCCAATTCAGAGCCAGGTTCCACTTTTCCATCACATTAACTCCAGGATCATGGGCCCGGTCATCGCTGGTATACAATGAAGTGAATAGTCTCTATGCTTTGAGCTTCACTGGTTTGGTCAGGCAGGTCACTGGCACTGTTATTCAGCCATCTAACTGGGAAAATGCCATGGTTGCCTTAGCTTTCTCAGTCTTATATCCAGCTTGTCTACTACCTGGAGGCTAATTACATATCTCATGCACCCTGAGTCCAATAGGGCTGTAAGTCCAATAGGGCTCTACTCCCAAGGAGGATGCCACAATCTCCAGCCTAGCCTTCATAGCAATGATGGTGCCATTTAGTATTGGGTCATCCACTCCTCCTGTCTTGGTTAGTACTACCATGGTCCCAGGTTGCCCGGGGTCTTCAAGCAGCCAAACTTTTCCCTCAGTTGCTCCATCGATGGGATATGGGTGGCGATTGGACCTCAGTGGGCTCCTTCCACTTGACTGGCCATCTCATCTTCCACCTGTTCCCTTGGATCACATTGACTCCCAAGGAGAAAAAAGACAGGTCCCTTCATAATAATTTATTACTATGGGCTTACTGTAGTCTAGATTGAAAAATGTTTATCCATCATCTCTCATGAAGGACATGCTGGCCTACCTTGTCAATGAGAAGATTTTCACTAAACTGAACTTGCAAGAAATTTACTGCTGGGTTAGATTCTAGTGGCGTTTAGGAAACTTAAGCATTTATTTATGGGTGAACCAGTGTTAAAGCATCTGGATCCAAACACCCATGTTATTATTCAGGCGGATGCTAGTGATGTAACTATGGGAGTCATATAGTTACAGACAAATTAACAGGGTTCTACAACCATGCACTTACATCGCTAAAGAAATAATTGAGACTGAGAGCAGGTGAGCAGTGTGGGAGAAAGAGGCATGTGCGATATTCTGAGTGCTCTTGACCTGGTGGCACTTACTAGAAAGGAATAAAGCTCCATTCAAAGAATTGACAGACAGACCAGAAAAATCTGGAGGCCCTGAAGACTCCCAGGAAATTGTCCCCTAAACCAGGGGTCCCCAACCACCGGTCCGTGGACCGGTACCGGTCCGCGGAACAAGTCCTACCGGCCGCTGGTTGCTGGCGCCGCCATCTTTTTGATGAAAAAGTGCTTCCGGTGAGCTTTTCCGGTAGAAAGCTCACCGGAAGCACTTTTCATCAAAAAGCGCATGCGCTCGATGAGCTTTTCCAGGTAGAAACCCATTTCTACCCGAAAGCTCATCGAAGGCATGCGCGCCATCTTTTTGATGAAAAGTGCTTCCGGTGAGGTCACCGGAAGCACTTTTTCACCAAAAAGATGGCGGCGCCCAGCTGATGCCGGTACCGGGCCGCGGCGCCCAGCTGATGCCGGTACCGGGCCGCGGCATAAAAAAGGTTGGGGATCACTGCCCTAAACAAGTTCACTGGGCTCAGTATTTAACCAGATAAATTTTATATTGTGGTAGCTTCCAGGAGGGAAGAAATTTTTACCTAATGCTTTTTCAAAGCTACCGCAATATAATAGTTCCAAGCCTGAAATCATCAGGCTGGTCATCCCATCAGTAGCTGGCAACCCCAATCATCACTAGGGCTCAGAGGAAATTCAAACATCAGATAGTGGATGATTGACTCAGTACGCTTAAAGCGGCATTAGAAAAAGATGAGTGGTTCCAAATCCACCAGACGGAGTGCATGTTATGTGATGGCTTAGTGGGGTTAGGGGTCAAACTATATATCCCAGCAATTCAGCAAACTATGGCTTTGAAAAAGCCATGACTCAAAGATAACAGGTCATTTTGGTTTTGTAAACACTCTACATCTTGTAAAACAACAATTCTTAGAGAACATTGAATATGTTATGAGGAAGATTAAAATGTTTGGAGAAATGGCAGGTTTAAGAATATATAAATCACAGACAACAATACTGACTAAGAACATAAATGTGGAGCATCAGAAGAAATTGGAATTTAAAACTGGTTTTAAAGTTGTGGAAAAGGTACAGTACTTAGGGGTGACTTTTATTGAGGAAAATTTTAAGCTTTACAAAAATAATTACAGTAAAATATGAAAGGAGATAAAATTGGATTTAAATAGATGACAAAAATTAGATTTAATTAATAATGATTAATTATTAATGGGTAGAATTTAAGTAGTTAAAATGAATGTACATCCCAGAATGTTATTTTTATTTTAGACTATATCGAGATTGATTAGAGATTCCATTTTCAAACAATGGCAGAAAGATATATCTAAATATAATTGGCAAAATAAAAACCAACAGTTTAGACATTAATGGCTGTGTGTTGCATTATTTTGAGGGGACAGCACATTTACACTGTCATACAAGCTCACTACACTCACTACTTTACATTGGAGCCAAGTGTCATTTCTTCAGTGTTCTCACATGAAAAGATATACTTAAATATTTACAAAATGTGAGGGGCTGTACTCATTTCTGTGATATACTGAATATATGCTGTAACTTTTAAAAATGAACATATTAAACAGAAAAATGCTTGTTTGTACAAATGTTTAGCTTGTTCAGAATACTAACCTGATTTGAACTGATTTGGATTTATTGTATTTCAAATTATTCTATTTCAAAAAGCACAAACTGTTTACATTGATTTAATGTATTTGTGAGACAAATAACAGATGTCAGCAACACCCATTGGTTTCAGAATGTTACTGAATGAAGCCTTATCCATTTTAACTTGAAATTTACATTAAAAGGGGTGGAACTTAGATGACTTGGCCACACCTACCATATTGAAGTCAGTGGCAGTGAGAGGACTCTCCTCTATGTGTTCTTTAGAACAGGGGTTGCCAACCTTTTGGACCTCAGGGACTACCAAACTCATAATTTTAAATCCTAGGGACCACTAATATGAATTTTGACTGATGGTGGCTTGCTGACAGTGAGTGAGTGTGTGTGTGTGTGTGTGTGTGTGTGTGTGAGAGAGAGAGAGAGAGAGAGAGAGAGAGAGAGAGAGAGAGAAGGAGAGAGATCTGATCTAACCTCTCTCTCACACACACACATACACACACACACAAACATACAGAGGGAGGGGTGGGATTCAAATTTCTTAACTGGTTCTGTGGGTGTGCCCTAATTTGTAGGTGTGGCTTGGTGGTCATGTGACTGGCTGGGCATGGCTTGTATGTAAATATTGTAAATATTTATGTAAATATTTATTTTTTTATAAAAAAAGAGCAACTTTTACCCAAAATCAGGCAAAGCGGGCAGGCATATTGAGTTGCTCACAGAATCACAAATTCACTCAGAGATCTGTCTTTCTGCCATCGGCTACCTGAGTCTGTCACATAAAATTTGCTTACAAGAAAATTCATAAAATTAACTCACAAAGCACCATGTATGTAAATATTGATTTTTTTTATAAAAAAAGAGCAACATTTACCCAAAATCAGGCAAAGCAGGCAGGAAGATTGAGTTGCTCACAGAATCACAGATTCATTCAGAGATCTATTTTTCTGCCATCAGCTATCTGAGTCTGCACTGAATAATAAAAGCTTCAGTGCTAAGGAAGGTTTGGCTCTGCTTAAAAGCAGAGCCAAAGATCTAAAGATTAGCTAGAAAGCAAGAAATCCAATGGCTAATCTAAATCTAAATAACTAAATAATCTAAATATATAATAATCTAAATAACTAATCTAAATCTCCTGGCACAGCAGAACAGCTGATGGGCGGGGGGAGGAAAAATAGCAACTTAGCAGGAAAGTTTGCCAGGTAAGGAGTGAGTGAGTGGGGAGGGTTCCCACGGGCCATGTGGGTGACGTAGGCTTGTGTTCCCACGCAGCCTAGATTAATTGCTTTGGGGGGGGGTGCTCTGGGGGTGACATTTCTCTGCGGCCCACCAAAATTTTCTCACAAACCACCAGTGGGGCCACGGCCCACTGATTTGCAACCAATGCTTTAGAACATACAGTGCATTCAGAAAGTATTTAGACCCCCTTCACTTTGTTAATATTGTTATGCTGCAACCTGATTCTACAGTTGTTTAAATTATTTTTTTTCTCATTAATCTACACTCAGTACCCTATAATGACAAAGTGAAAACAGAACTTTAGGAATGTCTGTAAATGTATTTAAAAAAATTCAAATATCACATTGGCATGAGTATTCAGATCCTTTGCAATAACATTTGAAATTTAGCTCAAGTGCCTCCCATTTCTATTGATCGTTGCTGACATGTTCCAGGATTTTCCCAGGTATTGATGTCAGGCTAACTGATCTGTAGTATCCTGGATCTGATTTTTTTTCTTTTTTCTTTGAAGACGGAATTACATCAATTCTTCCAGTCTCTGGAAGTTCCCTGGTGCTCCAAGATATGTGAAATGGTTCAATGGTTCCGAGATACTTAAGGGAGTATAACCTTTTTAAGAAAGAATGAACTTAGTGTATCTTGAACTTTTTATCTAAGGCACCCAGATACAGGATAGAAAATAAAACACAAAATTCAAAATATTTTGTGGAAAATACATATATCGAGCTAACTCAGTTATCAAACAGTAATAATTTTCAACTTTGAACAATTACTTATCAAATTTTAAAAAACAAAAAAAGAAAATGTAATAAGCCTTCTAGCTACTCTGCCCCAATTGTCCTGGATGGAACATGGGAGAAGACCACACATATGCAATGGAGCCCAAGAGATATATCTGATGGTTGATCATATCCTGAATTTTTCCAAGGCTACTGGGATAAAAAAAAAAAAAAGTAATTTCCCCATAATGAAAACAAAGTGCATCTATAACATGAAATACATTATTGCTAGAAGTGGAAAAAAGACAAGGCGAAATTCAAACAGGCAAAATATTATGTTTGGAGAACATTGTAGACATTTTTAGGATTAAAAAAAATCTGAACAATGAAGGAGTTTCTAGCAGCTTTTTTTCTTGTACAAGGTCTTGATATGAAATAGTAAAGCCAATTTTATTTAGCGGTTATGGCACCAGGGAAGAAACTGAGACTGTGAGTTGAAGTTCCATCTTAGTCATAAAAGCCAGTAACTCTCTCAGCTTAACCCAGGTTGTAAAGTTGTTACTGTGTGGAAAATAGGAAAGTTGGATATGTTCTCTGGTTTGAGTTATTTGTAAAAATGAAGGCGGAATACAAATCAATAAAAATATAACATTTTCTAAGCCATCATAGTGCTCATGTGAAAAATTTCAGGTGATAATAAACCTTTATTAGCCGAATTTCAAATTGCAAAATAACCTAAAAGTTTTCGTTTTCAATGAGGATTTCTCAAGTATATGCTTTAAAGCAGGGATCTTCAAACTTGACAGCTTTAAGACTTGTGGACTTCAACTCCCAGAATTCCTCCCCCAGTCACGTTAGCTCAGGAATTCTGGGAGTTGAAGTCCACAAGTCTTAAAGCTGTCAAGTTTGAAGACCTTTGCTTTAAAGAGACATAAAAAAGAGGGAAAGAGAAAGAAATGTTGCCAGTGCGTAAGTAATTATAGGTGAAAACTATTTTTCCCACAACTACCAAAAATAGATTTGTCTCTCCAAAAAGGACACAGAAAAAAGGCATCAAAGTAACCTCTACGGAAGCTCGTTTGCAAGGGAAGCATGCGCATTTATTCAAAAATGTGTCGGAGATTCATTCGGACCAAGTAGGTTTTCCTTGTTATTTTACACGCCGCTGTGTCACTGGTTTGTTTTCTTTTTTTCCTGCTCGCTTTCAACTCCATCCGGTCCTCTTGATTGGTTCTGCGGGCGACGAAGTTTTCTCAAGTCTTTCCTCTTTTGGGGGGCGGGGGGTGTTACTTCCATTGGCTGCCTCTGCTCCGTCTCTGGCTCCTCCTTTCAGCTATCCACCTTCCGACGCCATGTATCGCTCGGTACCACCTTTCCACCGTTTTTGTTGTGTGGCTTTCGCTGTCGAGTCCCAGTTGCGAAGCGTCCGTCTGCAGAGGTGTTTCTACAATCAACCCCAGCAACGAGGAATGGTGAGCGTCTAATTCCATGTATCGGGGAGGAAAGAGGGACGGAATAAATGCTGGAAGGTGACCTTGAATATCTCTGGCTGTACCGGTTGCTCGTGTTAGGGAGGTGGAAGGGGGAAGACGGCGGGGGTAGAAGGTGACTTGGACTCCTCTTGATGAGGTTAATACTGCATAAAAGGATGAGGAAATGACGCCATCAAGCTGAACGCCTCCAAAGTACACATGGTGGAAAGCAGTCACTGAAGTGGTTTCAAAAATACAAATGTGTGCTAGTTGGTACTAATCAAGAAAATTCAGAAGGAATAACAGCATCGTTGAACCATATACAAAAAAGAATATCCCGGTTGCATGTTACTCTGTTAGGAACGATAACTGAATGTTAAGGCACTCGATGCAAAATCAAAATCGTGGCCTTGTAAAGTTCATGCCATTGTTATCAATACACTAATGCTAAAAAAAATCCTTGTGACGTATGCTATTGCCTGTCTAATCAAATAAAATGTATATGATATCTTTCAGAATCAAACTGCAGACCTTTCAAAGAGGTATGACTTATTTATATGTGCATTTACATGGCCTCCCATCTCAAACTAATGTTTGGGTGGTGGAGGTATTTTTTTTAATACACTTCATTTACATCTGTTTGGAGATTCTGTCAGAAGTTTTCCAGGAAATTCTTGATTTGTTTTCTTGAAAGCTTTATCTTCCAAAGAGTGAGAGACATGCTATTAATCAGTAGGGAACTCTTTGAATAAAGTGGAAGTCACAGAACAACAAGGACATTATGTTTGTGTAAAGCTGACATTTTAAGGGAAATTAAATCTTTAAGAATTTGTGTTAGTTTTGCCAAGATAAAAGAAGTGAAGAGGTTGAAACCAGGCTAGTCTACTACCTATGGACAAGACAAAAATGCTGTTTAAAAATGATAACTCTATTGCATTGCATCAATGAAACGATTTGATTTCTGTACAGTATAATAAGAACTTTGATATATAGAAATTATTGAAATTCTATCAAAATTATCTTGAGTAATTTGCAATAAATTTAGCTATCAGAAATCGGAATCCTTATTTATTTAAAATATTTATGTGGCTACTGCTCATTGGTGTATTGGCTCTGCCAGTTCTAGTTTTTGCTGAGAGAAACTTTGACCCTTGGAGAGTTGGTGAAATACCAATTAATTTGCAAGAAAGTAGTTCTTGTTCTGCAAATATTAAACCTGGAAGGGTTTTAGAACAGGTCAAAAATATATTGATTTCTAAGATAACATTGTGTAGATATATTTTGACAAAACTTTTTATAGATTACCCCATATCATACTGATTAACAAACTAGTGTAATGGATATATAACTGACTCAAAAACCATTCAGAGTGTTTATTAATGGTTTTCAACAAATTGAGGAGAAATATCAACTAGGAAGCTGCAGTATTCGTGGTTGTAACATTTTCATTATTTAGGTGAAGAGTTTATCATATTTGTAAATGATTTAAAATTGGGTGTAATATACCTTTGAAAAATATATAACATTAAAAAGATCTTGACATATTTGTAAAATAGATTGCAAATAAAACAAAATTTAAAGCGATTCATGCAAAATTATTCAATTACTAAATTGAAATTTGCATTGGAAAACCAGGTGCAATGCAAACTGTTGATTATCATCTATAAAACTCTATATGATTTAGGACTTGGATACCTTTCAGACTCTTTCTCTTACTATTTTTGCCTAATCAGTAAGATACAGTACGGTTGGACACACCACATCACAGCTATAAAGTATTGTCAGTTTTTGCAATCTGGAAGACCTTTTTTTGGTAGTTGCTATTCTGTGGGAAAAAAATCTCCCTAAAGTTCTAATAGCCTAAATCCCATTGGGCTTTCATAAAGCTGTGGAATCAACACTTTTAGCAAGCCCTTTATTTTTCCTCTGATAGTCTATTCTGATGGTTTAATCCTTGTTACTATCCTTATGATTATGTAATATCTATTTTATTATTGGTATTTAATGATTGTTTTAAGTTTTGTATGTATGTGAGCTATCTAAAGTTACTTCAGTGATTGAAATGGCATTCAGGTGAGGAGGGAGGGGATACTTGCCATTTGTACTGTACTTGTATAAAAGATCTTGAAATATAAATTGATTTATATAGTAGCTTATGGACAAATGCAGCTTTTTGGTAACTCAGTAAATATATTTTATTTTCCAAATCATGGACAGCAGTTCTACATTTTCTTTGTCATTGCTTCCCCTCATGTAATGCTCCTAAACCTGGGCCTTCCTACGAAAAAGATGAACATGATAGCACCCTTTCAATACTTGGAAAGATGCCTCACAGAAAAAGACTTGCTCTTTATTGTTCCGGAGTACAGATCTGAAATATACATTTAAGTTCTACAGAGTCAGATTCTAACAGAAGTGGAATCATTAACTGGGGGTGGGCTAGGAATTCCCTTTCACTTCCTGTGTTCCAGAAAAGGTTTTATTAAATATTCAGGAAAGTTTGCCATTTTTCTGAAAACTTGCATAAATTTTTTTGCTTCCAATTCTGTGATTTCAAGTCCGTCCTTTTTCTGATGCTTTTATTGATCAGCTTTTTCTAGCTCTCCTGTAATTGTAAGGTATGTCCCTGACAGGTATCCTATTTTCTTGAAATAGATATGTAAAGTATATATTATGTATATAGCACTGTCATGCATAACAGTAGTTTCTCCATTCAGTATTAATTCAGAAAAATATACATCTACATACCATAAAATGAAAGGCTGGAAAACTTGTAAAATGTAAACTCTTTATTAGAACATATAATAATAGAATTGGAAGGGACCTTGTTGCAGGCAGCAGAATGTTCTCCACAGCATCTCCAGATCCTGTCACGTCTGTCACATGTGCTCAGTGTGAACCTGCTTTCATCTGTGAAGAGCACAGGGCGCCAGTGGCGAATTTGCCAATCTTGGTGTTCTCTGGCAAATGCCAAACGTCCTGCACGGTGTTGGGCTGTAAGCATAACCCCCACCTGTGGACGTCAGGCCCTCATACCACCCTCATGGAGTCTGTTTCTGGACGTTTGAGCAGCCACATGCACATCTGTGGGCTGCTGGAGGTCATTTTTCAGGGCTCTGGCATTGTTCCTCCTGTCCCTCCTTGCACAAAGGCAGAGATAGCGGCCCTGATGCTGGGTTGTTGTCCTCCTACGGCCTCCACGTCTCCTGATGTACTGGCCTGTCACCTGGTAGCACCTCCATGCTCTGGACACTACGTTGACACAGCAAACCTTCTTGCCACAGCTCGCATTGATGTGCCATCCTGGACGAGCTGCACTACCTGAGCCACTTGTGTGGGTTGTAGACTCCGTCTCGTGCTACCACTAGAGTGAAAGCACCACCAGCATTCAAAAGTGACCAAACCATCAGCCAGAAATCATAGGAACTGAGAAGTGGTCACCACCTGCAGAACCACTCCTTTATTGGGGATGTCTTGCTAACTGCCTATGCTTTCCACCTGTTGTCTATTCCATGTGCACAACAGCATATGAAATTGATTGTCAATCAGTGTTGCTACCTAACTGGACAGTTTGACTTCACAGAAGTGTGATTGACTTGGAGTTACATTGTGTTGTTTAAGTGTTCCCTTTATTTTTTTGAGCAGTGTATTTGTGCTCATCTAAATAGTGCTCTTACATAGGTTCTCTTGTGGGAAGTTGGGTTGTTATTTCAGTAGAGGAGCAGTTAGTGTGAGTAGTTTTACAATAAATGTCTATTTCTAATTTGCCATCATTGCCTCTGCTGATGGAATATATAGGAAGGGTAACTTGTTGTTTTCTTCTTCCCTTGTTAATTTTTATTCTGTCAAAGATGTTAATCTTTTGTGTGTATTCTCTAGTTGGTCCTCTAGTTAAAAATTGGTTTGGTGTTCTTTCATGAAGCAATAAGAAGTATAGTAATTAGAATCTGATAATTTCTAATTACAGTCATAGATTCTTGTCAAATCATGAAGGCAAAGGAATCTGCCCTTTTTTCATGCAGAATTGGATGTGGCATAATCATCCCAAACAAACATGCACTTTAACTATGATCTGTTCTCCATCCTTGCTAACATGCTAGTCACATAGGAGGATATAGTTTTTAATGCTGTTTTTAATAGCAATTTTACCTTTAAAAGTGGTGTCTTAAAAGTAGATAATATTTATTTTGGCTAAATTACTTTCTATATTCTATCACTTTTATTCCTAAAACTAATCTGTGTGTTATAACTGAGCAAAATACAATCATGCTTGGTTTAGTAATATACTTGTGCATTGCAATATATTACCTGACACATAAATAATATTCTTGATTTATATGTGTTTAATTAATTACATCATTATGTAATTCTAAAACAATGTAATAGCAAAACAATGTAATTTATAATTAGTTGTTTTTCAAAACAATTAAAAAAGCAACTGTGTTTATTCTTAATCGTCTGCCCTACTTTAGTCATATGTTGCAATCACATGGTGGCCAGTTGATTATTTAAAAGTAAATGTATAACTGGTTGTGAAAAAATGCTTAAACTCTGACCTGTGATTTGGAAATAAGTCATCAAGAAAGTGTATGCATTTGGAAAGTTTTATTCACTGTTTTGTAATCTTGAATTATTTTAAATTGCTCTTACCAGGATTCGGGAATTTTCTTTAGGGTTAACTTCAGATGCAATTACAGTGGCACCTCGGTACTCCTCTTTAATTAGTTCCAGGAAGCATGATGAATACTAAAAAATGATGAGTGCCAACAAATCACGTGACTTACCACATGACCCTTTGTTTCAGGTAGAACTTCTGTATGTCGCTTTTCCTAGGTCAGCGACTTTCCAGCATGGTCGACTTCTTGTCCATTCTCCACAGCCATCCCACTTTTCCTATCACAGCATGTTGACTAACAAACAAATGATGAGTACGAGGACAACACTTCCTCATCAAAATATATCGAGTACCAAATTCAACGAGTTTTGAAGCAGTCGAGTACCGAGGTACCACAATTGTCCTCTACTTACAACCATTTATTTAGGGACGTTCAAAATTACAACTGCACTGAAAATAATGACGTATAAATAACCAACCTTTTCACTTATAATCCTGACAGCATTCCCATAAGTTAGATGACCAAAATTTGGGTACTTGGCAATAGGCATGTATTTTTGACTATTGCAGCATTCTAGGATCACCATTTATGACCTTCCCACCCAGCTGTCAATAAGTGGGAAGCCAGATTTGATTAATGACTGCATGATTTATTTAAGAACTGCAGAGATTCACTTAACCATGCTAAAAGCCATAAAATCAGGCATGACTTACTTAACAACAGTCTTGCTTGTCAGCTGAAATTCTGTCGGCCTGGCCAACATTAACTAGCAGTATCATACAATTAGTAGTCTTGTGGCTGCCAATCTAATGATTGTCCAATAATCCTGAATTATCCATGACTTTGAAAACATATATTTTTGTTTTATCTTCTAAATACCTGCAGGATCTTCTTTTTTGCAAGAATCTCTACTTATCTAACTCAGTCAAGAATGGCATGCTACTGATCCTGTCAGCCAAAGAATGTAAGCTAGCGGAGACCAGAAGGCAAACTTCTTTTGCAGGGGTCCCCACTATATGGAATATCCTCCCTTCAGAGATTAGAATGGCCCCAACTCTTTTAGCCTTTTGTAAGGTGTTAAAATTTTCGCTATATTCCCATGCATAGGGTCCTCGTTGAATGTCCCAAGGGTCCCATTTTCTGATTGTGTTTCTAACAGGCAAAATTTCTTACTCTTGTGTGTCTTGAATTGGAAGTTTTTAAAATTTCTACTAATTTTACTGTTTTTATTGTTTTTTTCTTTTTTAAAAATTAATTGTAATATATTTAATGAACTTTAAGCCATCCAAAGCCATTGACTGAGATGGGCAGCCATAGAAACTGAATGAATGAATGAATGAATGAATATTGATTTCTGACAGTTCTCCTTAATGTCAAGAGTGGTCTGAAATTTGTTTTTGAATTTGTCTTTTTATTTTATCTGGAATGGTTAAAACATAGCATGCAGAGTAAAAAAACTACAATGTGTTGCAGCTCTTCTTTCATCTGGAAAAACTGTACACTCTATAGCAGGGGTCGCCAACCTTTTGGACCTCAGGGACCACCAAACTCATAATTTTAGATCCCAGGGACCAGTAACTGGTTCTGTGGGTGTGGCCTAATTTGTGGGTGTGGCTTGGTGGTCATGTGACTGGCTGGTCATGGTTTGTATGTAAATATTATAAATATTAATGTAAATATTGAATTTTTTATAAAAAAGAGCAACTTTTACCCAAAATCAGGCAAAGCAGGCAGGCAGATTGAGTTGCTCACAGAATCACAGATTCACTCAGAGATCTATCTTTCTGCCATTGGCTACCTGAGCCGGTCACATAAAATATGCTGGCATGCAAGCTCATAAAATTAACTCACAACTCACCATGCATGCAAATATTGAATTTTTTATTTTTAAAAAGAGCAACTTTTATCCAAAATCAGGCAAAGCAGGCAGGCAGATTGAAATGCCCACAGAATCACAGATTCATTCAAAGATCTATCTATCTGCCATTGGCTAGCTCAGTCTGTCACATAAAATTTGCTTGCAAGCACACTCACAAAATTAACTCATAACACACCATGTATGTAAATATTGAATTTTTTATAAAAAGAGCAACTTTTACCGAAAATCAGGCAAAGCAAGCAGATTCTGTTGCTCACAGAATCATTCAGTGATCTATCTATCTGCCATTGGCTAGCTCAGTCTGTCACATAAAATTTGCTTGCAAGCAAACTCACAAAATTAACTCACAACACACCATGCATGTAAATATTGAACTTTTTATTTTAAAAAAGAGCAACTTTTATCCAAAATCAGGCAAAGCAGGCAGGCAGATTGAGTTGCCCACAGAATCACAGATTCATTCAAAGATCTATCTATCTGCCATTGGCTAGCTCAGTCTGTCACATAAAATTTGCTTGCAAGTAAACTTATAAAATTTGCTAGCAAGCAAACTCACAAAATTAACTCACAACACACCATGTATGTAAATATTGAAATTTTTATTTAAAAAAAGAGCAACTTTTACCGAAAATCAGGCAAAGCAGGCAGATTGAGTTGCTCACAGAATCATTCAGTGATCTATCTATCTGCCATTGGCTAGCTCAGTCTGTCATATAAAATATGCTAGCAAGCAAACTCACAATATTAACTCACAATGCACCATGTATGTAAAAATTGAAAAAAAGAGCAACTTTTATCCAAAATCAGGCAAAGCAGGCAGATTCTGTTGCTCACAGAATCATTCAGTGATCTATCTATCTGCCATCGGCTAGCTCAGTCTCTCAAATTTGCTTGCCATGAGTCTGCACTGAATTTGCTTGCAAGCAAACCTTCAGTCCTAAGGTTCGGCTGTACTTAAAAGCAGAGCCGAAGATCTGAAGACTAGCTAGAAAGCAAGAAATCCAACCATTTCCTGCTTCCTAGCTAATCTAAATCTCCCAGCACAGCAGAACAGATGATGGTCGGAAAAAGGAAAAATAGCAAATTAGCAGGCAAGTTTACCGGGTAAGGAGTGAGTGGGCGGGGAGGGTTCCCGTGGGCCATGTGGGCGGCGCAGCCTTGCGTTTCCGTGTAGCCTGGATTAATTGCTTTGAGGGGTGCTCTGGGGGTGAGATTCATCTGCGGCCCACCAAAATTTTCTCATGACCCACCAGTGGGCCATGGCCCACCAGTTGGCGACCACTGCTCTATAGAGCAGGAGTCCCCAATCTTTGGGTCATGGACCCTGACTGGGCCGTGGGCTAATCGTCACTGGGCTATTTGAGTGGCCAGCTGGTGTGTACCCCTTTGCTCAAGAGTCTTGGGACAATTGCAGCCCCTCATGCAAGCCTCATGGCGGGCGCTCGTGGTCTCACTTATGCGAGCCTCCTTGCAGGCACTCGCAGCTCCACTTGAGCAAGCGTTGCCACGAACATCACAAGTGCTCGTTCGGGAGCATGCCTGCGTACGTGTGCTTGCCCCGTCCATAAAATCATCCCCTCTTTCCTCCCTCTGCCCCTGTTCTGGGCCGCCAACCCGGAAAGGATGAGGAACTCTGCTACAGAGCATTGCTCAGGGGATTCTTGCTATTGATTAATCAATTGTATGTGGTCAAATCAATGCTGATTCTTAGCAACTATATAGATATATTTTCTTCAGAATAATCTGTCTCCAATCCGGTCCTTTATATCTAACGGTAAATAAGCCTATCTACCTTGATGTTAGTTTTCTTCTTCTCTTCATTATAGACTTCTTCAGACAGTTAGGTATTCACATAATGTATACATAATTTGAGATAATTTGGTAATAATTTGGGATAATTTGAGCTGGTGACTCAAATGAAAGCTTTGAATTGATTTGTTTGATAATCAATGAAGGGAAATATTTGTAGCTCAGGGTTAAAATGCTGGGTCCTTGATGCTCTCTCAGCTTGGTTGTTTTCATAGAGACATTTCATTACCCAAACTAAGTAACATCATCAGCATTGATGATGTTACCTAGTTTGGGTAATGGGAAGTCTGAAAAAAAAAAAAAAAAGCAAGCAAGCTCAGAAAGCCCCAAGGACATTCCCTCTTTGATAATCTTTTTTTCTTCTTCTTGGCTATCCTTTGTATTTTCAGTAATCTTCTCTCATGTCAAAAGTATTTTCTTTCTATCGTTACTTCTTCAAAGCCCAACTTTCAAAGCCAATTTTTGTTTCCATAGAGTGTTGCCTATATGAGTCCACTTGTTGCAGGTATAGCATCTCTAATACCTTAATTGTTACTCTGACAAATGCTAGTCTGTATTGTATTTTTTTACTGTTAGTTCCTTTGATGTTAATAGTTGACCTTAAAAAGGCAGGAGTGTCCATCATTTCAGTATCTATTGTCAAAATCTGGTTACTGTATATATATTGTCATATTTTTGCTTTTTAATTTTAGTCCCATTTTTTTCACTGTGTGCGGTAAATAAATAAAACTTTAGCCCAGGCCAAGAAATCTTTGAAAATGCCTTGGACTCCCTCTCTCAATTTTTATGACAATAAGAAATAAGTTGAGGGAAGGAAGATATAAGTTGAGGGAACATTTTGTTTCTTCAATTGTTCTAATAAAAGTAGCTTTTAGGTATGCATAGTAGCTGTTTCTTAGTCTGATCTACCTGATACTAGACTCGTTAACTTTTAATATTAGAGCTTATAGTTTATTTGTATATTCAGTTTTAGTAACATCATCAGTGTAGCATACATACTATATATAGTCTAAAATATATCTGTCTGTTTATCTATAATCAGCATAGCACAGGTTATTGATATAGTTCTGTCGGGTTTGCCATCTTCAGCTGCTTGGCTTCACTGGCATTGCTATAAACCAAAAAGTGGAAGGGAAGGAATTTGGGGAAGCTTGGGCTGGAGAGAGAAGACATATGAAACAGGGAGATATACAAGCTTATTATTACCTTTATTGTCAGAGTACAACATGTGTACAATGAGATTGGCTGAGCCTCCCTTCATGCACCCCCACACACAACTCAAAGTGAGGACAAGAGTCCCTAACCCAGACCCAATTTATTACCCTTATGTGACCTTGTTGCACAATGTACTGGCCCCGCAAATCTGTTATACTATGTTGACATCAAGTTATTTTCCATTCAGAAGTCTGACAGCCCATGGGTAGAAACTGTTCTTCAGCCCGTTGGTGAGGCTGGCTATGCTTCTATATCTCCTACCTGATGGTAAGAGAGTGAAGAAGTGCTGACCAGGGTGTAAGTCGTCCCTGAGAATTTTCCTTAATCTTCTAAGGCAGCAAGCCCTAGTGTTGTCATCTAATGGTATCAGGGAACAGCCCACGATGTTTTGTGCTGTGCTCACCACCCTCTGTAGTGTCTTTCTATCCATGGCCGTCAAGCCAGCACACCACACTGTAATGCAATATGTGAGGACGCTTTTTATTGTGGACTGGTAAAAGGAGGTCATCAGTCATTGTTCCATTTTATTTTTTTGCAAGACTCTAAGGAAATGGAGTCTCTGTTGGGCCTTTCTGGCCACCTGGGTTTTGTTGATTTTCCAGGTAAGATCTTCGCTGAGGTAGACTCCCAGGAATTTAAAGGAGGAAACTCTCTCCACACAGCCCCCCTCGATGTAAAGTGGGGTGGGTTCCTCTATCTTCTTCCAGAAGTCTAACATCACCTCCTTTGTCTTGCTGATATTTAGGTGCAGGTTGTTTTCTAGGTACCATGAGGATTATTTTTGACCCTCCCCCCTGTACACAGTTTCATCTCCACCTGTAATGAGACCCGATATGGTAGTATCATCTGTGAACTTAATGATCACAATCATTAATCAGATGATACACAATCATGTGTGTACAGTGAGTACAGATAGGGACTGAGCACACAGCCCTGTGGGGAGCCAGTGCTAAGCTTCAGGGAGGTGAATGTGACAGACCCAGCCCTCACTGTTTGCGGTCGGTCCCTCAGAAAATATTTGATCCAGTCGCAGATGGAAGAGGGAAAATCCTAGTCAGTCAGCTTTTCAATAAGGATGCTCGGCAGGATGATATTGAACGCCGAGCTGTATTCAGCTGACAGGAACCAGAAGTGTTAAATCAGAATAAACCAGCTGCCAAAGACAACTGGCCTGTGAACAGAATGTGAAACTACTTTGAGAAGCACCCAACATCAAAACAATTCCCAAAGCATCAAACCGTGGGAGTACTCAGACTTAGTTTTACTTTCGCTGCAACAAGTTAACTTAGTAAAAGAACCTATTACTTCAACTGAATGGAGTTGAGGGTCTTTCTTTCCTAAGGATCTAAATCGGGATAGGACTGACTAGTTCTTTTAAAGATCTATTTTTACATGATACGGTCAATACCATATTGTGGAAAGTGGTTGGCTTCTTTCATTTGGATGTGCTTGATGCCAACCTTATTTTTCATTCTGTTTCTCCTTATTGATTCACAGTTTTTGAATTTTTTAAATTGGGACACACATTTTTATACATGCCAGTTTTAAAAACAACAGTATTTATTTGTATCTTTAGTGTTCTTTTTTTAATTTACAGGCTTCTTCATTCATTGGATTTGCTTTTTTTCTTTTTAGGCTAGTCAATCTTCATTTAGAATTGAATATGACACTTTTGGTGAACTCAATGTTCCAAATGACAAGTATTATGGTGCACAGACTGTGAGATCTACAATGAATTTTAAGATTGGTGGTGCAACTGAACGGATGCCAGTAAGTTATTCAAACCTGAATTTATTCTTTGAATGTAAACTTAGATCTAATATAGATATTCAGAGTTAAGGATTTAAAAAGTAGATTTTCAGATTATGTCTGCTTCTCATAAACAAGCAAGTAAGTGAGAAAGAAGGCCAGTGTGCTGTTGCCATTTCTATTGCCATTCTTAATCCTTAAATATTAATTAGTTAATACAATACAGACCAATGCTAGCTTGTAAGATGTATTTTTTATCTTTGTATTTTAAAATGCTGCACAATTGATATTATTCCTAAGAGCTGAAAAGTAGTTAATAATCAATTTCCAAAAGTGATTAGAAAAGAGAATATGCAAACTTAGTGTTCTTTTAAAGACATCAACAGTGATTTCAGCAAGATCATTATGCTCTTGTTTCCACTGTCTAGAGCAGCAGTTGCCAACTGGTGGGCCGCAGCCCACTGGTGGGCCGTGAGAAAATTTTGGTGGGCTGCAGAGAAATCTCACCCCCCAGAGCACCCCCACAAAACAATTAATCCAGGCTGCGCAGAAGCAAAAGGCTGCGCTGCCCACATGGCCCGTGGGAACCCTCCCCGCCTACTCATTCCTTACTCGGTAAACTTGCCTGCTAAATTGCTATTTTTTCTTTTTCCGACCATCATCTGTTCTGCTATGCCGGGAGATTTAGATTAGCTAGGAAGCAGGAAATGGTTGGATTTCTTGCTTTCTAGCTAGTCTTTAGATCTTCGGCTCAGCACAGCTGAACCTCCCTTAGGACTGAAGGTTTGCTTGCAAGCAAATTCAGTGCAGACTCACTGCAAACAAATTTGAGAGACTGAGCTAGCCGATGGCAGATAGATAGATCACTGAATGATTCTGCGAGCAACTCAATCTGCCTGCTTTGCTTGATTTTGGATAAAAGTTGCTCTTTTTTTAAATAAAAAATTCAATATTTACATGCATGTGTGTTGTGAGTTAATTTTGTGAGTTTGCTTGCAAGCAAATTTTATGTGACAGACAGCTAGCCAATGGCAGATAGATAGATCTCTGAATGAATCTGTGATTCTGTGAGCAACTCAATCTGCCTGCTTTGCCTTATTTTGGGTAAAAGTTGCTCTTTTTTATTAAAAAATCAATATTTATATAAATATTTATAATATTTATATACAAGCCATGCCCAGCCAGTCACATGACCACCAAGCCACACCCACAACTTAGGCCATGCCCACAGAACTGGTTAGTGGTCCCTGGGATCTAAAATTATGAGTCTGGTGGTCCCTGAGGTACAAAAGGTTGGCGACCCCTGGTCTAGAGCATTTGTGGGGGATCCCAAGCTCTTCTTATACAGAGAGAAATTATGAAAAACTGAGTTACTCGCTAGCTCTTTATTCTCCATGGTTGTTGACTACTCTTCAGTTTGCCCTTTCTCCCAGGGAGTTAGTAATTATTTTGATTTGTATTCTCATAAAATAGCAATATTCATTGATAATTTAGCTATTAAATAGTGTCATCATATAAACATGTAAATAAAATAAAAAGTACTTTTAGCAAAACAAGAGTGTTGGCTTTATATGAAAGATAGTATCTTTCTATGTTTTGTATGCCTTGTTTTATATGTGAAGTTTCAGATTTTTCTTAAAACCTTAGGTTCAAGTAATAAGAGCTTTTGGTATCTTAAAACGAGCAGCTGCTGAAGTAAACCAGGATTATGGCCTTGAACCTAAAATTGCTAATGCCATTATAAATGCAGCAAATGAGGTAAGATATAATATGTATGTATGACATCCTAAAATATTGTATTTAATTTTGATATATAGATGATGACTTTTTGCATAAAGGAAGGTATTTGAAAAGTAATTTTGATTTAGCCATGTATTAAAGTATCTAATTCCCTTAACCTGTTTAAAAATGCTATGAATGTTTCATTATCAACAGGGAAAAAGATAATAAGGGTAAACAAATTAAAGCTGAACAAGTCAGTAATATGTTTTCTTAGCAAATTTTTTGTGATGATTTGATTGAGGATTTGCTCTTCTGAAATATTTGATTGCATTTTTAAAAGTTTAATTGGGTCGATAAACTTTGTGTGGGAGGGCCTTTAAGGTGCCAACCAATCCCAAAGCTGCATGTTCCTCTGTGACTTCCAAATGAGCTTGCAGAGCTAGGTCTTCAACATTTTCTGAAGACTGGGAGAGTGGAGATACATCTTACTTCTGAGGGCAGAGTGTTCCAAATTCTTCATACTTCCTTTAAATTGTAGTTTATTGTGCCTTGTTGATTTCTTTCTTGTAGGCTAAAGGTATGCAGTGTAACTACTACCTGTTCCTTATACAGATAATCCTTAGCTTACAACCATTCATTTAGCAACTGTTCAAAGTTATGGTGGAACTGAAAAGATTAGTTTTGATCAGTCCTCAAAGTTGTGGTCCTCAAACATGATTAATGTTCAACTGTCTGGTTTGTAATTATGATGTTGCTATTTGGAACCTTCCTTGCTGGCTTCCCACAAGCAAAGTCAATGGGTAATAAGCCAGCTGAGAAGGTTACAATTTGTCCCAGTAAGTCAATTCCCACTGCTTTCTCTCCCAAAGGGTCCACTATAGAGTCACAGATCCCAGGGATCTCATATTCTGCAGCACTCCTACCTGCCTGCATTCTGTAGTATGGATGCCCGCTTGCGGCAACCTTTCACAACCTCTGTCCTCTTGAGGTTGCTGCCAACCCACCTGAGGCTGCTGTGAGTCCTCCCATGACTCCCATCAACCCACCCACGCTTCCTTGTGCCCCACATACACACTTAGTTGCTTTGCTGGGACTCCTCCTCCTCCTTCCTACTTAATGACTCCCATATTCTATGGTTACAGTGACAACTGGGATTGCTGGGACTGCCGTTGCTAAGCAATGTGGTCATGTGATGTTGCATTTTATGACCGTATCACTTAGCAATGGTGATTATGGTCCCAATTGTTATTGTAACTCAAGGACTATATGTAAATTCTAAATTCCAGGCCTCCTATTATCCTTTTCCCCCCACTTTGGATATGTTTGTTTTTATTACATTGAGCTTATTTGTTGATGGTTGGGCCTGTTTCTTGTTGACTTCTATCTGTTTGCTATTTCAAAAATATAAAACATTACCTTTTCCTTTGATGTATATTATATAGGAACACAATAATAAAGTATAAAACCTATATGTTTTATAGGTATCTGAAGGTAAATTAAATGATCACTTTCCTTTGGTGGTGTGGCAGACTGGATCTGGAACTCAGACTAACATGAATGTTAATGAAGTCATCAGCAACAGAGCTATTGAGATACTAGGTGGTAAACTGGGGAGCAAGGACCCAGTGCATCCCAATGATCATGTTAATAAAAGCCAGGTCAATATATTCTTCCTTTTATTTTCCCTTTTTCTGCATTAGCAAGTATCTGCAAGTTGATCACAATATTTATTAAATAGACGTTGCTTAGTTGGGCATAAAATATTCAGTGTGTCCCAATATGTGTGTACATGTGTAAGCTTCATTGTATGGCTTGCTGTCTTTCTTCAATCAATTATGTTTATTGTTGCATAAAAACAATTAACTGTGGCACTTCATTGACTGAGAACTAACTTCCTGGTACAAAATATATAAATTTTATGTTTTATGTTATGTTATATGTTATATTATATTCTCAGTCATCCAAATCATGGTTGTCCCAAAGGTGTTTTTTCAAGAGGCAATTGGATTTTCTTGTTTTTCTTTGAAGACATTTCACTTCTTATCCAAAAGCTTCTTGGATGAAAAGTGAACAGTTTTCAAAGAAAAACAAAGTCGAGTTGCCTCTTGAAAAAGCACCTTTGGGATATATAGATTTTTAGTATCTGTCTGGAATTGTTTCTCAAATGCTGCATACTGTGTGTAACCCTGGCTGAGTTATTATTAGAGGTTTGAATGACATCGTACATGACAGTACCTGGGAAGGTGGCAGGTTTTCTAATTTTTTTCAATATCAAG
Source organism: Notechis scutatus (assembly GCF_049901735.1). Taxonomy (NCBI): domain Eukaryota; kingdom Metazoa; phylum Chordata; class Lepidosauria; order Squamata; family Elapidae; genus Notechis; species Notechis scutatus. The sequence continues at coordinate 80,039,880 of NC_142025.1, read as the reverse complement.
TTCAACATGTGTTATTAAGGACCCCATTTTAATTGAACTTAGGGACAGATGATCAATAATATTAAAATCAACAATATAGTTTTGTAGAATAGCTTTATTATTCATCATTATCCTGCCACCATACCTCTCCACTACCCTCAGATGCTTAGTCTTTTTCTGAACCCTACTTCTTAATTCAGCTGATGCTCATGAAAGAAATGTACAGATAATAATTTGCTGCTTTTTGAATGTTAAAAGAGCTCAAACGATACATTTCCCACTGCAATGCATATTGCTGCAGCATTGGAAGTTCATGAAGTGCTGTTACCAGGGCTACAGAAGCTTCAAGATGCCCTTGATGCCAAGTCAAAAGAATTTTCTGAAATTATTAAAATTGGACGTACTCATACTCAGGATGCAGTTCCTCTTACCCTTGGCCAGGTACAAATCATTTTACAGTTTCATACAATGAAAAAATACTAATTTCTTGTGAGGAAATTATTTCCATACAATATATATTTGCTAATTATAAAATAGTGTTTGGATCATTTTAAACATTTGTCACATGAAAAAAATGCTATGAAATTTGCAATATTTCTTTTTATTTTTTGTCAAGGAATTCAGTGCTTATGTGCAACAAGTCAAGTATAGTATCACAAGAATCAAATCAGCCATGCCAAGAATCTATGAACTGGCAGCTGGTGGCACTGCAGTTGGCACAGGACTGAATACAAGAATTGGTTTTGCTGAGAAGGTTGCATCTAAAATAGCTGCACTTACAAGTAAGAAAAGACATTAAAAGTATCCTTGATGTAACCTTTAACTTGATAGAATAAAAATGGGGGAAATGGAAAATAAGAAAATGAACCTGCTGTTTAATATCTTTTTGTTTTCATTCACTAAATTTTATAAATTGGGATATTGTAGAAGTAGCAAATATTATCAATATTTATAGCAGCTTAATTGCTAAAAATTTGTAACGGTCCATTCTCAAATTCAGGAAGCCAGTGGAGAAAACTCCACCCTCGTGTCTGAAAAGAAGATTATCTTCTGCAGGAAGCAGAAGGTACAAATCATCATCACTATCATTTTAGCCATCGTCTACCCATTGCAGGATGAAGGACTCTTCTGCATGTTTCTAACCAATATGGTCCTGAGCTTTCTTTTGCCAACTGGGCCTGCAATACTTGCTGATGTCATTGATCTATCTTGTTTTAGGTCTCAAGTCAGATCCATTCGATGACTGCCTTGGTGCACCTGCCATCAGTTCTTCTTGCTATGTGACCAGTCTTATTTCCATTTTTATTCTTTTTATTCTGTTGATATGTATACTTTCGTTCATTCTCTAATCCACATGAAGGTCTTTTTCTCTTGTCTTGTTATGCCGAGCATATCTTTCCACAACTCTTTCCGCCATTCATAGTTTTTGTATCAATTGTAGGTTAGTATCAGAAGGTACAAATAATCCCCTTTAAACCAAGCAATAATTAACAAACATTGGTAGCTCTAGAAGTAGTCCTCGACTTAAAACCACAATTGAGCACAAAATTTCTGTTGTTAAGTGAGACATTGGTTTAAGTGAATGCTGTCCCTTTTTACAATCTTTCTTACCACAGTTGTTAAGTGAACCACTGCAGTTGTTAAGTTAGTAACATGTTTATTAAATGAATCTGGCTTCCTCATTGACTTTGCTTGTTAAAAGGTCACAAAAGTTGATTACCTGACCTCAGGACACTGTAACCATTATAAATATGAATACAGTCATCACACATTGATGGCAAATCAAGAATGGACATATGTGTGCTGAGGTACACAATTGGTACATTGCCACAAAAAGAGGCGGCTGACCACTGAGCTGGAGTGGCAGAGCGCAGACTGCAGTTCCTGCAGCAGCAACATAACAAGATGCTCTGGACAGCTGCACCAGGTCGAGTGGCTGATGTGACACAAGCAGGGTCCATGTGGGGGGTGGTGGTGGTAAGGGGCTGATCAGGAGCACGGCAGGAAAGCCAAGCAGGGACCACTGCAGTCGGGCAACCCAGGGAACAGCCAGGAGTGACAGCAGGACTCTTTGCCCAGGGGCACTAGTGGGGAAGCTTGCTTGGGTCAGGGCCTACATATGTAATATTGTATAATAGATAATAGTGACAGTCTGGTTTTTTTATGCATGGTCATTTATGCTCTCATTACCTCAGTACTGAACTATTGCAGTTCACTGGTATGTGCATCTCTCCTTAAAGACAACCGAGAGGTTTCAGCAGGTTCACCTTGAAGCAGCTCAGATAATCTTGGACACATACAGATTTGTCCAACTAATACTTCAACTCTAGAATATTCCCAAATACTGATGTCAAACAGGTTGGTCTCCAGATCCTTATTCACTTTTTTCTGTTGTTTAGCCCCTGAGATAACAATCACCAGTTCCTTTACCATCCTGGGAAGGATTCTATCCAATCCAGGAGATCTGAAATCATTCAAAACATTTAGATGTTCTCTTAGCAATTCTTTACCAATTTTGATTTGTAACTTTTGATAGGTTGGATGCAAAAAATAGATGCAAGGCAAGCGATAATCAATTTGCTTTTCTCCCTATGCCTTCATCATTTGCTATCTTCTCAAACAGTATGCCAATTATTTAGTTGACTTTTCTCTAGTTCTGCTTGTACCCAGGGGTGGGATTCAAATTTTTAACAACCGGTTCTGTGGGCGTGGCTTGGTGGTCATGTGACTGGGTGGGTGTGGCTTGGTGATCATGTTATTGGCTGGGCGTGGCCAACTCAATATCACTCACATCGAGGCACGCATCTCCTTGCCTGGCCTCTCGTGACTGTGGGGATGCTGCAACAGTTGTAAGTGTGAAAAAGGGTCATAGGTCACTTTTTTCAGTGCCATTGTAACTTTGAATGGTCACTCCACCCAAGCAAAGTACCAGCAAAAGAGGGGGAAAAACTCCAGAGACGTTCCAGAGACAGGAAGTCTAGTCCTTCCAAGAATGTAATAAGGGTTAACAGAGAGGCACTTTCTGTAAGCAACACCAGAATGTTTCCTTCCTGCCTTCCTTACAGGATTAGACCAGGAATTTCTTCTAACAACTGGTTCTCTGAACTGCTTAGAATGTTAACAACCGGTTCTAGCGAATAGGTGCGAACTGGTAGAATCCCACCCCTGCTTGTACCCAAAGAACTCTGTTGTTTTTGGCATTCATAATAAAATCTTATCATTTCAAATGTGGATTATTTTCCAATATTCTACTTCTGTTATAAAAATTTTTTGTTTACCAGAGAGTTCTTGTTGCATTCAGTCTAGTCTCATGGGCTATCTCTGATTTCTCCTTTTTTTGTACTGATTGTGTTTGAGTCTTAATTATTTCTTAAATTATCTATTAAACCCGCTCTGTCCCTCTCTGGGAGAGATGGACGGTTCAAATATGTGAAAAATAGTAAACAATAATAGTATTATTGCTGCTACATCTCCTGGTATATAATCCTTTGCTTACTGTTTTCTTCTTTGTGTAGAATTTATTATCTTTGTTTTTCAGTAGTTATAGATTATTATGTTCTTTAGATGTAGTCTAAAGCCCTCCAGATGACTTTAGTAATATTTATTTCAAAGGCATTCTTCCTACTCTTTGTGATGTGAAGTTTTTCTTTAATCATGGTTCAGGGATCCAAGTTTTCTCGACAATATCCCTTGGACCTATATTTCACTTCTAGACTGCTCCATTCCTCAAACTACCTACTTGAATTCTTTTGCCTGCCTTCCTAGTTTCTTTTAGACTCAATATTTTTTCCATATTATTTGTTCAAGTATAAAACTGAAGAAAGGGATTGTAAATAGTAAATTAGATTAATTGTTTAACCTCTACATCATGTCATGAACCTATACCTGGAGGGCAATATATATTCTTTGATCATTATGTCTTGTCTGTAGATCAGGGATGTCAAACTCGATTTAATTGAGTGCTACATCAGGGTTATGTTTGATCTCAGGGGGAGGGAGGGAAGTGAGGTGTGTGGCCAGGTAGTGTGGCCAGCTTGACACCATTAGTCGAGGCTCTGTTTTCTGCTGCAACAGCCTCTTGTAGCCCTTTGCCAGTGAAAATGGAGCTTGGGGAAGCTGCACATGGCCTGCCCGGGCTCCGTTTTTGGCCATGATGGCCTTCTGCAGCCCTATGCCAACAAAAATGGAGCTTCCCAAGGAGGCCGTCATCCCGGGCTCCATTTTTGCTGGCAGAGGCACCACCAGCCAGTCATTTATTGTTTTGAAGGTGGCCCCGTGGACCAGATCTAAGAACCTCATGGGCTGGATCCAGTCTGTGGGCCTTGAGTTTGACACCCCTGCTGTAGATCATTGACCATTTCTGTGAGCAGCAAGTCACTCATCATCATAACATATTTTTCTTCTGTATAATTATTGTTTTATTTCCTTGTCACAGTGTCAGTGTAATCTTCTTTCCTTTCTTTTCTTGGCATTCTGGCTAAAAATCTATCTCTAGAAGTCTGTGAATCTTCTTCCAGATAGCATGCCTACTGTAAATAGGTCCACTGCTACCCTATCTTCTGGTTCTCTTTGTTCTACCAGTCAGACTTCCTCCAGTTTTCTATGCAAACCCTCTATTTTTAAAAATATCCTTCTGCCTAACTCAGAAGGCATTCTTCATCTTATAAGTCTCAATATGTCGGGGCTGATCCTCCACTCCATTCTCCTCCAGCAACATAATGAATTTGCACTTGGTTCATGTGTAATTGGAGGCCCCACCAGCCAGGAAAATAAACATGGTGCATACCTGGCCTCTCTGGCCATGACTCTGAATCTCTTAAGAATTTGGCAGTTTCAAACCATTTCTTCCTTTGTACACATCTAACAAGCCCTTTCATAACCAGTAGATCCCTCATTTGAGGTTTAAGAAATTGAGCCAACTAACTTTTGTTACGAAGAGTACTCTCAAAATTCTGCTCTTCAATATTATTTTTCTTGTGGCCATCATATCAGGACACTCTGAACATGCTTTGTTCTGATTTTCAGGGAGGGCCAATTAATCTAATAAATAAATATGGCCTTGGATGTATTATAGTAATTCTGTCATTTGGCCCTATTTTATTCCTCCAAAGAACAAAAAAAGAACCCCACCCAAACATATTCTAGATACTTGAGAGTCATCATTTAGATATCTGCCTTTGTGTTGATTCATATATGCATTATATGCCACATCTGTTTATTTACTTTATCTAGATCCCTGTGGGACAGAGATGCAGTGTCCATCTTGATCTGCTTGGGGAAGGAATAATTGCTTACTCCTTCAGCAGCTGTCAGATTAGAAAGGAATCCCAGTGAACACAATTAAAGAAATGGCTCTATCAGCCACATTTTGCAAAAAAAGGATATTTTGGAATAGATGGGTGGGGGGAGTCACTGAGTTTGGTGTTTATCTTCCCTGAGTATTGTGAGATTTAAAATATTCCAAATTTCATACTCACTAATTCAAAAGACAACTCGGATGTACAAACAAAGAAAGTTTATTAAAAATGTGTTTGCAAAGGCAGGCCTTCACGTCTCTTCCCAAAGTGGATTGAGATCATGATGAGTGCCCTCGGGGTTTCAAACAATACTTTTACAGTTTTAATCAATATAGACCACACCTGAGATCCAGTTCCCTTTGTCTATGTGCTTGACAAACACATCCTTCCCAAACAAATAACACATCCTACGTTTGTGACAACATGACTTCCTTTTGTCCGGTTACTACAGGATTTATCTTATCTTTGTTTTATATAGTCTGTTCAGAGCAAGACCAAACTTCCTGGCACATTCCGGTCAAGCTGACACACATTTGTTTTTCCTTTACAGTTAGTGGCTTTGCTGCTGAATCTTGCAATAAGAGTCATTAGCATTTTACAATACAATTTAATTTCTTTTATACAAGAGTAACTTCCTACCCATTCTCACAGTATTAAAAGATTAATTCCTTCACATCTGTAGAAACTTGCTGAGAGCCAGTTGGGTTAATTATGATGCATTGTTCTTTCAAGACCTAAGATGAAAATCAGAAATCCATGAATTCCTGCTCTATCTAAACAAAGGAGATTGTTTAGGTCTGCTTAGGGCCAGTAGCATCCTGGCTTCCTGTCAAGTTTTAGGTTTTTTTTTATTTAAGGAATCTTCAAAATCCTCCAGTTCATTATCAGTAGACAGTTTCTCAATAATAGTGGCAACCTTATCTCTTCTAGAAGAAATGGAAATTATTTGCCTAATCTCCATAGGTGGAGTTTCTTCAAGCTGTCTTCATTCATTTTGTTAAAATGAGAACTCGTGGAAAAATATATGAATTCTATTTCTAAATGCTAGCGCTCCTACTAGAGACACCTAGTAAATGCTATGCAATCTATTTGCAATCTATGTCTGGCAATCTATTTTCCCAACTTTATTTTTTCCATGAGATATTAGTCTGGGAACCCCTAAAAATGGTGATTGTCAAATTTTATTTATTTTCTCAGACCAAAATAAAATAGACTACATGTATTAATCATATAACATTTGAACTGTGCATAAGAATAGATAGAATGCTAATAATATCTTACTTCATTATTTTCCTTAGGTTTGCCCTTTATTACAGCTTCAAACAAATTTGAAGCCCTTGCAGCTCATGATGCCTTGGTTGAACTGAGCGGTGCAATGAATACTGTGGCTTGTAGCCTAATGAAGATAGCTAATGATATTCGTTTTCTTGGATCTGGTCCACGATGTGGTTTAGGAGAACTTACCTTGCCTGAAAATGAACCTGGAAGCAGTATTATGCCAGGTAACCTTGCCAAGATTGGATTGTTAACTTTGGGTTGATGGATATTGAAAGACTGACGGTATAATGTATTTATTAATTACAACCTGGCATAGTCTTTTATAAATATCAGTCATATTTTTTCAGTACATAGTAAACATGAATAGATTGAAGAGGAATAAAATGTATTGCTACATTGATCACAAATATATTAATACATTTATTTTAATGGTTACATTTAAAAATAGTGCATTATTTATAACAATTTTCTCCCTACTCAGTAAACTCTTATTCGTGTTTATTTTTTAGTTAATTTTGTGCTAATAGCTTAAGAATAAGGAATAATATTAATTAGATTTAATAATTCCAAAAGATATATTTAAATTTATAGAACTGTAATAGTAGACACGAATTATTATAAAATTACATCAATTTATTCAAAGAAAACATAATAACTACCATAGATAAAATGGACCTTTTGTGAAGATTTGGATACCAGATGGCATGTTTTCAAATTATTATTACCTTAGTTCTATACTTGGTTTTCAATAACAATGTTTTAATTCAGGTGTGAAATGATGAGAAAAAGTGCTTTGCTTCTTTAAGTAAACTGCTTAACAGCATAGGAAAAACCAGTAAACAAGGAAGGGAGCAAGCTAAGTATAAACAACTGAAGAGCATTTGACATATTTCATTTTACAGTTAGAAAATAAACAATGTGTTAAAAAATATATTCTAGGTCTACTGGAGAGGTGTCAAACTTAAGGCCCACAGGCCACATCTGGCCCGTGATGTGATGTGATCTGGCCTGCAGGACTGTCCTGGTCTACCCAATGCAAAGTCTACTGGGTGCGAAGAGGAAAGATCAGGGGAACGTAGCTTTCACCCAGTCTACCGATTGTGAAGAGGAAAGACCAGGCCAGCGTGGCATTGACCCAGTCTACCCAAACATGCCAGCAGTTTGGGGAGTGGTGTCGAGTTGGCCACACCTACCCAGTTGGCCATGCCCCCACCCATGTCAATCACAGCCCTTATGCAGCCCTCAATGAAATTGAATTTGACACCTGATCTACTGAAATACTCAGCTATAGTAAATGTGACAAACATCATTGAACCATTAAAGAAAATTGTGTTAAGGTGGACCAAGTCCTCTTTCAAGGGCATATTTTTCTTAACTTTTAAAAGGCTTTTTTTTTAAATTAAAAGGTCTCTAAAAGTTATAAATCAAAATATATTTAGATCTTTTGGACAGGGGAACTTTATGGAATAATTTTTTGTACCATGTATTGCTCAGAGGTAATTATTTTCAAATTTAACCACTAAACTTTACTTACTGAACTAAATTACTATTCTATTACTTTGTACCTTACTTAAGTTATACTATTATGGACTTCCAGGGAAGAAATGGTGAACTAAAGATGGGTCAATTAAAAGAATCAACGATCTTGGCCGAATAAGAAGGTAGCAGATAGACTGGCTCTTTGTAATTTCTCTCTGTACAAAGAGGGGACTTGAGATCAGCCACACTTGTTTCCTACACTTCCTCATTGCGAGGAGTCTAAGACACTAAGATAGTAATCTCTGGTGGGTTTATTGCTCTGGGAGAAATTACTTTTCAAATATTTAATTTTATTGCTAAGGCCATTATCAATTGATATTAAATAGAATGTTTCAAGTTGTCACACATCCACATGTTTTACTTCAGTTGCGGCATTTATAATGGCATTAGCAAGCTCAACCTCAAGGCCATAATCGTGGTTTATTGCAGCAGGTGCTCATTTTACGATACCAAATATTCTGGAAGAGTGGGCCTTCCGTGAAATGCTTCCAAGCGGCGGCTTGTGGTGGGACACTGCTAGAAACCCAACACGAGCAGATCAAGTGGACCAGGAAGAAGGTAGCTGGCAATGGCCGATTGAACAACCTGACAGAGGGAGGAAGCTAGCGATGAGCCAGCAGAACAATGGTGGAACGGTTTTGACCAGATTATCCCCTAGGCTTCTTTTACAGATGAGGAAGTGAAAGGGAGTGCTTTTTAAAAAATTGTACAGTGAATTCCGGCTGCAAAGGAAGTCCAGAAGAACTGAAGGAGAAGTGGAGGAGGAGCGGCAGCGATAGAAAGACCAGCAAAGGGAAACACCAGAAAGCAAGTCAGCGTGGAGACAAGTGAAAGTCTGTACTGTGATTAGAAAGTTTGTTGATTTAAGAGCTGCGGTGAAGAAAGGGCTTGCTTGATAGCTCACAAGAAGAGATTTGAATTTGTTGTTATTTAATAACTTTTTGAGAAGAGTAAAGGAGAATATACTATCAGGAAGAGGGGAAAAAATAGCCCAGGAGTTTTATGAAACCCTATGTAAAGAGAATGATGAATATTTAGAAGGAAAGAGAATGGAATTGTTAAGAAGGATGGAACTGCCAAAAATTCCAGAGGAGACAAAAACGATGCTTAATGAAGAGATTAGAATGTCTGAGGTACTTGAGACAATAAACAAACAAAAGATTAATAAGGTACCAGGCCTAGACAACCTCCTACCCGAAATATACAAAAAATACCAAAATATTTTAGCACTCCTATTTCTAGATGTTTTCAACGCAGTTTTAGAAGAAGCAAAAGCACTGTAATCCTGGCAGGAAGCAACTATAACTTTGATACCAAAAGAAGAGGCACATCAAATTCTAATAAAAAACTATAGACCTATGTCCCTTCTAAATGCTGACTATAAGATCTTCATGACAATAGTTGCAGATAGACTCAATTCTTTTTTAACAAATTTATTCATAAAGATAAAAATGGCTTCCTACCCAATTGGCAAATAAAATATAACATGAGAACTATATTGGATGTTTTAGAGTAGTTTGAAATACATAGCGGTCAACAAATGGCAATACTCTTCCTCGATGCACAAAAGGCTTTCGATAATGTAAAATGGACATTCCTTTTACCACAAATTAGGCATATGGATTTTGGTGAGAAATTTATTAATATTAATATGATATATTCAGAACAGAAGGCTAAAATAATCATAAGCGGAGAGGTAACAAAGGGTGTTAAGATCCAAAAAGGAACCAGACAGGGCTGCCCATTATCTCCACTACTTTTTATACTCACCTTGAAAGTATTGAGCAGAATTGTTAGGAAGGAAACATAAAAGGTTTAGAGATTTAAATTACAAGTATTTGCAGACGATTTGGCATTTATTTTGAAGGAACCAATACAATCAGGACCAAAACTTATTGAGGTACTAGAAGAATATGGTAAAGTTGCAGGGTTAAAAATTAACAAGGATAAAATGAAAATGTTAGTTAAAATTATGACAGAGAAGCAGAAAGAAAATCTGGCCAAAAATGGGTATACAGATTACCAAAAAAGTCAAATATTTAGGAATTATGTCATCAAGATGCACCACACTTAAAGAAGACAATTATGACAAACAAACCAACAAATTAAAGAAGATTTGGAAAGATGAAGTAACCTAAGATTATCACTAACAGGAAGGATTTTGGTAATTAAAATGAATGTGCTCCCAAAATTGTTGTTTTTATTTCAAAATATACCTATAAAGTTAAACCAATTTTTTTTAAGAATTAAACAAGACAACCTCAAATTTCGTGTGGCAGGGAAAAAATTGAGGATCCAACTAAAATTACTTCAGGAAATCACAGAAAGGGGAAGATTCGGCCTTCTGGATTGGGAAATTTATCATCAAGCAGCTTCACTTACATGGATTAGAGATTGGATAGTATTAGAAAATAGAAGAACTGCAGCTAGAAAGCCACGACTTCCAACAAGTTTGGCATGCGTTCTTATGGCTTGACAAGCCAGGCTCATACCGATATTTTCAACAACATAGAATTAGGCAGGCACTATTTAAGATCTGGAATAAAACCAAAAAGCAAATATATTTAGAAATGCCAAATTGGATATCAATAGTAGAGGCGATAACATATCCAAATTTACTAAAACAAGGGAAAGCTATTACTTATAAAGATGCCTTAAATGAAGATGGAGATTTAAAAACTAGACAAGCCTTAAAACAAGGCATGGATCTATAGATACAAGCGAGGTATAAAAAGGACAAAAAAGAATGGGGGATTAACATGCAGGAAACAGTTTTAGATAAAATTCTATTGGGCTCAGAGGCTAAATTAATAAGGCCTAGCCTATAAACTAGAGCAGTGGTCACCAACCAGTGAGCTGGGGACCATTGGTGGTCTGTGAAAAAAATTTGGTGGTGCGCAGAAAAATGTCACCCCCAAAGCATCCTCCAAAGTAATTAATTCAGGCTGCACGGGAACACAAGGCTGTGCTGCCTACATGGCCCATGGGAACACAAGGCTTGCGTCACTTGCATTGTGAACAACATGAGGTAGTGAGGGGACGGGGGAAAGGGCATAGGGCCAACTTGCCCAATCCGCCCCACGTGCCTGGTCTGGTCACTGAGCTGCTTCTTTCCGCTTCTTCTTCTGCTTTTGGCTGCATGCAAGGAAAGTAGCAAAAGTCTTTCTCTTCCCCAAACTCCGCCAGATATGAGTCTTTGGGACCCTGCAAGGCATCCTGCTCCAAGAGGCTGCGTCGGCATGACAAGTCTCACAAAGACTCATTTCTAGTGGAGTTTGGGGGAGAGAAAGAAAGACTTTTGCTGCTTCTGCTGCTTTCCTTGCATGAAGCCAAAAGTCAGTCTGTCTGTCTCTCTCTCTCTCCCCCAAGAATGGAGCTGGGGACGGTATCCTGCGATCCCAAATAAATAATGATCGATCTGTAGGAAAAAGGGGTGGGGAATTTTCCTGCAGACTTTTTTGGGAATTTTCCCTGGGTCTCTGGTCCGCGGGATTTAAAATGAGTTTGGTGGTCCCTGAGGTCCAAAATGTTGGTGACCCCTGAACTAGAGGAAGAACAGGTAAAAGAGACGATAGTGATACGGGCTAGAGACTTTGGGTATAGTATCAAATTGGATCAATGGCAAACAGTATGGGAAAAGAATAAAAAGATCACCCTGGCCACTCCATATAAGGAAAATTTACTTAAAATGTTTTATCGATGGTGTCTCCCACCAGCCAGATTGGCTAAGATGTACAAAAGCCAGTCCCCAAATTGTTGGAAATCATCACTGGAACGGAGTACGTACTACCATGGTGGAGCTGCAAAAAAGCGCAAATGTTTTGTCTTAGGATAGGGAAGTGGTTTGAGGAAATGTTGGGTTTCAAAGTAGACCATGTACCAGGATGTTTTTTGTTAGGAATCATATCAAAAAAGTATAACAAGGATGAGCTATATTTGATTATACATGTTATTACTGTGGCAAGAATAGCATTTGCCCAGAACTGGAAGGAGAAAGTTATACTGAGTGAAGACGAAGTTATAAACAAAATTCTGATATGCGGTGAAATGGACAAGCTAACTTTAGAGATGAAAAACAAAGTGAGTCGGAATATTATGCAATTTGGAATAGATTCTACTACTGGTGGGGGCAGAAAGAAAGGTCTTAAGTTGGAAAAGAGTTGTCGAGAAGGTAAATGAGAGTATGAGATGAAAGTAGGACCAAAGATTTTGGAAAATGTAATACATGAATGACTAAATGTATATATGTATATATTTGATTGTATGGTATTCAGCTTTGTTTGGGTATTTTCCCACGTCATTATAGTTGTGCTTTTAAAGTTGTAGCAATGTTTCGGCAGAATCTCATCTGCCATCATCAGGCAGACGAACACTATACAGAAGCCTGATGATGGCAGACGAGATTCTGCCGAAACGTTCCTACAACTTTAAAAGCACAACTATAATGACGTGGGAAAATACCCGAACAAAGCTGAATACCATACATATAAATACCTGCAAAAACTTAAGAAAACATATATTTGATTGTATATAGGAAGGTATATATTTGTGATTTTGACCAAAAGTTATGTCAAACTGGTTTCACCACGTTCAATGTTTTTAATTGTTTTGCTCAATAAAAACTACCAAAAAAAAAAAAGAGAGAGAGAGAGAGAGACCAGAGAAACTCTAAACTCGAAGCTATTTTGCACTGGAATCTAAGGCCAGGCACCCTGAAAAAGAATGTTGATTATCCCAAAATATCTCAGTGTTTTAAAAACACTTTGGCATACTCCAATTGGCTGAAGATGGGCTGGTCACAGGAAGGGCTGGGATGAAGGAAAACCTTTCTGTATCTTTTGAGTATGGGAAACCCAGAGCTAGTCTGAGTTTAATGCAGCCAACATCTTTTTGGAATTAATTACAAGAACCCTACCTGTGGGAAGATACTTTTTAATTAAAGTATTTAAAGAAAATACTTTATCTTTAAAAAAAAATAGGATGGAACTTGAATGAAGATTGGACACTTAGAGGGAACTATAAGGAACTAATGATTATATTTAAATAATAAGAACACTTAACAAACTCTGTTAAAAGATACTATGGAAGTTTTTCCAGATAAGACAGACTGATCTGAAAAGTGGATTTAAAACTAGCAGGCTCAAGAATATATGGAAAAAGATGTTACAATGAATAAAGTGGCTGATGTCCTAATAATTAAAAGGGATACACAATAACAAACAAAGAGAAATCTGGACAATTTTTCTATAATGGATTTGCGAAAGTTTTGAAGAATTTTGTGGGAAGGAACAGAATAAAAATGAAACACAATGACATTTTAGGACATTATTTAGATGCATTAAAGATCAAGATTATTAAAAGAAAAATAAAGGAATATAAAGTTGTTTAAATAGATTTGTTATTTCCGGTAATCCTTGTGGATTTTTGCTGATCAGGACTGAAATGACAAAGTTTAAAAATTTGTTCATAGATTAAAAATGAGATATGGGGAAAGTATTATTTGTTATATTTTAAGAGGTTATAAATTATTAAAATTGTACATGCTTGTGATGAGGGGGAAATAATTTATTTATATATTTCTTTACTCCATATGTTTTTCTTTTCTGCACTTCTTTTCTTTTCTGTACTTCCTATTTTTTATTTTTTATTGTTTTTCAGTTTGTATTAATTTTCTATCATTGTAATTGTAATTTTTAATAAAATCATTACCCCCCCCAAATCCCAAAATAGGTTCAGCTGTTTTATTTTTAGTACCCATGTTCTCAAGGCATTCAGCAGGGATTTGAAATTATTGTTTTGGTTTCATAATAGTTTTGGAATCATTTCATCAACCCAATATTTTTGTAACATCATAATCACCTAGATTTATATTCTGACTTTCATCCAACAACATAAAGCAGCTTTAAAGGACGTTTCCATTCTACTCCCACAGCATATGTTGTGAAAATGACTGGTCTAAAATCATTCAGTGAGTGAATGAACTTGAAATTGGGTGCCTTAGTTTTAGTCCAACACTTTAACTACAAGATTAAACTTTTCAGGAATATTTGACTCATTATTCGGTTGTCAAAAGTTCCATTTGAGAATGAACAGCAAAATAAAAATTGCAATGTTTAATAACAAATTAATTTCACAAATCTTTTGTTTGTCCTCTCATAGGAAAAGTGAATCCTACTCAGTGTGAGGCCATAACTATGGTAGCAGCACAGGTGATGGGAAATCATACTGCTGTTACAGTAGGAGGCAGCAATGGCCATTTTGAATTGAATGTCTTTAAGCCTATGATTGTAAGTTTGCTAAAATTATAATATAACTGAATGTCATAATTTCACTATGTTATAGAGACTTAAGAATTGTAATATGTAATTCTAGATAGATTTATTGATGGGAGTCACCTTTTGTACATACGTTCATTTCAATTTTTGGTCCTAAATTTGATTTCATGTGTTACACTACAAACATAGAAGTAGTCTTTGACTTGTGGTCACAATTGAGCTCAAAATTTCTGTTGTTAAGTGCGATACCTGTTAATTAATTTTGCCCCATTTTACAACCTTTCTTGCTACAATTAAGTGAATCATTGAGCAAACAGAAAATATACAATTATTTGTTCTGGTCTCTGGTGTATGACTGTAATAAACTGAATTGAAGTGAATCATTGCAGTTGTTAAGTTAGTAATATGGTTGTTAAATGAATCTAGCTTCCCCCATTTTTTTAGGAGGTCTCAAAAGGTGACCTATTACTGCAGACACTGCACCTTTCATAAATATGAGTCAGTCAGAATTTTGATCATATGACCAAGAGGATGCTGCAATGGTGGTTAAGTGTTAAAAACAGACATAATACTTTTTCCCCCAGTGCTGTTGTAACTTCGAATGATTACTAAATGATCTGTTGTAAATCAAAGACTAGCTGAATGCAGACAAACAAGTTCACCACAATATTACTGAATGCAAGAAAAGCCCCAATGTTTTTGATGCTGTTCAGGATGTTTACCAAGTAGAGGAGAAGAATATTAGCTTCTCTTTACTATTGTGCTCCTTATTGTTATTATTCCTTTAGTAATAAGAAATCTATAATCTTTAGTTAAGGCAGGGGATACCTCATTGCCTTTCTTCTTAGCAATCCATGTTCAATTTGATGGCTTTCTGTTACTGGCTTACATTTGTTCAATGCCTTATAGGAATCATCTTGGACAAACCTTTCTTGAAAACATCCAGCAATAAAGCATCCACAACACCAGGAAGCAAGCTGTTCCATTGTTTAATAGTTTTTAATATCAGGAAATTTTTCCTTACTTCTTGATTGGATTTTCCTTTGATGAGCTTTCAGCCATTATTGTTGTCTTACCCTTAGGTGCTCTGGAGAATAAATTGAGATCCTCTTCCCTGTGACAATTTTTCTATTGGAAAACTGCCATTATGTCTCTTCTTAATCTTCTCTTGTGAACTAAACTTATCTAGTACTTTAGCCATTCTTCATAGGATTTAGTCTCCAGACCAAAGATCATCTATATTTCTCTTCTGTATACTCTTTCTAGGGCCTCAGGATCTTTTTTGTATTATGGTGACCAGAATTGGATGTATATTCCAAATGTGTCATCAGCAATACAGTACATAGCAATTGTGTCTTTTCCTTGATCTTGACACTTATGCCTCTGCTGATGCAGACTGATGCTTTAACTTTTTATTATTTTTATTTTTATTCTGTATCTGTGCATCTTTTTTTTCTAATTAAGTATAGGATCTTGCTTTGTCTTTCCATTGAACTGCATCTCATTGGATAGGGCCCAATGTTCACGTATACCAAGATACTTCTGAATTTTGAATCTGCTCCCTGAAATATGTGTTATCTGCAAATTTGATGAGGGCTCCTTCAATTCTCTTATCTAGATTATTTATGAAGATGTTGAAGAGCACTGGGGCCAAGACACAACCTTGAGGAACCCACTGCATACAACTCCATGTGAATGTAATTCTACTGAGGACCACAAACTGAGTGTAGTTGGTTTTATCAAGAAGTAGGGAAGGTGTTGTCTACAATATCAAATGCCTTCTTTTGGGCCTGTTATTTATCATATAAATATTTATCTTTGATGTTCTGTTGTAATTATGATAAAGCTCTTGTTAATCAATGTCCAAGTGAACAATTTTTTGTTAAATTATTAATTATTTTTAATTTATTTAGATTAGAAATGTGCTACATTCTGCACGACTCTTAGGAGATGCCTGCGTCTCTTTCACTGAAAATTGTATAATTGGAATAGAAGCCAATACAGAGAGGATAAATAAGTTAATGAATGAGTCATTGATGTTGGTGACTGCCCTTAATCCCCACATTGGTAAGTATCTAATCAATATTTTAAATATATATGCTAAAAATTTAGACATTTAAAAATAGGTATATTTTCACAGACATGGAATAATACATAAAGTTTGTTTTTATAAATTGTTGGAGAGTTACAAGTAGAAAATAGAAGGATATCATGCAAAATGACAAGATTAAGAGGGCAGATGTTGTCTCAGCAGTATTACGATTGCCATTATGGGATCTTTATACTTTCATTTGCACACAGAGGAGAAACAGATTTTGTTAGATGATAGGATGTGTGAATCCATATAGTATATTTTCTCATTGAGAAAAAGGAAGGCCTGATATTATTTATTACATTGTTTTCAGATAACTGTTCTTCAAGTGCAGGGATGTCAAACTAGTGGCCAATGGGCCGGATGTGTCACATGCAGGCCATACCCACCCCAGCTCCACAAAGGGAAAAACATCATGAAATGAGTTTGACACCCATGTCCTAGAGTATTGATAAGCAGTGTAAATCAGTGTAATCAAAAATAAAATTATATACTTTTTCTTTTTGTTAGGTTATGATAAAGCAGCCAAGATTGCCAAAACTGCACACAAAGAAGGGATGACATTAAAAGCAACTGCTATAAAACTTGGATTTCTTACAGCAGAACAATTTGATCAATGGGTAAAGCCAGAAAATATGCTGGGTCCTAAGTGATGCTACTGTATGTGATAAAACAGAACAAAAAATAAATTATATAAATCAAAGGTTTTGTTGTCCAACACTTATTCATAGTTGTGCTTGCATTCATAAAACTAACAACACAAAAAATGAATATGTTACTGTAAAAACAAAAGTACCAGATGAAACAATTCAGGAAAGGTCTGCTTAATTTTCTACAATGTCAGATAGATTGGAATCAAGACACACACACACAAAAATTATTTTCAAATCACATTGTTCCATTCTGATAAGACAGTATGTATATTAAGGAATGAATAGTTCTCATCTAAAATAAATGTTTTATGCTTGTTTATGGTTGTGGTTAGATTTTATTATATTTTGTAGATATTTTAGTTTTTCTTTCCAGATAAAACAGTGATAAAATGTTCAATAAATTAAAGAATTATTCTCTTAAGCAAAAGCAATCCATTTGTTTTGATATGATTTTTATTAGTTACTATGATTATTAGTTAATATAAATTAATTCAGATGTAAATTAATATGAAGTAGATATTTTCTTTAAAATATTTGTGTATTAATATGACTTGCAGCTTTTATTTATTTTTATTGATTTAAGAACATGTATATGGCCACCCAATTTATTCAGTGACTCCAGGCAGTTTACAAATATAAAAGCCCAATACAAAAACATTAAAAAAGAAATAACGCCCCCATCTCCCTGGTGACAATAATTTAATAAAGCATATGATGGGCTCCATCCCGTTCTGGGGTTCTCAGGACCATTTGCAAAACCATGTTTCAGCAGCTTGTGAAAGAATGTCAAAGTGGGGAGCCGTTTTATTTATTTCCAAGATGATAATGTTCAACAAAGAGGGAACCACCATGAAGAAGGCGCTTCTACTTGGTCCTGCTAAATGGATCTTGTTAGGAGAGCATTCCCTGCTCACCTGCTATGGTGGATCAGTAGATTATAATCAGTTTACACAATTCCATTCAGTTCTGTACAAGACAATGCAAACTTAAAATAAATATCAAATGAATACATAAACATCTAAGTAACCCAATACTTACCAGACAGCAGTTTCCATTCCCTTATTAGCAAAAACATCCTTGTAATTTAAACCCTCTGTTCCTTCAGGCCCCAAAGGCTGACCAATAGCAAATGGTAAACCAAGTGGGAAGCTTCTCTTGCCCATGACTTCCATCTGCTCTTCTAGCAGATGCCATGAATCTAAGATCCCCATAATATATTGTGCAACCATTGTCAGTCCACAGCTTGTAGTATGGTGGTTTACAAAATGTAGCAATTGTAATGGATATATAATTTTAAAATTACCTAATAGGTAGCATAAAGCCAGAATGCATTCAGCATTTAAAGATGACCATGGAGATCTACTGCAAATAAAAGTCTTTGTACAACTGATAATATAACAACACATGGATTGTGGTTCCTATTGCAGCCCTTTAGGATGTCTGGCAGCAAGCTCCAATTATCTTCATTCCATTCCATTCTACCCCACTGCTTCAATAAAAAAGCCTTATCTTCATGGTTTTACAAGAGACTAAAGTGTGGAGACATACCAAATCACCAAACCTGGGGAAGCATATTCCATAAAATAGAGGCAGTCACAAAATCCCACTAGGTGAATGGATTTCAGGGAAGAGATATGGAGCATGCTTATTCTAGTGGGATAGGCAGGTTCTTAGAGAGAGGCATGCTGGCAAATAATCTAGTTCTATGCCATGTAGGGTTTTAAAGCAGTAGTCGCCAACCAGTAGGCCAGGGAGAAAATTTTGGTGGTCCGCAGAGAAATGTCACCCCCAAAGCATTCTCCAAAGCAATTCAGGCTGCGCAAGAACACAAGGCTGTGCCGCCCACATGGCCCGCGGAAACCCAAGGCTTGTGTTGCTTGCATTGCGAACAACATGAGGTAGTGAGGGGAGGGGGGGAAGGGCATCAGGGAGGAACTTGCCCCACGCACCCCATGTGCCTGGCCTGGCCACCAGGCTGCTTTTTTCCGCTTCTTTCTTCTGCTTTTGGCTGCACGCAAAGAAAGTAACAAAAGTCTTTCTCTCTCCCCAAACTCCGCCAAAAATGAGTCCTTGGGATTCTGCAAGGCATCCTGCTCCAAGAGGCTGTGCCGGCGCGACAAGTCTCACAAAGACTCATTTCTGGCTGAGTTTGGGGGAGGGAAAGACTTCTGCTGCTTTCCTTGCATGAAGCCAAAAGTCAGTCTCTCCCCCCCCCCGCCCGGAACGAAGCTGGGGACAGTATCCTGCAATCCCAAATAAAGAATGATTGATCGGTAGGAAAACAGGGTGGGGAACTTTTCTGAAGATTTTTTGGGGGATTTTCCCAGGGTCTCTGGTCTGAGGGATTTAAAATTATGAGTTTGGTGGTCCCTGAGGTCCAAAAGGTTGGCAACCCCTGATATAGGACACCTTGACAACTGTGCCCAGAACATGTCTACCTAACAAAAACAAACTAATCCCTCAGATCAGTAACATCTTGTTTGGTTTCAATTTATTCTTCCAAATCAGGTCTTCCATATTCAACCCTAAAGCTAATAATCTGGAAATATCAAATCCCAAGCGCTAAAGATTTACAACTGAATGTCATCAGAATATTGAACAGTAATTTCAAAGCTGCAAATGATCTTTCCATTGACTTCATATTAACATTAAATAACACGGAAGGCAAGAAGAAATCAGAATCAATATCTTTATTGCAATCAATGACCAGTCTTAGCAAGTTGAAATATTACTAGATGCATAATAATTTCCAAAAAGTGAAACAGAAATTCCTATAACATTCTTGTAACACAAAGAAAATGGATCAATCAGAATGCAAGTCCAACTCCCCACCTCATGAGTGAATAGCATTGCCTTATATGTCTCAACAGTATAATATTTCTTTTACTGTTTTTGTCTATCACATGCCAAATTCTGGTCTAAATCTAGACAGGAAAGGATGAAGACAAACAAAGTAACAGTCACTCAAACTGCAGTCCCAGCTTGGCTAAATTCAGAACATTGGACCCTGGCTGATCGTTGATAGCATCACCATCTACTTTAGGTCAGCAGGAGATTCTGTTTTGAAGAATCTGTAGTATAAAATACTTGGAGGCACATACAAGGCAATCAGGATAAGAATCCAGTATAAAAACAACGATGTGAATAAATCCAATAATCTTACCTACCTCCATGAAGGAATTTGCAAAGAACCAGATTCAGACATATTAGAAGATATTGCAGTAGACAACTTTGGTATGGCATCACTCAAAGTAACAGTAAGTAACCCTAGCAAATTCTGGGTATAGTTTTGACTATTACTCAAAAAGGCAGATAATATCCAGATATCACATGTCATGGATCCACTGAAGGCTGGGTCATCTATCTGACAGTCCCAGAAAGCTCCCTTTGATGGTTTTTTGTGCATGCAACTATAAGAAAATCTATTACCTTTTTCCTCCGTGAATACTGTGGTCTAGATCTTAAGATGATAAATTTACCTCTAGTCCAGTACCCATAGTTGTTCAATCCATTTGTGCTCATATTTCATCACTCAAAACACTATAACAAATCCACATACAATACAATGCTACAGGCTCAAGCATAAGAAGAGATGCTTAGAAGTACATTACTGATTGACTAGGAAATGGTTATTCTATGTTTCAACCAGGCCAGTGATAATAAAAATATTTGAAAAAACCACCTCCAGTGTGCTAAGACCATTAATCTCCAGGTGGTGGGTTGACATTTGGTCTCTGGTCTCTGTTCCTGTGCAGAGAAGCATGCTGCAACAATCTGAACTTCACCAAGTAGAGTTGCATCCCTGGTAAAACCATCCATTCTGGATCCTAGGTTTACACCAGCCACTGTTTCTGGAAATTTGAATGCCAATAACTATGGCAATCTTAAGTAAAACTTTTTATTACAACCCAAAAACATTTTGTTTCAAGTTTATACCATAGCATAAGCACAAGACTTGGTTAAAATCTAGAACTACCTGCTGTCATCTCCTCTCTTCTCAAAGTGACTCTCCTATCAAGTAAGCTATTAATCAGGGTTATGTTCTTCAATTCAAGACATATTATTTATAAATAGTTTATGGATGTTGAAAAAATTATAGGCTTATCATACATACCAGCTAGAAACACTTCAGATGAACTTTTTAACACATTGGTTTTTATAATAACTGAACCAAACATCTTTTTTTTAAAAAAAGATCACATAATTAAATCAAGTTGCTCTTTGTAATAACCAGTGAATGTCAAAATGGATTATACAGTGCAATCACCTATAATTAAATGGGGTGGCAAATTCAAAAAGCACAATTATCTATAACAAATAATCTATAAATATTTTAACGTACTACTTTTACACAAACAACAAAACCAAGTTTTAGAACTCTGAATATATCATACAGAAAGAAAAGTAATGTTAATTTCTTGGCATTAATAAAAAAACTATAGTGCTGTAATATTTTCTAAAAACATTATCATTCATTATTTTATAACATAGTGTTATTACGTGATATTGCAAAAGTACAGACTCAATCCCCACAATTGTTTTTGCTCGGAAATATATATGAAAAAAACATTCATTTTGAACTTCATAATTATGTTGCAGGAATCTGTGGGAGTCCAAATTCATCCACCAGTACACCATCCTATGAAATTGAAAATACATAATTTATGATTAACTGTTGCTTTTCCCCCAAACTATGAAAACCCATTTTAAAGAGAGATTAATATCACAATAATCTTATTTTAAATTCTGAATAATCTGCCCCAGCAAACAGGAAAATATTGCATCTATTTATGTCAAGCACTGATCTTGTAAAAATACTTATACTTATAAATACTTAACTGTGATATTATTGTTTTACTTTAACTGAACAAAATACTTAGTAAGTTAACAATACAAATTGATACATTATAAACCCAAAATCCTATATGAGGATAATCAAATAAAAAGTTCAGCTGACTTTCATATGAAAAAGGATGCTTAAAATGTTTCAGTCCTCACATGATTATCAAATGTGTTTTAAGTCTGGAGTGAAATACATGTGTTTGGAGAATTTTGTTATGACGGCAGAACAAATCATATTCTGACCCAGAACCAAACGAAACCTGATAATTAAGAACTATAATGGAGCTGTGATTGAAAAAAGTACCCAATCATGACAAATTATAAAATGCTTCCATCCTAACCATAGGACTGCTATTTTTTTTAAAGAATATATTTATCATTGATAAGGGGATATGGGAGTTAAAATGAACAAACCAGATAAATCTATGCTGACAACTACAGGGCTATTAGCCTGCCTGGTAAGTTACTTGTTTTAAAAAGTTGCTAAGGAAAAATTAAAATTTCATGTAGTTGGGGCAGTGCACTATATGTGCAACATAAGCTTTGTTTTTATTGGCAGATATACAAGGAATGTGTGTGTATGCGTGTTTATATGTATATTACAATTTGTTTTATTTTCAAATTTAGAAACTAGTAATATCTCTCATAGAAGGACTTCATGCAGAAGTGTTGCTTAATGCTGTTGAAGTGTGAATACAAGGCTACATTAATTATTATATAATTGTGTATGTGTGTTTGTTTTCATAAAATTTTTGAGCTTTGGCTGCTTGTGCCCTCTATGCATACACCTTGTCCTTTTGATACTAAGTTTTAGAACTATTAAAATGCAAAGATGATGGTAGGAGGTGGTTGGTTTGCTGAGTTCCACTTTATGTAAGCACGGTGCGCATGTTCTCTTTTGCTGCTGGAATACTAATTACTCAGTTGAGAAGATCTAAATAGCCTATTACGTATAAGTATAAATAACAGCAAACAACAATACAAGAAAACTGAAAGCACAACTATTGTGCTTTATTTTGATAAGTTTCAGAAAAATTTCAAAAGCTGTTACTATTCCCTATGTAGAATATTGTTTGTCCTAATGATTTCAAAAATGTTTTAAAAATCATTCCTTCAACCATTTCCCCACCCCCAAATTTGGATAGTATGTACCTATTATTCCTAGCCGCTCCAGGAATGTGAAAACAAGATGGCAGCTGTTAATTTCAGGTTTCCTGCGGCTATTGTTCTCAAAATATTTTATCCTTGTTCTTTATGATGGAAAATAGGTAAGCAGGACAAAGGAAGCTTGCTTTTTCTGTGGTTGCCTCATTCTCTAGTCTAGAACCATCTTTGGCAGGCCCCAACACTTCTTGCCTTTAGGCAATTATGAAGACCTGGCTTTTCCTGCAGGCATTAACAGCCCTTTTAATTATTCTGTTGCTTACTCGCTATTTTATATATTATATATATTCAGTGTACATAGTGGGTTTTGTTTTGTTTGTTCTTTATTACTGTTCATTTTTTGCATGGTACATCAGCCAGAACTGTTTGAATTGAACAGCCTTACAAATCTAAAAATTTTAAAAAATATGTAATGTATTAGACATAATACTTTACACTATGTCATATATGAATTCATTTATTATATTTTAAATCATGATTTATAGGTTAGAATTATGTGAACTTTGTCAGTTTGCCTTAGTCAACATACTATGATTATACTAATTGTTGTATTTGATATGAATTTAAGAAAAAGCCTATTAAACTGTTAGTAACCCCTTAAATAACTTCTCAAATTATCACAGCAATAAAAGACCAACAATGAAATGAAAATAAAAACAAATACTTCTAATATGCCTATTGTTGTTGCTTAAAAGATGAGCAATTAAAAAAAAAACCTAACAAGTTTTGGTGAATATTGCTCTCTAAATGCCTATTGACTTCTATGTGCAATGTG
This sequence comes from Notechis scutatus, assembly GCF_049901735.1. Lineage (NCBI taxonomy): Eukaryota > Metazoa > Chordata > Lepidosauria > Squamata > Elapidae > Notechis > Notechis scutatus. The sequence goes on along the minus strand of NC_142025.1, from coordinate 80,015,986 downwards.
ACAGTGGGAGTGAGGGGGCGAAGAGTGACTCACTTTGTTTTTTGCTTCACTTGGCATGCCTTCTGGAATTGATGGAACACTTGCAGCTTCATCAAGATAGGAGCTGTCTTCATCAGCTAGAAGTTCATCACCCAGTGCTTCTAGTTCTAAAATTATGTTGAGGACAGAAAATGTCTAATAAATGACTGAAATTTGGAGTGAAGTTGTTATATCTGATTAAATTCAAACAGTACAGCAATTAAAAACACTAACATCTCTGGAAAACTAATTAAAAGCCATTTTAATTTATATATTGCTTTTACAAAAATATTTCCTTTTTGCAGACAAGCATTTTAATGAAACAATATACTATTCTGTAGTTTGATTACCTAGCTTCAAGATGCAGCAGGAGTTCCACAGTGAAATATAAGACTGAATGCAATATAAAGTAATACTTTTTTGGTTTTTTCTTCATTTATTTTTATTTGTTTGCTGGCAAATGGCGATAATAAATTGAAACTGATGAGAATCAGAAATGTTTATATTTGCTGCATTATTGATTCCCACATAAAAATATGTTTACACTTTCTGCTGTTTGTTTATAATCAAGACAATACTGTATAAATAGAAATTAAATTACCTATACTGAACTCACCAAGCCTTGACTATACAATTACATCAATATTTAGTGGTAACTCACCCGCCTCCAAGTCATCTTCATCTATCTCTGGAGTTCCATAACTACGACCCAATGCTTCTTGAATTTCACCAGCATCTTCCATCATATCTTCCAACTGGTCTTGCAGGTCCTGGATTATAAAATATACATTTGCCTGAAATTAACAAAGCCTTCCTGTATTCTCTTAAGTCCTTTAATTGATGAATATTTCATATTTGTACTGACATAAGATATGCTTCTGCTGGATTTAAGCTACAATATACCATGATTTATTTAACCATTGTGAATTGAATATGAGAACCAAGCTATAGATTAGACTTTTTGAAATCAGTGAAAGTAAACTATGATTTCCACTAGTTTAATACTTTAAGTCTGGATCCAGCTGTTCTCGTTCTTTTCATGTTTTAAAAATATAGCACAGTAGAAATGCTGTTTAACTTAAACTGGCAACTCATGAAAGTTATTCGCTCTCATCTCAATCTATTTGACAGGGTTGTTGTGGAAAAATTAGAAGATGGAATGCTACGTATATCACCTTGAAGTGCTAACAATAAGGTGGAATATAAATCAAATAAAGACAGTTTAACTTATATAACAAACCATATGTATTTTACACACACACACACACACACACACACATTGTGTGTATTACTATTTGTCACACAGATGTTTAGAATGGATGTGGCATTTTTATCTATTTATTGAATCCTTCCCAAGTACCAGGGATAGGCAGATGTTGATGTTTTATGGCATTAAGAGGCATCATTACAGGATGTAAGCTCTTCAGAGCAAACCTGTCTTTTGCAATTGATTAATAATGAAATTGTCAATAATAATTAATAACTTAATGAATGTCATTATTATTATGGTTTGTTGCATAGCCAGATGTTCAGACTGGAATTGGCATTTTCGCCAGCTATCAAATTCTTTCCAAGGACCTGAGATAGGTAGATATGGATGTTTGATGGTGTTAGAGTACTGTCATTGGATGTAAGCTATTCTGAGTCCTTTGCATTTAACTGATGGTGAATTTGTCAATGCTGATAGTGTTCAAATGGTGCTCCAGTTGTTTTGGGATTGCACCCAAGGCATCTATTTCTATTTGTGTCTTTGTACTTAGTTAATTTCTCTAGTTGTTTCTCTTCTCTTCTGCTGTCTCCAAGTGCTATCAAATCCACTATCCAGACTTTTTTGTCTTTCTTATTGACAATTGTTAAGTCTGGGGTTTTATGTGGCAGGTGCTGTCTGTTTGAATTCTACAGTTTCAGAGAACTTTAGCTTCTTAATTTTTTATATTTTTATTTTATGGTCCCACCAGTTCTTGCTTGCAGGCAAACAATACTTCTTGCAGATCTTCCAATGCATCATTGTTACTTTGTCATGCTATTTTTATGGGACAGACACTATTTGACTCCCCTGACGAGACCTGTACAATATTGTTAAACCCCTGACATAGTTCTTATTTTCCTCAAAGCACAGAAGACCAGAATCATGTCAAGGTAGTGCCTCAATGTGGTTTATTATGCTTAGTTGCATAGTCAGCCAGATGTTCAGACTAGATCAGTCCGTTTAGATGGTGATACAGACATAGTCACAGGATAAAGCTGTTCCATGTAAAGCTGCCTTTTGCAATTGACTGAATTTGTCAATGCTGTTCAAGTGGTGTTCCAATTGTTTCAGGATTACGCCTATGACTATTGGTATTACCTTTGCTTTATTTTGCCACTGTCATGCTATTTCTATTTGCAGGTCTTTGTATTTCACTGTCTTCTCCGGTTCTTTCTCTTCTCTTCTGTTGTCTCCAGGTATATGGATACCTGTCACATAACATTCCAGACTTAACAGCTGTTGACAAGAAAAATGAAGAAATCTGGATAGTGGATGTGGCAGGTATTGCCACATCCACTATTCGGACTTTTTTGTCTTTCTTGTCAACAATTGTTAAGTTTGGGGTGTGATGTGACAGGTGTCTGCCAGTTTGAATTCTAGAATAGAATAGAATACTTTATTGGCCAAGTGTGATTGGACACACAAGGAATTTGTCTTGGTGTAAATACTCTCAGTATACATAAAAGAACAGATACATTCATTAAGAATAAAGAATCATAATGTACAACACTTAATGATAGTCATAGGATACAATCAACAATCAAATCATACTAGGAAACAGTCAATATAAATCGTAAGGATACAAGCGACAAAGTTACAGTCATACAGTCACAAGTGGGAGGGGATGGGTGGTAAGGAGTGATGACAAGATTAACAGTAACAGTAGTGCAGACTTTGTAATAGTTGAACAGGGTTGAGGGAATTACTTGTTTAGCAGAGTGATGATGGCTTTCGGGGAAAAACTGTTCTAGAGTCCCAGAGCATTTTAGTTTCTTCATTTCTATTGCTTTCTTTATTTCATTGTCCTGCTTGTTTCTGCTTACAGGCATTATTATTATTCCAGGCCAGAAAAGAGGACTATGTTTTTTTTTTAAAAGCAACATTAAAACTCACCTCAATTTGATCAATTTTTACTTTGCTGTAAGCTTTTTTCATTTCCTTCACTCCTAGTTTCATAGCATCAACCTAGAAAAGTTACCAGATAAAATAGTTAGGCTCATTAATACTTATTGAATAAATAAATACAAATGTAATATAGGGCAATTTTACCGTTGTTTTTGTATCTTTTAGGGACTGGATAGTATAGTTGGCTTGTTCCATATTGAAAGATTGCTGGGCAAGATTATCCCGTTGGTTTTCGTACCTATATTAATAATATGTAAGCTTAAAAATAGGACACAATTGCAGTACTACTTGTCTGTCATAAATACTACAAATCCAACAGTGCAAATTCAAGTCCCAGTCCCCAAATTTAGAACTTGAAACAAAAATGAGAATGTTAGTTCCTATAATAAATCAAATCAAATCATTATTATTGTCAAAAAGCAATATAAGTTCTTGTAGTAAATGTAACTAGTTTTCAATGATTCAAAAACAAAATCTCCTGATGAGTAAATGAGTTTTCTTGGGAATAATATGCTTTGCTAATGCCACCTTTGGGGATTTTCTTTACTTGCCAGTTCAAAGCCAAAGTTCTCTAGTAGATTTCCATTCAAGTATCAAGTATTAGCTTTTTGGGATCTATGATGGTCAGCAAGGTGCTGTCTTCCAAAACCAAATCAACTATGTTTTTTCTTTAATCAAAGTAGTCAATTTAGCCATTTCTGCTAACTCCCATCAATTTTTGCACCATTCATTCACTGTGGGAACCAAAGTGTCCTATTTTTGTTCATAGAGTGTTATTGCTATCAATATATATCATATCAAAGTTCCATTTTTAAAAAGTTATCTGTTCCTTAAGCTCAAAAAATATATCTGGTTTTACCTTTATATTCACCTTAAGAATCTTCTGAATTAAGATTTAAATCTTGCTCCAATATTTCTTTGCTTTGTTACAGACTACTATAAATGGTAAAAATTTATTTGCTTACATTTACGTTTTAACATGTTTGAAATTCCTTTATACAGTTTTGACAATTTATTTGGTGTTTGATACCAAGGGTTCATCATTTTATAAAAAAATTCTTTTAAATTATAATTTAATGTAAATTTTAAATCTTTCATCACATTTTTGACATTGTTTAAGCATTATATCCAAAAGTCTTTGGCCATTGTATCATATAATGTTTCACATATTCATTCTCCAAGTTCAATTTCAATAACAATTTATAAACCTTAGCAATATTTTCATCATTTAAAAAATGGTAGCTATATACAGTACTTCTAATTCCCTCTTTGAAGAAAGGGTCACCATAATTTAAAAAATATTATTTGACCATAAGTCCGCCAGACTGGCCTTGCCATCATTTCTTTTCTAGGCTTATACCTAAAGAGACCTCTTCGTAGAGAACCTTACGTTACCGTGTATTTATTCCAAACTGTTAGGATGGCAAGTCTAACAAAATGGTTGTTGAAAACAACATTTACTTAACCTTATCATATCATATATAGGTGTGCCATCCAAATCTTAATTCATGCCCCTCCAGCTTGAGTAACCTCTTGTTTTGGAGTTACCTACTCTTTAAGCCAGACCGAACAACAGGCATCAAAGTACAATTTCAAATCTAATAAACCCAAACCTCCTCTTTCCTTAGCATCTTGCAATAATTTATATCTTTATTTTTTCCTTGTCATATAAACTTGAGATTCCCATCTGCCATTGTTTAAATGGAATATCAGTTATAAGTATTGGTAAAGCCTGAAACAGAAAAGGCATATTTAATAAAACATTAATTTTAATTACGGAGATTCTATCCAATAATGATAGTAGCAATTTATCTACTTTAATAAGGTTCCTTTTGATACAATTTTGAAGACGCACATTATTTTGAAATACTTTAAAATGTATATTTGTCAATGTAACCCCAGGTATTTCACCTTTTTCTCCACCAACTTTTTATCAATATTTCATAGTCCTGGGAGTTTATATTCTTAACAAGTTTATTTATTTTAAATCCTGCTAAAGCTCCAAACTCATTTAATTCTATGACCATCCAATATTCTTGATGGTTTTTCATATGTTCTATGATGGTTTTTGAGTTTAAAAAAAATATAGCTAAATAACCAGCAAATTCTCTAATATCCTTATTCAAAATTTCAGCACCAATATATATACAACAGGAAATAAGGGGCATCCTTGCACCTTGTATGCTTTTTGATTTCACATGATTTAGTTAAGTCTCCATTAATAATAATCTTCGCTTGCTGTGATATAAATCACATTGACACCTTGAATAAATTTCTCCCAAAGTTCCTATCTTCCAGAAATGTTAACATGAAAGCTACAATTGTTGAAGGCCTTCTGTTCATCTAAAAATATTAAAGTTACCTGTTTCTCATTATGGTATTGTATAATATTCAAAACATTGTCTCTTAACTATCTTTTTGACAAAAGGCCAGATCTTCATGGAGTCACAGCAACAAACTTGGTCCCAAAATGTGGGCCCATTTTCCTGTTGCTAGGATCATAAATCCAATGACTGTTGAATTGAAATTTCCCCTCTAGGAATCTTAAAATGCATCCAGTTTTCCATTGTAGTCTTTTGAAACCTGTCACTGAGATGCACACTTGCATCCTGCCATGAAACCCCCTCCCTCCTAGGAGAATATTTTGAAGTTAAAGAAATCCTTGATTCTCGCTGCTAGAATCGAGACCCAAGTGACCTATTTGCATATGATATACTGCTAATTATTGTTGTATTTTGTTTTGTAGGACTAAACTTGTTTCTGGAGGGACAGCATATCATGGCTGCATTGCATCCATCCAAGCTTCATGAGTTGGCAGCCGAACATTAGCATGGGGTTGGGGGGAGAGAAATATTGTAATGTAAGAAAGGGGAGCCTAGCTGAGCCATGTGAGAAGCTCCAGCCACCTAAGGTCGATAACAATATGCAGAGCTGGGAACTGAGTACCTGTTTCCTGAACAATATATAAGTACCAGTGATTCGACATTTGCGGATAACCAGGGGGATGCCTGGGTGGGGAAGAAAGAACTTTCCTCTCCTTTGGTTTTTGTTTTTGTTTTGCATGAGAAAACCTCAGATTCAGCTTCTGCTACTTCTGTAACCATTTAAGCTTCAGTAAAGTATACTCTTGGGGGGAAAAGGACCAGGAATCTTTCTGTGCTAGATGACTGAGTAGGACAGATGACAGATTTAAAATGAGGCTTTATGTACATAACAACTCCATTAGTCTTTTGTAGACCAGCTGATATGAATTCCTCCAGTCTTTAGATATTATCTTGCATCTTAATGTGTTTCTTTAAGACAAATTATATCAACACTCAATTTTCTCAGATATATTGCTTACGCTTGGACGACGCATCTGTGCCCCATTAATATTCCATGTTATATACTTATTAATACTTATTATTAGTGTTCCATGTTACATACTTATTCTCCATCATTACATAGTTTAGCTAGTTCCCGTGCAACCATCTCTATCACCTCTTCCTCCAATACCAGGTTTGTTTATTTATATCCATTGCTTCAGCTGGGTCCAAATTTAGTTTATGTTTAATCGAGAAATCCTTGGCTTCCTCCATAGAATGCAATCTAAATCTTTGCTCTTGGAAGGTAACTATTACTCCTTCAAGTGACTTTCTTTTGAAAAAATTACAAAGTGAAGGTATCTTTTTCAACAGATACCAATTTTTCCTGGTTCATGGTTAAAGCTGGTTATTAAGTTTGAAGAAATTTCCCTGGGAAAGGGAAGTTCTGGAAATCAACCCTCTTGTTTCACTGGGTTGCTGGAAACTCTCTGAGAGCTTCTGGGAGAAGTGATCAGATGAGTCTCTAGCTGGGGACAGGAAACCTAGGAGCAAGTACACTGTGGGAGAATCAGTCTTCATAAAATACTTTAAAATAGGCAATAAATTTGTTCTTGCTTCTTAGACTCATTTTTCGTATATTTACTTTTTGCTCTAAAAGAAGCTGTTCTTGACTGCAACTTGCTTTTCTTTTTCTTTCCTTTTCTTTTTTTTTTAAAGCAACATCATTTCTGAAGGTTTTGATTTTAAAATGGTGAGGAATTGCATAAAACCAAAACAGAATAAGGAAACTGGAAACTATTTCAGAAATTTAAGTCTCCTAGAGGATTTTACTTCTTTTAAACTAACTTCACTGATTTTCCACAGTTTTAGAATCAAGGATCAAGACTTTCTAAATGGCACTTTTAAAGTCTGTTGTGAGGAGAAAAATGGTTCTGATTTTACTTATTGCTGATTGGATAAGAGTTAACATCAGACTTGACTGTAATGGAAGATTTGACTGTAATGGAAGATTTGACCACAAAAGGGACCTTATAACCTAGTTCTAATTGTAAATTGTATCATAGCACTGTAGGAGTGCTGTTTGACTACAACAGAACCAAACTTGCAGGGGCTTCCCACTCTGACATCCCACCCCACTCACTTCCCATCCAGTGAAGCCCTGCCTATCACTGCCCTCCTCTGACAGCCCACTCGCTCACCCTCCCAGCTCTACAGTCAACACCCACAGTGAGTTGTCCCCACAATGAATTTATGGTGCTGAGATGTCTTGCAAAGAGATGGCAGCAGTGAGTTGGCAGTGGCAAGAAGGCTGCCCCTTTCTTGCCAGGTCGAGATAATGATGTGGAGTCATCCCATTCTGAGCTGGGACAGGCTGACATTAAGCAGATTGGCAATAACGTTCAATCCAAAGACTTGTATTTACTGTGGGGCCCATGCATGGAATGTCCATCCATGGGAGTGAGCAGGAAGAAATGAAGAATTGGGAAGAAGATGCTTCAAGAGACAGGACAGGGGAAGACTTCCCATGTTGGAGGAGTGGACAGAAGCCCTGGGGAACCAGCTGAAGCCCCAGTGGTCTATAAGTATCAGAAAGATGGAGGATTGGAAAGGAAAGCCCTCTGGAGTAACTTTTTCCCGGGGAAGCCAAGGGAGACTACCACGGGCACCACTCACGGAAGAAGAGTATGGGGCAATGGAAGGTGAAGAAGACCTTTACAATGTCATATTTGAGCAAGCCATCGACGTCCTGAGAGATGCTTTAGAGAATGTACATGTAATCTCTCTCAAGACTCCAGAAGCATGCCTTTTTTGTAGCAGTATTTGCTTTCTGTACTGAGATTTTCCCCACAACCTAATAGCCCCAATTCTACTGTTGTTTAGAAGAGCCATAAAAACCTGGCCCTTCATCTAGATCTTTGGTAGGAAGAATGAGAACTGTCACTTCATTATCCTTGCCATCCTTTTTTTTTTTTACTTTTATTTTGACACATTATCCTGATATAGAGGAATAACAAGGTCAGTGATAACTAATGTTTTTGAGAGAGCAAAATCAGAGGAGTCATGCTCCCTATTGGGTGGCTCTGGCACTAAATCATCAAGGATGACTAAACCAGTCTTGAAGCAGACAAAAAATGTTAAAGTACTAAACTGATTTCACAACAAAACCAATATGTGCTACATCAGAAATGGCTTTTTACACAGTCCATTTCTTTAGAATGACTAATTATTTAAATCAATCTTTGCCAACACAGAATATCATAACACTGCAGATGATGTAAAACTAATCATTATGCAACCATAGGTACTATAAGGAAGCTAATTAAAACAATGAATTCTTGGAATGTAAAAATCCAGAAAATATTTCAGAACAATTACAATAAATTATGGGAAAAGAACCTTGAAGATAGAAATAATACCATTAAATTCCAGAAAATAAATGAAAAATATCACAATTTGTTACGAGACATTCTAACAGCTGCAAGGACAAATTGGCATTACAGTGGAAAACTTGCTGAGAACATATTATACAATAGGGCAAATTTAGACATTTGGCTTTTAAGATAATAAAAAATAGCTTTCATAAGAAAAAAATCATAGACTGTTTTCTAGGCCAGCACTTTTAGCACTACACCAAATAGCTACCAAATCTCACAGGAATGCCTCCAGACGGTTTATAAGACTAAATGTTAATGTCCTTGTTACTATTGCACATTCTGCAAGGATATGTTTTATAACTTGCAATTTGATGAAATACCTAGACAGCTCTGGTTTACTTCATGTATAATCCTATGAAACTAGAACCATTCAGTTCCTTGAGCCTGCCTATAAAACTTGTTATGGCTTCAGTGATGTAGTTATAATTTTATGTTTGCGTTTTATGTTTGTGTTTTATTTCATTGATTTACTCTGTTAACCTAAAAAAAGAATTATTTTCATGGAATGTAATTAATAATTAAGAATCTGTTAGCACCTTTTCCTACAAACAATAAAAGTGCTGTTGGATTCTAGGACTTCCGGTTTGGGTCTCTTCAGCGACAGACCGAAATCTGCAATCATGCGTGGTTTCGATCTTTGCTTGCTGCTTTAGTGCCCCGATCCTTTGATTTCGGGGCTGAAGCCACCCCATAGAGGTGGTGAAGAGGGGGAAGATTGCTAGCTGAGTGGAGGGGAGCCGCATCTCTCCTCCTTGGCTGGTCTAAACTCCCTTCCCCGAAGGTGGTTGCAGCGGTGGTCAAAAATGGCCACCTCAAAGAAGAACCCGACTGGATAAGATTGTGCAGGAAGAAGACAAAGAGGAAAGCAGGACAGACTGGGCTAAACAACAGAGAACATCTAAGCAAGGTACCCTGAATCTAAAAGTACCCAGAGGGATACTTCTGAAAGATCTTTAAGCGGCGAAGGAGAGAGAAAAAGAGGTTAAAAACCCTTTTTTTACCTTTATATTGACAATTACAAATGGTATGGAAAGAAATTTATATTAATTTATTTTGACACTAATAGGCAACCTTACGCTGAAATCTAAGTGTCAAAAGGATAATAAAGATTTTTCTTAGTCATTTTAAAGCCCTAAAAAGGAGAAGAGTGGAGGCAAAAGGGTAGAATAATGGAAAAATGGAGTGCCACCTGGAAAAATAAAGAGGATTAACAGTGAAACTTTGAAAAGACTCCTGAGGATACATTGTAACTGAAATCTTATTAAAAGATACAGTAACCCATGGAAAGGAAAAGTAAAGGAAAGAAACAAGAAGGAACAGTCTGGGATCATTTGGTGATTTAAAAAAAAGTTTTGGGCATTGGTTTTTTCTTTCTTTTTCTGTTTTTACTTAAAGTCAATCGGGTGGTTGTTCAAAAGTGTTTAAAATGCCATCACTCCTGGAGAAATTGAAGATGAGTCTTAAAAAACAGAAAGAAGATGCAGAAAGGGGAGGAAGATCCTTTGGCTTCGTATTTGAATTTTTTGAAATGGAGATCCTAAACTATGAAAAGCAAAAGGAAAAGCTTCAAGAGCAAGAAGGGCGGGACAAAGAAGAAGCCATTTTCAATGATCAAATAATGCAAAGTGTGGTAATAAGGGGAAAAGGGGGGAAAGGAGTTAAAAGTTTGAGATCAAAGGGAACAGCCAAAAAGAAAAATAGTCTGAAAAAGAAGTATAACAGCAAGGAGAAGCAGAAAAAGGTATGAGAAAAAGGGGGGAAAGATAGAAAAGGAAAGAACTTATGAGGGACAAAAACAGGAAATAAAGAAAAAGGGGAAACGTACTAGGATTAAAGGTATTTGCTTAGCTAGAAAACACAGAGACAATGGTTAAATTTAGTTAAAAGTGAGGATTCTGCAAAGGTACAAAAGATAGTGTTGTGACAGTAGAATACTGTAATGAGTTAGAAATAAAATAAGTAAATAATCTATGAGATAAAACTGTATTGTTATGTAATGGCATGTTTATTTATAATTAATGCAATAATAAAGAAGAGAGGGAAACATTGCAATTGTTTCTAAAGATTGATAAAATATTGAAAAGAAATGTGAAAGATTTATAAGGAAATTTATACCAATTATTAGAATGAATTTGAATAATTATTTTGCTTATTAATAGTAAATTTATAAGATAAAACTGTATGACTATTCAATGGTATGCTTATTAACAGTTAAGTAATAATGAAGAAGGGAGGGAAACATTTCAATTGTTCTCAAAGATTGATAGATATTGAAAAGAAACGTGAAAGATTTACAAGGCTCATACCACTACTAGAATGATTTTGAATAACTATTTTGTTATTTTGTTTCTTTTTACATTTTCAAGGGGAAGTACCAAGCAGAGTCTGAATGATGAGATATACATGATATAAAATAGATATTAGAAATTTGAATGTTATAATTTTAAAATGCACAAATTCAATGTTTAATGAGATTTCATATGATAATAAAAATAAGATTTAAAGGTGTTGCACTTCGATTGGCAATCATAGTGGGAATTTTGCTTCTTAAGAATGTTGGAAGAGAACATATGAAATTGTAAACAAGACAGACAAAAGTATAAGTACAATGAATAAAAAGATATAGAAATTTAGGTAAAAGAAATATAATTGAATAAGAAGAAAATGAGATAACCATGAAAGAAAATTAAGAGAAGTAAAGGGAGAAATAGTGAGAAGTTGGAAAAAGAGTAATAAAACATGAAGCTGAATACATAAGATGAATATGCATATGAAATTGTGTCTGTATGGAAATGTGATAACCCGGAACGATGCTGTACTCTAATAAGATGTTTTATTTGTTTTGTTAAAACTCAATAAAACTTTATTTTAAAAAAAAGTGCTATTGGATTCTTGATTTTTTCCCCCCCAACATAGGCTCCTCCAATGTAATAATGAACTATCTTTCCTATTCCTTCCAATTTATTCAGGTTCCTTCTTTTTCCATCCTAAGAACCTTGCTGTTTTCAATTTTCTCTGCTATAAAACAATGAAATAGACTGCAATCAGGAAATTAGGGTTAGAGGCACCCAAGATGGAATATTCAATGCAAAATGAATGACAAGACCAATCTTATTTCCAAGTCCAGTTCAATAGAATGGCGGGATAGTAGCCTATTTAAAACTATAACTTTAGGACTCATGTTGATACCTTTCAGATTGACGATCTGTTTGAACACAAATGTTTAGAGAGTAAGACACTTACATTCGCTTCTGTTTTAATACTCTCAGGGCTTTCTGCTTTACCATATTCTAAAAAATATATAAAAAAGCAGATGTTAACATGAATAAGGATTAATAGCTGATTAATTAATAGCGTTTAATTGTACTTTAAAATTTATATACAATTATACATATACATACATACATACATACATACATATTCATTCATTCTTAAGTTTTCACGGGTATTTATATGTATGGTATTCAGCTTTGTTCGGGTATTTCAGCAGAATCTCTTCTGCCATCATCAGGCTTGTGTATTGTGTTCATCGATGAACACAATACACAAGCCTGATGATGGCAGATGAGATTCTGCTGAAACATCGCTACTAACTTTAAAAGCACAACTATAATGAAGTGGTAAAATACCCGAACAAACCTGAATACCATACATACATACATATATACAATATAAATTATATATAAATTTATATACACACATTGCTATAATGCCTAGGATCAACAAATACCAATAAGACATTCTTTGATAAGATTAGCAATAATACCAATAGCACTTAGACTTATATACCATTTCACCAATGCTTTACAGCCCCCTCTAAGAGTCAGCATATTGCCCCCAACAATTTGGGTCCCCATTTTACCGACCTCGGAAGGATGGAAGGCTGAGTCAACCTTAAGCCAGTGAGACCTTTAGTCATAATTTGTGCTATTAAACAGCCCCCATTTTATTTCCAATTTTGGCACTTTTATGATAGGTTCAGATCTGGTTGAGCATCCTCCAGTTTTTCCTTGGAAAATCAACGCTGGAGAGGCATTGTACTGGATCAGACCCTAAATTAAATAGATCTGGGTTAGTAGTTGTCCATTCCTGGTGTCATGCTGTCTTAGTATCAAAGTCTTTTCTAATTAATTTCTGTCCAGGTTTCCACCGTGGGTTCTAAGATTTGAGTCTGAGTATTTGATCATGACAGCCCTCATATATAGGTAATAATTGGTTTGCATTGCACTTCTGCCACTCCCTTTTTAAGGCTGATTGTCTTCTAAACTGAGGGTTGATATGTTAGATCAGTGGCTCCCAAGCTCTTGACCACCAGGGACCAGTTCCATGGAGAAAGGTTTTTCTGTGGACTGGAAGGGGTCTGGTTTTGCATTCTGCCTGCATTCCATGGATGGGCTTCACTTGTTTGTGCAGACTGGTTCCTGGCATGCCGCAGACGTGGTGCTGGTCCATGGACCAGGAGTGGGTGGGTGTTAGATAGTACTATTCAGTAGCCAGTCAGAAGGCATTTTAATAGTTCCTGAATGGTATGATTAAGCTGGATGTCCACTGCCTTTGTGTAAGAACTATTTAACCATAAAGGGCTGCAAATATTCAGCTGTCAGATATACAAAAAACAAGAGCTGATGTCCTAAGAGCTGGAGCATTTGCTCTCCAGCTAGTGCCAGAAAGTTTATGTAGAATATTGCTCCATGTTTTTATTTTATCCATGATTTTCCTTAAGTATTCCTTATAGATTAAGAATCGGTCAAAGACCAGATCTGAATATTAAACTTCATCAGCTGATTCCTAAATTCCATTTTTGGTGTATAGTTAGCTTGTCTGTTGTTCAAGTGAAAACTGGAGACTTTGATTTTGTTAATTTTAGCCTCCAGATTTAAAAAAAAAATCAATTTCTTTAAATATATTTGAGGACTTTTTCAGAGGTATTGAAGTCTTCAGATTGTTTTATCTGCACAATGTCATCAATCATACATACTTTCTTGCAGCAGTATCTGGCAGATCTGATGTATAAATATTAAAAAGAAGTGGATCCAGCACAGAATCTTATGGCAAGCTGTCATTTAACCTGTACTTCCAACTAATTGGCCATCCAGATGTACTTCAATGTCTCTGTTTGAAAGCATACTGTTGAATAGAACAACTGTTTTCTTACAAGGCTGTAAGAACTTTAGAATCATTCCTTCTCTCCACACTGTATCGAAGGCTGATGGTAGGTCAATGAACACAACAACATATTTTTTCTCTCCACTGAAATCCATTTTCTATATGCAATATTAATGATAATACCAGATCACAGTTTCTTTTTAACTAAATCTATTCTATTCTATTCTATTCTATTCTATTCTATTCTATTCTATTCTATTCTATTCTATTCTATTCTATTCTATTCTATTATTATCTATCTATCATCTATCTATCTATCTATCTATCTATCTATCTATCTATCTAATCTGTTCCTTGGTCAGGGGTTTAATTCTATTTAAGATAAGTCTCTCCAGTAAATTATAAGATGCTTAAGAGTTCTATAGGTCTAAAATCTTCCACCGATTTCTCCACTTTACCAGGTTTCAGGATGGCTACAATTTGGGTTCTTTTGAATATTGTTGGAGTCTCCCTGTTCGTTGGATATCATTATATCCAAAGAGCCTCAGTGACACAGTGATTAGAGTGCAGTACTACAAGCTACTCCTTCTGCAGTTTGGCAGATCGACTCTCACCAGGCTCAAGGTTGACTCAGCCTTCCATCCTTCTGAGATGGGTAAAATGAGGACCCAGATTGTTGGGGGCAATATGCTGACTCTGTAAACTGCTTTGAGAGGGCTATAAAGCACTATAAAGCGGTTTATAAGTGCTATTATGAAACTGTGTGAGTCTGAGTATATAGCCTACAATGCTTCAAAAACTCAGGATATACTCCATCTAGGTCAGCCTTTTTTCCTGATTTTATCATTAGTGTTTTAGTGATCTCTAATGTAGAAAATTCTTCTGAGATGTTGCTTTTAGATGTTAGTTCATTGATTCTGGTTTTTTCCTCCCTTTTGATTTCACTAGTTCTCTATTTATTCCCTACATTTTCTTTGTAAGGATCATTAGGATTGATGTTGCCAATGATTCATGAAGCTATCTCCCAGTTTTGTAAGCAGGGACCAATTCTTTTTGCTGGCATGTTGAAAACTCATTTGCACTATAAAAGCATATCACTTTTCTCTTCTGGCGGAGTCTAGACACTGGAGGAATTAATCAGCAACTTCAGGTTTATGGTTCTCCGCATATTGTGTAACTCTGGCATTCTTGATTCCAGGTTGGGATATGTTTTTCTACAGCCCCTTGAGATAAGCTTCTTAACTACGGAAAGTAGCAATCCCACATATAGATTGTAATTTTCTACCTTAGGGGATCCACTGGATATTGAATAAATTCCATCAAGGCTTAGGGTTCTATCCTACATTTGAGATCTTCACTCCAACGTTTAATAACACAGATCTGTACTAACTTCCAAAGGATATCTGGAGTACTCTGTTACAATGTAATGGTGTATTGTGCATATACCTGGAGACAAAATCACATTGCCCAGGGTATACCATGCGGCTAGTGTACATTGTACTTTATTGCTAGATGCAATAAAACACACTATGTACATTCAATACATAAAGCCAATATGCACTTTGCTTATTGCAGTTTGTGACTTTAGGCCAGCCAACTTTAGAAGCAAAGCTATGGATCAAATGTTTATAACATAGTGAATGTGGATTCACACATATTAAGTCACAATATAATCAAAATGGCTTTGGCTATCTCATATTCTGTGTTTCTACCCATTGTCAGTTGAAAAGCTTTATTTACTTAGAGGTCAAATTTATACAGCCACCCATCTTACAAAAAGAGACTCTGAATGGCTTACAATAATAATAACAATAAAAAATTCCCAACCCATTGCATGTACTATTATAAAAATGAAAAATCAATATAAATTTATTAATCAAAATAGATGTGCCTTATTCAGTTAAGTTACATGGTTCTTGAGCAAAAATTCGCATACAGTATGCCTCCATGCACTAAGGCCTCATTAAGACTTTACTATGGCATTATTATTACCTGAACATAAGATACACAGTTCAAAGTGCAAGATAATACCCATCCTAGACTCAAAATTCTTTAACACAAGCAGGATTTCTTTAGCGGCATCAATACTGATAATAGCTTTTGTTGGCAAAGTTAATTTAACAATAGTAAATTTAAAAAGGTGTGTAACTGTTCTAAAAAGTTACAGACAGTTGCTGTCTTTCAGAAACTCCCTTTGGTCAGTGATATGAAGCCCTGCAGACCCTACTTCTAGCATAATTATACACTGTTATTCATTTGTTTTCTTCTGAACCTTGGTAGATTACAAAATCCTCCTAAAAACAGGAGACACAGTCATCATGTGACCACGAATCACTTCACCATAAAACTATTTACATTACCTTTGCAGGCCCCTCTCTCATTTTCTTCATTTGATCTTTATATTTCACCAGCTCTGCATCAAGTCTAGAAATTTTCTTATCAATCGATTCTGCTCTGCTGTCCACCTTTAGGAATAATGAATAAAGGAGCTATTAACTGGCAACTTGACTAAAGATATTAGTCAAAATAAAAAGTAAAAATATTCTACAGTATTTATTCAAATTCTAAACATGCAGTATTTATAAAATTGTTACATTTGTTTATCATCAATAATTCACAAAATGAATGATAAAGAAGAAACAAAAACTAGGGGCTACTTGAGAGATTTTAAAAAAACTAACTTGACATAGCTCTATCAGTTATAAGTATAAAGAGAACATATAAAGTATAAAGAGAACATAATAAAAATAACTGTTAAAAGTATTTATTTATAGACAATTAAGGTTGTAAGGGACAAAGAGTTTTTTTTTTTGTCAGAAAAAGAATTGCTATATCACAGTACCCAAATGTGAATAAACTTTAGTTTGAAATGTGTTTAAATATTAATAGTTCAGGTTTGTAGTTAGGCTGTTGGTTTGAGTTCTGAGCTTGGCAATTGGGTTGCAAACATTTTGTTACCATTTGAGGAGACATATCAGTGCATTTTGATTCAAAATGCACTGACAATGACTCCTTGAATAGTGACAAAACATTTGCAACCAAATTGCCAAATTCAAACCAACAGCCAAACTTTAGTTTATAACACCAATTCTAATTAAACAATTAATCTCTACTTACACTGCTTAAAAAGCCTTAGCTTTTTAATAGAAAAGTAACAATTGGGTCTGATACTGAGATTGTTATTGTTCCTCTATGTACCCCTATCATAACTTCTAAATATTAAAAGTGTAATTTTGTCTTGATATTTTCCTCCATAATATATCCTAAATTAGGTGGCTGTAATCCAAAAACTCATCAAAAATATGTTCATGCACAGTATTATTTCTCTCTATTCCCCAATCCCCCTAATTTTGAACTAACTTGCCAAATAGAATGAAACTTGTTATTTTGAAATCACAAGATACAAACTATTTAAAATGGGCAAAACTACTCACATTCTTTGGAGGGGTAAAGAAAAGGGATAAAAATGATTAGCAGTCATAATATGGATTCTTTGATTTTACATAAATCACAACCACATCAAGCAAAGCATGTTCTCAGAGTCCAGCGGACAATTTATTAAATGAACTATGGTTAAGCAAACCATGGCTCAGCGTAAGACATGAATCAAATCACTGACTACATTTAACAATTCAAGTCAGAGCCTGTTTAAAATTTATGGAACTATGAAGACAACAGTACAATTTTTAAGTATGAACAAATGGGACATATGCAACTCAGTATTCAAACTACATTAAAAACACTTATTTGACGAGTTAGCAACCAGCAAATACTGTTCCCGAGAAAGCATTTGCTGTTCTGCTACCGTAGCGACTACGTTTTCTTTTTCACCCTAGAGCAGTGTTTCTCAACCTTGGTTCCTTTTAGATGTGTAGACTTCAGCTCCCAGAATTCCTTAACCAGCAAGTCTGGCTGGGGAATTCTGGGTGTTGAAGTCTACACATCTTAAAGGGCCCAAGGTTGAGAAACATTGCCCTAGAATTATCAAAAACAATATAGCAAATCTGCCAAATAGGTATCTATACTAAAATGTTCTGAAAAACGGGATTCAGCCTTCAGACCAGATGCGACGACGATTGTCTTCTCTAGAGTAGCCGGCAGTAACAGTGCTCCAGCCACCAGTCTCTCTCTGTGTGGTACCCACCGTGCCAATACAGTCCGTCAAATTCGGAGGTGGCGCCTTAGGCTTCGATTTACCGAACAAACGGTTCATCTCAGCAACTTAACCAGAGAAATACAGGACAACTAGAAAACAAAGAACGACTTCAAAAGTTTCACAAGCCCATCAGACCCGGAAATTATCCATTGCGCCTGCTCAGGGCTATCCCCTTTTGACACAACGACCAATCAGCGGACGGTAGAAACTGCGAGTGACATTTGGCTTAAAGACCGGAAGATGTTGAGAAAGAATGATTATAGGAAAATTGAAGTTTTCCGGGTTCCTTTGGAAAACACCGTTGAGGTGGAGAGCTTGTTAGTAGAGCAAGGGCGTATTTGCTTCGAACAAGGAAAGGGTGGAACTAAAGTATGGAGTAACAGGGGCAGAGCAAAGTGTTAGAGGTATTTGTTATCTTCGTTTTACTTTTGTAAAATAGTAGGCAAAATGCTATGACAGATTGGACTTCATTTAGGCTACAAGATCTGGACTCCAAGCAACAACGGGATAGTGCAAAGAGATACCACTCTGGTTTTATCCAGTGGTCTTTTGGATTATTATAGAAATCATTTTAACAGGTTCCCATTGCACGCTTAAGAGCACATTTACAGAGTGAGTTTATACATTCTGTTAAGTTTGTTTTATGTAGTAATAGCTGGCTAAATTTGTATTGCTCTTTAAATAATGTTTTACTGCATTTGGTAAATCAGCTTTAACAGTGACTTGAATAAGGACAAACGACAAAAGAGGGATAACTGAGTGGCTTAGTTTACTTTTAACAAACAGTGTAAAGCCTTTTCCATGAATGTGTTCAAACTCTAGGTACTTCTATTTCTTGCTTTCCATAGAATTCTGGAAAGACTAACTAAAGTTTACTCCAGTATGTGTGAACAAAATCTATAAAGTTAATTGTTTTTTTGTACAGCTGAAGCTTAAATATTTATAATATTCAGATAATTGGGGTGCCTCATGCAAATACAGCCAATAGGAAAGACTTTGGTTAGATTTATGTAATAAATTAAGACATGAATTTATAAACCACAATAACTGTTCAAACATCTAACTGAATTATATTTTTTAATTACATGTGATCCTGATCTAACAAATATTGATAAAACTTTTGAAATTGAATTTTATTTCATACACATAGGAATCAAAAATATAAGTCCAATACAAACACTTTAGATGGTCAAAATATATCATAAAGAATTCCATTATGTTGAGCCAGCATGATTGGGGCCAATACCTCATTTTTCCCCACAATAATATAAGGGCTGTTTTCAGGGCAAGGTGAACTATAAATCTTGGGTTGTTTAATTTTTGGTATACTTGTGTACTTAATTTTTTTCACCACCATAGACAATTCTTTTATCAATGCTATTTTACTGGGTTAAGAGAATGTGATCTCAGAGTCAGAGTTCACATATTGCGCTGAATCATGTTTTGCATCATCAATATTTTCTGTATAAACCATTGGCTGTGTTCATACAAGACACTAACTGAAATTCATGGTTTAAAAATCACAATGACTCGATTGTAGAGATATTCAATATTTGGGTCCAAATGGAACCAGTTCTTTGAATTCACAGATATCCTCAACTCTTATCCATTTTTAATATTGTGCATTCCTATTAAGTTCATACAAGAGACTAAATTTGAATGAAATGCATGGTTTAATATGCTGTGTGAAGTAGTTCTTATGTTCAATTTGCATTTACAGAACATGGTGATCTAAGGTAATAGAAACCCCAATGTGCTCTTCAAATATTAAAGTCATTTTATACATACACACTTGTTCCTTCAGTGTAATATACTATGATCTGTTTCGTTGTTGAATTGTGTTATCTATGAGCCCTTGAGCTGGCAGAAAATTGTACAGCATAAAACATGTTCCTTGAACTGATGGTTGATACTCTTCCACAGACACTGTATAAACGAATGATGCTTCCCTTACTTATAATGTACAGTACGTGTTAAAGAAAGGGATTGATGGATTCCCCCATCTTTGTTTCTTTCCTCTTCTGAATAAGCATTACTAGCTAGCAGGAAACATCCACTAATTACTTTCCTTGTTTTCATTTACTTGCTGTAAGGTAATAGATGAAAATCTATTAATATGAGATGGAAATAAGGAAGACAAGAGTTCTGATTAATGGCTTGACCAAGAGTTTAGCTACCTGTCAAAATTCATTCTGATTATATGCAAAAGTGACTGCAGTCAAAGAAGTGTAATTATTGGGCAAAACAAGGCAGTTAAAGAAGAATGCCGCACCTATGTTCAAAAGCAATCCAAGGAGTAATTTGGGAGACTTGCAATATAGGGAGATTTGCACAACAAATACAGAAAATCTCCTCTCACTTTAAAGTATGGTGTATTCTTCCCCTCCCCCACCTTACCTACTGCCATTGCCCATCAATCGCTCTTCAGACTAATACAGCACTCTGACCTGTAGTCAGTTTGTAAACCAGTTGAATACAGAAGGACAATCTGGTTTCAAAAAGTAGATTCTCTTTCCGTATAAAGCAAAATAGCCAGAGAGAGGAAGGCACATGCCAGCCTTAGTCCAATGCAGCCAGTAGAGGCCAAACTAATCCTAGCCCTGGGGTGGGAGATGCAATGTCGCCTGATTTCAATAAGTCCAAATGATTGGTAAAATGTACACATTCTTCTGCACAAAAATGCCTTGTTGCTTGGGGAAAAAGCAGTATTTCAGGGTTTAAAATATAGTTATGGATAACTTTAAGCTACCTCAGTTATGAGTTCTGAATGAGATGAACACAATGTCATAAAGGTATGGCAATAAAAAGAAATACTGGTGCAGACTCAGGCAAAGGAAATAAAAGCCAAAGAAAATTGCTAAACAAAAGATGATATGGATTGTTTTATAGTGCCATATAATATGCATCTGTCGAGTTTATAATTCCTCTATTTTTTTTATTCAGTGTATTATATTAAAATGCTGAACACACCAATAAATTGGGGAGATGGTTGGCCCACAAACTAAAAAGAGAAAAAGAAAAAAGGTTGATACAGGAATTGGAGAACAAAAACAGAGAGATACAACATAGAATAGTAGAAAAGAAGAGACTAATCCAGAACTATTTCAAAAGATTATATGAGGATAGCGTAGATATAGATAGTATAGAACAATACCTACAAGGAAATAGCTTAGCAGAGTTAAGCAAAGATCAAAGAAAAATATTAAATAGAGGGATAACAGCTATGGAACTAGAAAATGCAGTACAAAAACAGAAAAGTAATAAAACTCCAGGACCAGATGGAATCCTGGCAGAGGTATACAAGTGTTTTTATGAAAGCTTTGAAACTATACTGTTGGAATGTATAATGACATATTGGAAGAATTAAAAATACTAGAGTCATGGATTGAAACTTACATTTCCCTTAGAGGGCACAGTCCGCAAATAAACTAATAACTAGAGACCAATCTCGCTGTTGCATGTTGACTATCAAATTTTTACCACAATAATGGCAGTAAGTTTGAAGATAGTGCTGAATGAAATAATACATCCAGACCAGAATGGATTCCTGCTGGCAAGGCAAATTAGAAACAACACAAGAATGGTTCTAGACATTCTAGAATATTATGAAGCACATCCCGGAAAACAGGCAGTACTAATCTTTCTCGATGCCCAGAAAGCATTTGACAACTTTAATTGGCAGTTTTTGATCCAACAAATTAAGAATATGAGATTTGGAACACGTTTTGAAAAAAATGATCAAATGAAAAAATTGAAAAAAATGACCCCAGCCTAGTTGAAAATTACAGACCAATCTCTTTATGCTGCGTCACCTGTAAAGTCATGGAATCAATTATTAACCAATCCATTATCCTCCACTTAGAGACAAACAACCTACTCTCTAACAAACAATTTGGTTTCAGAAAAAAACTATCATGTAATCTGCAACTCTTACACTGCAAAAACATATGGACTACACAACTCGATCAGGGCAAAACAACAGACTCAATTTACATAGACTTCTGTAAAGCCTTTGATTCAGTGGTACACGACAAACTACTCCTAAAACTAAAATCATATATCTCTGGACACCTGCATAACTGGATAGAAGCATTCCTTTCAAACAGACAATAAATGGTCAAAATTGGGAGCGTCCTATCAAATTTTGTACCTGTCAACAGTGGTGTCCCCCAAGGCAGTGTTCTAGGACCAACTCTTCATACTCTACATAAATGACCTCTGTGATCATATCAAGAGCAACTGCGTTCTCTTCGCTGATGATCTAAAGCTATTCAACACCACCGACAATACTGCTACCCTTTAAAAAGACCTTGACTATGTATCAGAATGGTCAAAGAAATGGCAACTTCAAATCTCAACAAATAAATGCTCTGTCTTACATATTGGCAAAAAAAATCAGAAAATAAAATACAAGCTGAATAGTCAAGACCTTGTTGATGATCCAAACTCTGTCAAGGACCTTGGAGTACTCATCTCTAATGATCTAAGTGCTAAAGCCCACTGTAACTACATAGCCAAAAAGGCGTTAAGAGTTGTTAACCTAATCCTGCGTAGCTTTTTCTCTGGTAATATCTTACTACTAACTAGAGCATTCAAAACATTTGCTAGACCAATATTTGAATACAGCTCATCAGTCTGGAACCTGCATTACGTATCTGATATTAATACAGTTGAGAAAGTCCAGAAATATTTCACAAGAGGAGTTCTCTACTCCTCTACTCGTTGCAGAATACCTTATGCCACCAGACTTGAAATTTTACACCTACACAACCTAGAATGATGTCGCCTTCAGTCCGATCTAAGTATAGTACATAAAATTGTATATTGCAATGTCCTACCTGTCCATGAATACTTCAGCTTCAACCATAACAATACAAGAGCACACAATAGATACAAACTCAAGGTAAACCACACCAAACTTGATTGCAGGAAATACAATTTCAGCAACAGAGTGGTCAATGTCTGGAATACTCTACCTGACTCTGTGGGTTCTTCCCCAAACCCCAAAAACTTTAACCTTAGACTGTCTACTTTTGGCCTTACCTCTTTCCTAAGAAGTCTGTAAGGGGCGTGCATAAGTGCACCAACGTGCCTACCGTCCCTGTTCTATTGGTTTTTTTTTTCTTATATGTATCCATTTCATGTATTCATAACAGGTACTTATACCTGTTATCTTATAATCGCTTGACAAAATAAAATAAATAAAATAAAAATAAAT
Source organism: Notechis scutatus (assembly GCF_049901735.1). Lineage (NCBI taxonomy): Eukaryota > Metazoa > Chordata > Lepidosauria > Squamata > Elapidae > Notechis > Notechis scutatus. The sequence continues at coordinate 79,992,594 of NC_142025.1, read as the reverse complement.
AAAACAATATACACCACCCAAAAAGCTAGGGTGATGGTAAATGGAGACTGTACCAAGATATTTGGAATTAAAAAAGAAGTAAGATAAAGTTGTCCTATGTCACCTCTACTTTTCATATTAAAGATAGAAGTGCTTCTAACCCAAATCAGGCAAAATGAGAATATAAAAGGACTAAGGATTAAAACCAGGAATATAAAATGCAAGCATTTGCGGATGATTTAGTGTTCTTCATTGAGGAACCAATAGAGACAGGGACAAATTTGATAAGGGAAATAGAAAGATATGGGTCAGTGGCAGATTAAAAATTAATAAAGAAAAAACAAAAGTGCTAGTGAATAACTTAACGGAAAAACAAAAGGGAATTAGAAGGAGAATTGGGATTACAAATTGGAAAAAGGATTAAATATTTGGGGATCTGGCTCACAGGAAGATGCTTGACTGTAAAGGAAGATTATAAGAAACTGATGTTATAAATTCAAAAAGACTTAGAGAATTGGAAAAAGCTGCAATTATCATTGATGGGCAGAATAGCCATGATAAAAATGAATATATTACCAAAATTGTTATATTTATTCCAGACAATTCCTATTAAACTAGACTGAAAATTTTTCAAAGAATTAAATAGTATGGTACTCAAATTCATATGAACGAGGAAGAAAGCACGAATAAATGTAAAAATGCTACAGGACAGTATAAATAGAGGTGGCCTAGGACTTCCAAAATGGGAACTTTACTATCAGTGGCGGTCCTGCTTTGGATTAAAGAATGGATAAATTTAGAAAACAAAAGAGTATTAACAATTGAAGGACATGATCTACAAGCAGGATGGGACGCTTTCCTGTGGGATAAATGAGAAAAGACACATATTTCTATTGCCATCAATTAAGAGACTCACTAATAACAACATGGGGGAAGATAAGGAGGAAACATTATATGAAAATACCGGATTGGGTGTCACCAATGGAGGCAGTGAGTTACCCAAACACAACGGAGAAGAAAAAGATGATTAGAAATAAGGAATTATTGGACAATCAGGGAAATTTAAAAACAAATGAAGAACTAAAAGAACGGTACAATTGTGGATTGGTGGCCATATTTGCAGATACGAAAGAGGCATTAAAAAGATATAGAAGAATATGGAATAAAAATGGACTAGATCAAATTCTGACTGGGAAGGAGGAAAAATTTATAACTAGAACATATAACTATCTGCTAAAAGTAGAAATGGAAGAAGAAATAGTAAAAGGCCCCATGAGCGCATGAGCGCAAAACATAGGGGCATACAGCTAGAAGATTGGGAAAGAATTTGGATCAAAAATTGCAAATTAACATTGTCAACGGCATACAAAGAAAATTTATTTAAGATGTTTTATAGGTGGCATTTGACACCAGTGAGAGTGGCCAAAATATATCCGAACATGAAACTGGAATGTTGGAAATGTAAGCTTACAGACGGAACATTTTACCAAGCTAAAAAATATTGGGAAAAATTGAGGAAATGATACAAGAAATTACAGGATATGGCATTGAATATAAACCAGAAATATTTTTATTAGGGATGATCAAAGGAAATTTAAGGAAACACATCCAATACGTCATACAGCATATAATAACAGCGGCAAGGATTGTTTATGCCCAGAGCTGGAAAGTAGAAAATGTACCTTCTGAGGATATACAGTAGTAATAAATAAAATACTTGACTGTGCCAAAATGGATAGGCTCATGAGGAAACTGAAATTACCTTTTAGAGGAGACAGTTCTATGAGATATGGGATATATTGTACTTTGGGTTAGAGAAGAGAAATAAGGTTTAATATGGAAAATAAATGTAAAAATATGTAAATGCTTGACACAGCATTGTTAAAATGTAAATGGATATACACTTTGAAAATAAATATAAAAAAATAAAAAATAAAATGCTGAACTGGGTTAATGTTTCAAAACCATTGTGAGACGCTGGAAGAAAAAGTTTTAATGTTCATTCTTGGTCTGGATAAAACTGGGACCCTTACAAATTCTACTTAAAGAATTATTGTTCCAAGAGCTTCTCAGTTAGCCTGCATCTAGGATTTGAAACAACTTAGTTACATTTTAGCCTAGCATGCTGAGTGAATCCAACCACGTTTATGATTCAATTTCAGAGTGCTATGAATATTCAAATACTGAGGTAATAAAGTATTTTTATTTATAAATGTTGTGTAAAAGTAATATTTCACTTACTTTCAAAACAGATAAAACTGCTGGATTTCAGGTCTCTTTTTTTCTGTCAATTAGAGTTCAATCACAAAGTCTTGCTCTGATGTTAGCACAATATGATTTGTATTGATCCATATGCAAAACACCACCATCGAATTATCATTATTTTTAAGATAGGTGCTTCCGGTATTTTGGACTTTTAGTTTGAATAGACAAGCAAAAATGTGCATGTAGAATAAATTATTAATTATGAGATAGGAATGGAAAATCCCTTTATTACTGCTGGAACAGTCACCTCCGCCTTCAAAATTGTGTTACTGTAAAAAAAAATTCTTTGACATCGTGTGATAGAATAAACTGTGTTAACAATTTTCCTTCTGCACAAACGAACGTATAAACGCTGCTTGAATTTGGCTCTCAGAAATATCCTGCGGTACCTTATTTGTAGTACAAGGAAGGAGGTATTTCTTTACCCTCCAATCACTGCTATCAAGACGAGGGGCTGGTTATCGGAAGTTTTCCGGCGTCACACCCCTTCTTCCCCCCTTTTTTCTAGGTGCCGGGCAATTTCCGGACTAGAAGGAAGGAGAAGCGGCTGCTGGCTATCTCAGAGGCAGCTCGAGCGGAGGGGTGAACGAGCAGCAATGGCGGGGCCTTACGAGAGCTCGCCCGTGATAGTAACGGTCACGTACGGTAAGAAGCCTTGCCAGAAAACGGGAAAAAGGACCACCTCTTCAGAAAACGGGAAAAAGGACCACCTCTTCCCCGCTGACTTGTTGCGGCTTGGCGGTGACAAGTCGCTGATCTTGGTTGTCGCAGCCACGCATGACAGTTAGCCATCAAGCTAACTGGTTTGGGAGGAATGGGGTCCACGGATACTGTACAGGAATTATTTTTGTATTTCTTGTGTTGATGTTTCTGCCTCCTATTTCCCTATCCTGTTCCCATTTCTTTTGAATTTCGATCGAATTTTCTACTAATTGGCCCGGTGATTACTTCTCCCAGCGGAAGTAGCCATACTGTATTTTGGTGAGTGCATGCGTGAATAAAAAAAGATTAGTAAAGGGAAAACCAAATTTCGACTACATGCTTGGAGCAACTTTTACCTACCTGATGCTGGTCGAGAGAGCAGATCATCTCATATGAGAGTTGTCTTGCTAATCTTGGTATGCATGTCAGTTGTAGTTTTACCATTAGACTACTACTACTAAGTTGGGAAGGCTGAACTAGACACCCCATGCATGCATGTAAAGTTAACAGTTAGATGATGCATATATAGTGGCTAGGTTTACACTTTATCTGGTCCAGTAAACCTCTAACAAAGAACTGTGTGTCTTTGGAATAGCTTATACATGGATATCTGGAACATTCTGACCTTCACATATTTTCATAGAACTGTAAAAACATGGCTGCTGCAAAATATATTTAGGATGAATTGGTCATGCTGCTCCTGAAGAGTGTTCCATCAGACTGTTATATATTAATATGTAACTATATATATAACTATATATAAACTATATATATATACATTATAAATGATTTTTAAAAAAATTATTTATATTCTGTAAAACATTTTGTTCTGACATGGAGCAATATATAGGAATAATAATAGTTAACAGTGACCAATGTTATAGAATTATTGGAAATGATACTGATAAACTAACTCATAATTCATAGTATATACTGCCAAAAAATTATATGATCATTGTGAATAAACCTCAACTGGCTGTAATTAACAGTACATTAACCTTCCCTGTACAAAAAATTATGAAATATGTAACAATCCATCAATTATTATCACATTAAACTAAAACTAAACAAATTATGGCTTAACTCATCTATGACCTTCATTTATCACCTTAAACCATCATATTAAATTTGTATGGCATACCAATGACCATACAGATAGTCCTCAGTTATGACCACAATTGAGCCAAAATTTCTGTTGGAAAGGCAGTAAAGTAAAATTTGTCTCATTTTACAACTTTTCTTGTCAAAATTGTTAAGTGAATCACTATAGTTGTAAATTTAGTAACATGGTTGTTAAGTGAATCTGGCTTTCCAATTAACTGGTCAGAAGCTCGCAAAAAGTGATCACATGACCCCAAGACATTGCAACTGTCATAAATCTAAGTAAATTTGCAAACATTTGAATTTTGATATGTGATCATACAGATGCTGCAACAACTTCTTGCTCTTTATGTGTGTCTGTTTTAATTTAAAATTGATATGGGGTTTGGAGACATAGGTTCTCTCTCTTTCACACGGACACACAGAGAAAGGGGGGGGTTCATTTAATTATAAATTTAGTAAGTTGTATGGACCCAGCCAATTATGGTTTATTCAGTAAATCATAATTAACCAAATTAATCAGTGAGCTACTTTTCACACAAGAAGCTTAGCCATCTTGGCGTTAATCCACGGAGTTGTTTGAAGCTAAATCGGAGGATGAATTGGGTTTAAGGAGGAGTGCTTTAACAACAACCTGTTTTGTTAATGATAGCTTCCTAAACTTAAACCTATGGTCTAATATTTATTCAAACCCATTTAGAAGACTATATTAATTTCTATTTCTGCCTCTATTAACATAACACATAAACCTGCCTGATTTGCTTTAGGGTTCTTAAATTGTCTGGAATGCAGAGGTTCTGGTACATTCTCATAATAATGGATCTTAAATTGATTAAACAATGCTTGATCGTTTGGACCCATCCTAGCATTTAAGTCCCCTCCAATAATTATTGTTGCTGTGGGGTATTTGTCTGAACAGCCAAGGATAAAATCTTCTATGCCATCCCAAATCTTGTTGATCAAATCCTTCTTATTGAGTGGAGGAATAGATATTAAAAAGCAAAATCTCCACCTGTTTATATAAAAGTAAGGTAGTCACAACCCACGGCTGAAAAGGTGGCAGTGATACACATTTAAATTGCAGGGCTGTATTAACTAATGTCACAATACCCCTTTAGCTCTCCCACTCACCTTACTTGGGGCAGCTGGGATAGAGTTGGTCCAATAACCATCTAACTATATCTCTGTGGGGGGTGGTCCAGGTTTCCTGTAAGAAGAGGATGTCAAATTGTGATATGTAGTCAAAAAAGAGTTGGTATTTTGATGGGACAGTCCAGCCCGCTAAATTCCAGGTTATAATGGAGAGGGGATCATCATTTGCTGCTCATCAGGAAATTTGATTTATACAAAGGGAAGTTGTAGGATTGTTGCAATGGACTGAGGTGTCGTTGCACACGAAATTGGCTTTCTCTAAAAGGAGGGGAGACCCATCTGAATCCTGTGTAGACTCCTGAGAAAATTGTTCAGAATAAGGGGTTTTAGCACCAACTAGCAGAGGTTGCCATTCCTGTGCTTCTTCTCTAGGTATAGGGCAAGGGGTTATTAAGTCATGCTTCATTCGACTTTGAGATGATGGTACTGTCGTGGGACCTCTCCTAATCTCTTGTTGTGGTGCTGAAGGTATCATAGTATATTCACATAAGGAGGATAGTATCTCCATCTCTACTGGAGCCTCTAGTGGTCCCTGTATATCTTGGCTTCTGTTTTCCATCTCATATTCGTGCAATCCTTTGCCCTCCGGGGGAGAAGTAAGAGGTTTAATTATTGGGGAGACCAGATCTATAAGCAGTTCAGCAGTGTCCACTGTGACCAACAAAGATTTCTTTAAATTTTCTAATTTGAATAATATGTTATCTTGCTCTTTTCTTGGGAGAGCGCCAAAAGCATTAATGAGGCCCATTTCTGTGCTGTTAAGTACATCTTCACCGATCAAGGCTGGCTGACTCCCACTTTCTTTCTCTCTTTTTTCCAAGGTTGAGAATGCAGAAGAGACAGCAGCCGTGGGCGCTCGCATGTTAACAATTAAAGGTTTAACCTTTTCCTCACAGAAAACTCTGATGGGAAAAATTTGGAAGGAGGCTAAATGTGCCTTCATCTTAAACAGCATCAGCGGTATGATGGGCTGCTTGAAAGACAGGAGTATCCGCTTCCAATTTGGGACCTCAGGAAGCCACTCCACAGCACGAAGATCAATCTGCCCCCGATGGCAGTGAAGAAGCTGACTTAGGGAATTTATATAGCACTTTTAGTAATCCAGTGTCTGTAATTAAGTCTGTTCATATGGATTCTCAAAGCAAACTGTTGTGTTTGCAATGAGCGATGAGATTGTAGGGGAGATGCTTTCCTGGCTTCCAATGAAACTTTTCTATTGATACCTCCTCCTCTTGTTGCCTTGTCTGGAGAAGGGCTGTTTTCTGAGAGGGCTGCCACTTTTTAACAGGTTTTTTTAACTATTTCCCTGGATCTTTGCTCTTTTTCTTTTTCCATATCCTGAGTATGGGATTTACCCAGGTCTGCCGTAAGCACGTTGGTGATGGGGTCTGTAGCCCGATGCTGTGCTTGCAGAAAGTCAGCAATATCTTTTCTTAGTGTCTCTACATCATGTTGGATGATTATTAATTGTTCAAATATTGAGACAACCGTTTGCGCTGTGAGAAGGCATTGTTTTGCCATAAACTCTGTTGTAATCTCCCAGGCTAAACTCGCCTCACTTTGAATTAGATTATTGTTAATCTTTTTAGTCTTTATCACAGTCTTCATATCTACTGTAACTGGCTTAGTTGTTTGTGAAAAAATCTGGCAGTCATTTTGCTCCTCCCACACTAGATCAGGAAAGTCTAATATCTTCTGTTTTGTCAGATCTCTTTGCAGGTCCCGTTCTAACTTCTCAAGATAGTTAGAAATGGAGGGGGGTTAGTTTTACTTACAAATGTCTTGGCAGCAAAGTGCTCCTCAATTCTTGGTTGTTTTGCAGTCTTTGGTGGGAGAAATCCTGGGCTAGTGCCATGGCGCTTCTTTCTTTTCCCCATGCCTTGTTAGTCCTCAGCAAAACAAAAACTTTTGTCTGTATTGTAGTCTATGCTGTTATCTTCTCTGGAAAATATTATTTAAATAAAAAGGATCACTCCCGCAGTTGGCTTCCCCTGGCTCCCTATTAACATAACCTTTTCTGTCTCTTAAGAAATAATGGAACTTAGAAGTGGAAAAGTGAAGGCTTTTTTTTAAAGTTTCCCTCATAATTTATATATGGAAAACAGGAAAGTTTTAAGTGTAAAATCAATATCCAATGTAATTTTAATTTGAGTAGTGAGATTGACGCTTATTTTTGTTATATTTTAATCTACTCAGATAATTTCTAATCTGTAATAGAAAGGTTTTTTTATCTTTAGGATAAACTATTATAGTTCTTGTTCAGACCCTAATGTGAAAAAGTAGCAATCTCAGTGCTGATAAATATTCTCAGTCATGTAAGTAGTTATCTGGAAGTTGAGTCGTGGCAACTGGATTTTTTTCTTTTGGACTTGAATATATATATTTAAATATTTTATACTTTTAAAGATTCTCTGCCTACTCAGCTAATAAGTATATATATATGTATGTATGTATGTATGGCATTCAGCTTTGTTTGGGTATTTTCCCACGTCATTGTAGTTGTGCTTTTAAAGTTGTAGCAGCGTTTGGCAGAATCTCATGATGGCAGATGAGATTCTGCGGCGATGCTACAACAAAAACACAACTACAATGATGTGGGAAAATACCAACAACTGAATGCCATACATGTGAAAATACCAGCGAAAACTTAAGAATATATATACATACACACACACACACACACACATATATACATACACACGCGCACACACACACACACACACACACACACATATATATACATATATACATATATACATATATACGGATCTTTGGTTATTCGGGTTTTCTCCTGCGTAAGATTGGAAGTATCTAGGCAACGTTTCGATGAAGTCTCATTCATCTTCAGGCTTCTGTCTTCAGCTCTGTGCTTCTCAGAGTGAAGATTCTCAGATTCACTCTGAGAAGCACAGAGCTGAAGACAGAAGCCTGAAGATGATGAATGAGACTTCATCGAAGCGTTTCAGATACTCCAATCTTACGCGGGAGCCAGATAACAAGATCCACATCTAAACTACCCGAGAACCTCAGAAAACATACATATATACATATATATATATATATTTGTTTTCTGAGGTTCTCGCTGATATTGTATGTGGAAAACACAACATTAAAACAGCATTCTGCGCAAACAGAAAAATATCCACCATCCTAAGAAACCCTAAAGACAAAATCAAGTTAGAAAACCAAGGAGTATCGAAATCCCGTGCACCGCCTGCCCCACCACATACATTGGACAAACTAACAGAAGAATAAGTGCACGCATTGAAGAACATAAGAACTCAATCAAAAAAGAAGAACCGACCTCTTCCCTGGTCCAACACCTCAAAGCCACAGGACATGAGATTGACTTTAAAAATACCAGAACTATTGCCAAAACCAAACACTTCAACAACAGAATAATCAGAGAAGCCATAGAGAGAAAAACGCCCACACAGCATGAATAAAGAGATGACACCTCCTGCCTACCAGCCATTTGGAAACCCGCCCTCATGAACAGGCAGTACCTAACATGAAGAATGACACCAGACCCACACCCACCAGAGCCACACAAGATGCCACCACCACACTTCCACATAAAAGCAGACTCACACCCACACAGAAGATGAGACACGACCACGGACCAGAAGCCGCACTGCAGCTGCATCACTACCCACTTCAAACCCCTCCGAGCCATACATGAAGCAAACTGACCCCCACCATGAAGATGCAGCACGACCACGAACTCGAAGCCAAACAGCAAGATCACAGCTCACCAGCTCAAATCCCCCAGCAAGTAAGACTAACCTGAGCACAACCAAGCCCCCACCTGAACAGAACACACCTCCAGCCAATCAGAACACAGCCAACCCCCAACCAATCAGAACACAGCCAACCCCCAACCAATGAGAACAGACCCCAACCCAATCAGAACACAGCCAAGCCCCCACCCAATCAAGTCACACCCCCACTAGCAGTTAAAAGGAAGAAGCAGCTGCAAGCTCACATCACTCTGAGAAGCACAGAGCGGAAGACACAAGCCTGAAGATGATGAATGAGACTTCATCGAAACGTTGCCTAGATACTTCCAATCTTACGCGGAGAAAACCCGAATAACCAAAGATCCATATATATATATATATATATATATATATATATATATATATATATATATATATATATATACACACACACACACACACACACACACACACACACACACACACACACACACACATAAAGTTTTCACGGGTATTTATATGTATGGTATTCAGCTCTATTTGGGTATTTTCCCACGTCATTACAGCTGTGCCTCCAAAGACGAACACAATACACAAGCCTGATGATGGCAGATGAGATTCTGCTGAAGCGTTGCTGCAACTTTGGAGGCACAGCTGTAATGACTGGGAAAATACCAGAACAGAGCTGAATACCATACATGTGTGTGTGTGTGTGTGTATGCCTATGTCTTAGGTGGATCGTTAAATATTGGTGAACCTGTGAAATGGTCTTGATCTTCCTGGGGACTGATGCACAAGCAGCATAAAAACTGGGAAACAGGTTGTATCTGAGGCTTCTACCTCTATTGAGGGAAGGATTTTCCACTTTAGCATGGAAGGGACTTTGAGGATTCTTTCACTCACTCTCTCTCAAATCATCTATCTTCCCTGTCCAAAATGTGAATATTATGGTCCTCAAAAAAGCATCTTTTTTCTTTTAAGTGAAGTTATACTGCTGGTCCTGGTCCTGTGGTGTTGCTCTGAACTATTATGTAATGTAATAGAAGTGGCCAAGTGTGACTAGATACAGAAAGAATTTGTCTCTGGTGCAGAAGATCTAAGTGTACATGCAAAACAACAGAGTAATAATCATAATAATGATACCAATAAGAGCAGTTAGTAAAGAAGATGAGATGGATAGTAATATTACAGACATATTACATGGGTAAATAGACTTAAGACACGGTACTGTTCAGCAGAGTGATGGCATGAGGGGAAAAACTGTCATAATCCTCAATGGACAAAATAGTGCATCATAGGGCAACAATTTTTGAATCAAATGGGTTAACTAACAAGATGCATCCAAAATCCAGAACCCATTACTGTAGCAGACAAACTGGGCCTCTTAGGCTTTAATATTCCTTTATGCAACTGGATTCTTGAATTTCTAATTGACAGGTCCCAGTAAGTATGAGTTGGGACTAATATTTCTAGCACAATTTTCTTGAGCAGTTTCTCCTCAGAGCTGCGTCGTAAATTCTCTGTTGTTCACCCCAATGATCCAGAACTTGCGCAGTGTTTGCCACCAACCATATTGTGAAGTGTGCTAACAATACAACAGTGGTGGCTCTTGCTCAAAATGGCAATGAATGTCATGCCTCTGGTGGAGACTGACTCTGAGGGAGAGACGTGGTCTTCTCGGGAGGAGAGGGCCTTGATCCTCTTCATGGGATGCAGGTGTGACAACTGAATAAGAGTTTGGACCTGCGTACTGGCAAACGCTGGAAACAAAGCGTGTTTTATTTTGGTCTGAAGTTATCTTCCAACAGACTGTGCCTTGTTATCTCCTTGAATTTGGTAAATACTTCTCTTGTTCCGTTGTGGATATTTTGTCATTGTAGTTTGTTTGGTTTTTTATTTCACCTCTATCTGCTCATTAAATTCGGATTGTATTGATTTCTTTTGAAGACTATTTTTGAGTATTATTGAACAGTGGGGCCAAATTGGAGGCATTAAAGGACATTTATTTACATTTTGGATTTTGTTACAGTTGTAAGGAGGTAGCGGTTTCGGTGGTATAATAAAAACTGTTTTAAACTTTGGAAAAACTAATGCGATCATTGTCAATTTCAGAAAAGGCAGGCACAACCACACTCTGTATAAATGATTTACCTGTGGACATGGTTAGCAGCATCAAGTTACAGCTAGGCTGACTTGGTCGTTTAAGAGCAAGATACTGGTGAAGCGGTCACAACAGCGCCTGCTTTTTCTGTGTTGCATGGGAAAAGTACATCTTCTTCCCCCTGTCCTTACCACCACCTATAGAGGGATGATCGAGAGTATCCTGTCATATTGCATTTCAGTCTGGTTTGGAAACATTACTGCTTTAGACAGGAAGACAGTGCAGAGAGTGATGGGACTGACAGAAATGATTATTGGCATTGCACTCCCTTTTAACCAGGACATAGCATATAAGCATTGCTTGAGCAGAGTCCGCAGGATTGTCTGGGATGCTATACATCCTCTTCATGTCCTGTTTCCTTGTTACTTTCTGGGAGGAGGCTTCCAGAATCTGAAGCAAAACATCCAGATTTAACCAGTTTTGTTCCGTACAATATGAATTCTCAACCTCCCTCTTTCCGCTGTGTATTCAAGATGGTCAGTGATTAATATTTGTATGTATTTATATGTTAGGGTCTAGGTATATACATATGTATGATATATAGTAGCATATCTATATGTGTGTTATGTATGTTTACACTTTGGAGCGCAGGCAACAGAATTTCATTTTTAATGTGCGCCAGTGTACCCACAGAAAAAAATAATAAAGGTTATATTATCTATGGGATTGAAATTGTAAGGAGCTTCAGACCAGCTGTATTGGCAAAATTATGGCTAATCCAGTGTAGCCACATTCCCTGCAGCACCACTGTGGTCATTTGATTATAATTTCCAATGCTAACTTCCAATAAGCAGCCAATGGGGAAACTTGCAGAAAATCTGAACCTACTCCCACTACTTTTATGTCTGCCTGTGGTCATTTGGTTTAGGTAAGAAAATACCTCTGAAACGACCCAATGCATTCTTGGTTTTCTAACATGATATAATTTACAGAGCTCAAATTAAATTTAAATTAGAAATAAAAAATAAAAATTGGAGCACTAAAATGCAAATACAAAACACTAATGATTAAGTACGTAAGTAATCACTGTACTTTAATACTACTTTGCAAAAGTGTAAAAGAACATGATACTCAGTTGTAAAATAGAGTAGTATAAAACAAAGTTTAAAATTAGATACACCTTTTTGTTTATAGTGAGATTGACTTATTGTTTATAGTGAGATTGACTTATTGACTCTTGTTTCACTATCCATTTTACTGATAAGATTAAAAAAGTGATATTATGGTCTGCAAGAAAAATAAGACATACAGAATTTCTGAAGTTTGGTTAGAAGTGAATTTAGAAGTAGAATTAATATCATTAATGGGACAAATGTCATAATAAAATTAATAGTAAAACCTATGTTAGCAACAGTTTCAGATGAATGGGCTAAAACTTCATGGAAACATCTGAAATTTTGGCATCTTCTTTCCTCTCAATTTAGTTCCGTGTATTTGTTCTTATCTGCTGTAAGCTACAACAACTATAAGTACCGTATTTGCCAGCGTATAAGACGACTTTTTTGCCCTGAAAAACATGCCTCCAAGTGGGGGGGTCGTCTTATACGCCGGGTGCACTTCAGTTGGGATAGACATAGCTGCCCATAGTGGCCTTCCGATGCTCGCCCGGTGCCCATAGTGGCCTCCCGATGCCCGCCCACCTCATTCTACATACTGTCCAGTATCTCGCGATATCCAGCGCGGCCGCGGCGGGTCATCAGCGTGGCTGCGGCGAGCATCAGCAGCGAGACAGGGGTGCCAGCCTTTTTGGCGTGACCGGCCCGTTCTGCTCGGCGGGAAGCAGCGGCGCTCCGCCCCGCCCCTTGTCTACGCAGAGCTCGCACATGCGCACTTGCGCACTAGTGCCGGTCACAGGGAGATGCAGGGGCGGGCCGGAGGCGCTGCGGTCGCACTGCGGCCGTACAATGGTGACAATGACAGGTACTGTAATGGCACTAATACTAATACTAATGGCACTCATGTAATACCGGTAACAATAATAGCACACAGGGGTACACTTTTATACATTTTGCAACTCTCTCCTCGCCCCCTCCCCACTTCTTATACCTTGATAAATACTCCCTATCCAAATCTCTTATCAGGTCATAATATACAGTATGTCACTTGGTATTAATATATGGTACGGTACTATAATACTGGTACTATCCATAATATGGATTCAAGGGCGGACCAGACTGCTGCTAGTGACATGGAGACAGGGAGGGCAGACAGGGAGCAGGGACCAATCCAATCAGGCTTTGTATACAGCCAACAGCCAACCACAGTACTGCACCATTGTACAGTACAGTACAGCATAGAAAATGTCCAGCAGTCAAACCCCTATCAACCCTATCATGGCACCAGCAAAAAGAAAGAAATATGATGCAAGTTTTAAACTTAAAGTTGTAAACTTTGCCATGGAACATAATAATTGTGCTGCTGCAAGACAATATGGAGTAACAGAAAAGATGGTTCGGGACTGGAAATCAAATGAAAAAGCATTAAAGAGTATGCCAAGGGTAAGTGTGCATTAAGAAGAGGCACCCCACACTGGCCAGAACTGGAAAAACATGTAGCAGACATGGTGGCTCAGCATCGCCAAAACGGTTATGTGGTGACACGAAATATAATACACTTGTTTGCACTTCAGTGGGCCAAATCTAACCCAGATTACAGCAACAATTTTAAGGCCACTATATCCTGGTGTAGTAGATTCATGGCAAGGCATGATCCGGTACTAAGGCAAAAGACAAAAATTGCCCAAAAATTACCTGCAGATCTGGATAACAAAGTGGATAGTTTCCATCGATACGTAATACAACAGCGCACTAAACATGGCTATGCGTTAAGTAATATTGGAAATATGGATGAAACTCCAATGAATTTTGATATGATTGGAAATAAAACTGTCCATCAAAAAGGTGAAAAAACTATTTTGATAAAAACAACAGGACATGAGAAGTCAAGTGTTACAGTGGTACTAGCATGCACAGCTGATGGCAACAAACTGAAACCTATGATTATTTTTAAAAGGAAAACAATGCCAAAACTCAAGTTCCCTGCTGGTTGTTTTGTGCTCGTGCATGAAAAAGGCTGGATGGATGAGGGTGTGAAACTATGGCTGGATAATGTATGGAGCAGACAACCAGGTGGTCTACTTCAAAAACGTAGTCTACTTGTGTGGGATATGTTCAGGGCTCATTCAACTCCCACCACCAAGGAAAGGCTTGCGAGAATAAAAACAGATGCAGCAGTTATTCCTGCAGGATTGACATCATTGGTACAGCCCCTGGATGTGTACCTAAACAAGCCGTTTAAAGATCGCATTCAAGAACAGTGGAATGAATGGATGGTTAGCGGCAAAAAGTCATACACAAAAGGAGGAAACATGCGTGCTCCACAGTTGGATGTTTTGTGCCAATTTGTCATAAAAACCTGGAATGATATTGATGCACAAACAGTAATCAAGTCTTTCAAGAAGTGTGGCATATCAAATTCATTAGATGGTATGGAGGGCAGTACTTGTGGCAAGATGAAGAGGAAGCTGAAGCTGAGGCCACATCATCTGACACGGAATTAGATCCATACGATGACTGCCTTGCAACTGTATCCCAAGATGTCATTGATGAACTTTTAATATCAGATGACGAACAGGAGTTTGAAGGCTTTTAAAGGGAAACTGTCACGCCAGCAAACTTGCTAGGGACTTGCCCGGCACTTGCTCTCTCCCTCTATTTGTTATCTTCCTTCTATCATTGACAGTTCCAGTTTGGTTAACAGCTTAGAAAACAAACAGCATGGCAGCTCCCATAGGTTTATTGTTCCATTCAGCTTTAGTGAATTAGCCTCTGGCATTTACTATTGGCTGGTATAATACAGGATGGGGAGGGGTCTTAGCCACCCTCACACTATTTATGAACATTCCTTTGGGAGCTCAGCAAGGTCTGACGAAGGGGGCGTGTCCCCAGAAACATGTTACCTATCCCTTGGTTTTGCTGATCCAGTGTTTATACTCTTGATGTGCCTGTCATACTCCTATGTTTGTGAGTATCATTTTATCTCTGATTTACGGATCTATTAAAAAGGTTTTTGTCATTGTCTTCTACAGTGTGTTGCCAGAGTCCCTCTGGGTTGTGGGCTGCCTGCCTGTTTTCCTGAGAAGCATCTACCCGTCCATAGGGTCCACTTGGAGTGTTGCTTGCGCTGAGGAGGAGAGGAGTGTGTTGTCTTTAGTGAATTACGTTTAATAAACTTGCACTGTTTTATGTTTACTGTACATGTTTGATAACATACAGCCTTGTGACAGTTTTCCTGCATGTCATAAGCATTTGAATATAAATTAACATGTTGAAATCAAATCTGATGTTCTTTTACCTTTTATTTGGTGTGTGGAAGGTGTGAGGAAGAGGGGGTAGTCTTATACGGTGAGTATATAACAAACTCTATATTTTGAGTGGAAATGTTGGGGGGTCGTCTTATACGCCCAGTTGTCTTATACGCCGGCAAATACGGTATATAATACTATTCAAATAAGTTGTGGGGCAGCCAGCCAAACATATTTGCCAAGGAACTTTGTATTCAAACTATGAATATTCACATCCAGTGTCTGCTCTCCAGAAAAGATACAAAGTGAAACACTGTAAAAATGGCTATATTTTTATCTTTAGCTTGGAAAAAACCCTGGTGAATACAAGTGCTGAAAAGTATATGATTCTGGAGAGCCTAAAAATAGGAACCAAATACAAATTCAAGGAAAGGAGATAGCGGCCCTTTGCACAATCATAAACCCATTATAAAAAAGATAGAGAAGAATTTGGCTTTAATATGATCCCACAAGAATTAGATAAAATATGGCTAGGAGAGGAAAAGAAAACAATTAGTAAAACATATAAATATCTTTTGGATTACAAATTAAAAGAAGAAACAGTCCCACAATCTATGATAATTTGGGCTAAAAACGTGGGTCATAGTATTGAATTAGATAAGTGGGAACACATCTGGCAAACAAATTACAAATTAACCATGTCAGTCTTGTATAAAGAAAACTTATATAAAATGGTTCATCGCTGGCACCTACCTCCTGCGAGACTGGCTAAGATGTTCCCCAACCTACCACCCAACTGTTGGAAATGTAACTACGCACAAGGAACATATTTTCACATGTGGTGGACTTGCCCATGTGCTCAGAAGTTTTGGAGAAATGTTAGAAATTGGATTTTAAATATAACAAAACAAAATTTAAAACTTGAACCTGAAACCTTTCTGCTAAGTATGATAGATTTAAAAATGGAGAAAAAATATCAGTATTTAATTTTGCACATCATAACTGTGGCCAGAATAACCTATGCACAAAACTGGAAACTGTCTTTCATTCCTTCAGAGGATATGGTAATTAAAAAATAACATGAATGTGCTGAGATGGATAGCCTAACCAAATTGTTAAAAAATAAACAAGATAGTGACTATTATGAAATATGGAACATTTGGTATGATTGGTTAAAGAAAAGGTAATATTTGATATTTGGGTAAGTTATGGAAATGACAGAAGACGTGCATTTAATTATAAACTATATAGAAAAATTAAAACATTAAAAGAACAAAGGAATTATTGTAACAAGGCAGATCACGTCAATGATAAAGATAAAGAAAAAAAACACCTTAACCATTGCTCAATATACGGTGTAAAATGTATATATGTATATATATAATGTGTGTGTGTGTTGATTTGTCTGTTTTAAATGTATGTCAAATAAATGTTTTTTTTTCTAGAATAAAAATTATATTTAAAAAAAAGTGCTGAAAACAGCTGTTTTAAACTCAGAAATTTTAATAATCAGAATATTCTCCAGCATGCTTTTGGGATAATCCACGCATATGTGCTGAGTCTGCCTTTCTGCCCAGTGAGTCATCAATCTTTGCCACACCTCTTCCTGTCGGGGCGGGAAGCCCCTAGTCCCAGTCACGACTCAGTTTTGGCCCTATAGAGACATGGCAAAGGTTGGCTCCAACAATTTAACCAGAAAGCAGCAGTTTAAAGTGTGGATTCTCCCAAAGGTTTGCAAAACTCCCTCAAGTATCCAAAACATTGTAAACAGGCAGCAATTGGAACTTCTGCCTGCTCCATTTTTTCACGCCCCTCTGAACTACCAATTGAAGGTCTAGCAGCCCAGGCAGTCAAAGGGGAGTCCCAAAACGACCCCCACCCCTGGGGGGGCGCTAAAGCTGCGATTGCCCCCAGCGCGTTGTGCTCCCAGGCTTATCCGGGTAGTTCTGGAGCAGTCGCTTTTGGTTTTGCGATCTCCAGCTGATTTTGGGGGCCGGTGGCAGCCATTTTGGCTGCATGGCAAGTTGTGCAGTCTATCCAGGAGACTGGTAGGGCCGCCACTGTCACAGCCCAGGGAAGGCTTCCAGATCTTGAATTCCCTTTGGAGGAGCAGGATTGGAGGACTGAGAGAGCTCTCCTCCCAGCAATCTGGGCAATAGTAACATAGCTGACCAAGGCAGCATGAAGCCCACGAGGGCTAAATGATCCAAGCAGAGTCTCAGGAAGGCCAGATCTGCAAGTAAAGAGGCTGCTAACAAGATAAAGGCAAAGACTCTATTCCAGAAAGCCCACAAGAGCAGAAGAAAGAAGGCAAAGAGCATTGGAAAAACAGTTCTCCAGAGCTCAGAAGCAAGCAGACCAGGAGAGGTATTCCCCCTCCCCCAGCCAAGATCTGTTAGCCCCCTCCCTCAGCAGCCATTAGCACAGGACTTGCCTTGGCTTGGTCACCAGAGGGAGATAGGGAGCAGGAATTTATCCCTCCTGCTAAGGAAATCCAAAGTCAGATTATTATTTTTATTGCATGCTTCCTCATCCTGCAGATTTGCAGATCAGAGACAGGACTGGAACCCCTGAGGTCACTTTTACTCCAACTGCAGTGGGGATGTGCTCAGCAGATAGAGTGGTCCCAGGATTATCAGAGGATAATTAAGACCTTTATTGATCAGGCCATTTCTCAAGGGGTAGCTTCCACCCTAAGGGGGAGGAGCCATTCTTCTTCCCCTAGATCTGATCCTCAGCCATTGCAGTACCAGGCCTCCATGGCTTTCTCTAGGCACCAGAGGGATACTTCTCCAGCCCACTCTATCAAAAGCAGGGCATCTGGGATGGAGGAGGAAGTTCAGGGAGAACGGGTTCTCAGAAGATAAGGATTTATCACCCGACCCACTCCCGTTCACGGGTCTGTTTAGCCTGGGGCTGTTTAAATCCCTCCTCCACAAGGCTAGGACCACTGCCCAAATTGATCCTCTGCCCACTACCCCATCTGCTGCACCAGAAACTCAGGAGCCTAACAGAAGGGTTTTTTTCTGAACCTACAATTCTCCAACAGGAGACCTCTTATCTTTAGTTATTTTTGGACATAGTTCAGAGGCAATGGGCATAGCCAGGATTCTTTCCCACTCCAGAAGGTAATGATATTTTTTTTCCCAATATGGCTTCTCTCCAAGTCACTACAGCTTCCCCCTCTGGATGAATCTTTGGCGTCCTTGGTCTCCTTCTGCAATATCGACATAGCAGAGGCCCTTCAGACAGAGGACAAAAAGGCAGAGCAAAATTTCCGCAGATCACCAGGCCAACGCCTGGGCAATTAAAGCAGCTGCAGCCACCTCCTTGTTCACTAGGACATCCCTTCTCTGGCTCAGCCAATTACAGGCTTGGATTCCCCTTGAGGAACTCAGAATGCATCAGGATATCAACAAACTGGTGGCAGCTGCTGAATTTGTGGCCGATTCCTCCCTGCATGCAACCTGATTCTCCTCTAGGGCCCCGGCCTCCAACATCACTTCTCATCTGCTATGGCTACGACAGTGGCAAGCAGATGCTAGAATCAAATGGAAAGTGGCCTCTGCTCCCTACACGGATTCTTCCCTATTTGGAGAGGCCTTAAATCCCTTCATAGTTGAGAATAAAGATAAGAGAAAGGTATTCTCTTCTCTTACCAGAAGGGCTTCTCCCTACATCTGTAGACAGCCATTTCGTTCCTCAGACTCAGGAATTCTCTAAATTCCAAAGGGCCTACCAGCCCAGATCAGATCGACCAACAGATAGATCAGGATTTCGAGATAGAAACACACAACAGTTTCAGTCTAAATGGCCCTTTCATGGCACAGGAGGTCATCCCTACCTTCGATCCAAATGACTGCTGGACCCTTCCTCCCATCGGCGGCTACTGGGCCTATTTGCAGACAGATGGAAGATCATCATATCTGACTCCTGGGTCCCGAAAACAGTGTGATTTGGTCTCTCCATAGATTTTCTGTCCACTCCCCCGAGGACCTTTACCTGTTGCCCAACCTCCAAGAACCACTTAAGAAGCATTTGCTGGACATCCAGGCCATCGAGCCAGTACCGGAGGACCAGAGGAGGCATGGGTTTTATTCCATTCTATTTGTAGTTCTCAAGTCCTTGGGGGGTGGGGGTGGAGTCTCAAAAAGCTCAATGCTCATTTAGCATACAAGAGATTCAAGATGCAATCTCTGCAGTCCATCTTGGAGGGCATAAGAGGGGGCAATCTCCTAACATCCATTGATCTGATGGAGGCTTACCTCCACATCCCCATCTACCCCTCCTATTGGAGGTTTCTCAGGTTCTATTACGTGGGCAATTATCAATACAAGGCTCTGCCATTCAGACTGTCATCGGCCCCCAGGACCTTCACAAAAGTGCTGGTAGCACTGGCCGCGCACCTCACAACAATTCCGGTGCATGTCCAGTGCTATATGTATGACATCTTTATCCATTCCAGTTCCAGCCAACAGCCAAATCAGACCTAACTTACACAATCTAGATCCTACAGGACTACGATTTTCCATCAATTTTCAGAAAAGCCAGCTAATACCCTCCACCCGCCTCCTTCATCTGGGCACGGTAATAGACACAAATCTATGTGAGGTATATTTGTCCCAGGAGCATCAGGACAGCATCAGGTCCTTGATCATGCAGGTCATAGAGGAGCGAGCAGCTCCCATGGCCATGCTTTCCCAGCTTCTGGGAAAATTAATCTCGTGCATAGCCATAGTACCATGGGCCCAATTGCATGTCAGGCCTCTTCAATGGTTCCTCCTACCATTTCAGAGAACAGGCACCAGTACCTCCAATGTCAGGGTCCAACTCCTCAGATCCCTCAGGTGGTGGATTTCCCCAGCGATCACCAAGGGGTCCCTATTCAAGGAACCCAATTGCATCACAGTCCCAGCTCGCGCAGGGTCAATGGTCCACAGTGGACCTTCAACACAACATAAATTGGTTAGAACTGAGAGCCATTCACTTAGCTCTCAAACACTTCCAAAGCACAGTGACTGACCAACACGTGCTGATTCTAACGGACAATGTGGCAGCCAAAGCACACATCAATCTCCAGGGAGGGACCCACTCCAGATCCCTCATGTCTGAAACGCAGCAACTGGGAATCTGGGTGGAGGCTCATCTATTGTCAATCAAGGCAGAGCACATATCGGGGTTAGCAAATGTCCAAGCAGATTACCTAAACAGGACCAGGGTGGACAAATCCAAGTGGCATCTCCATCCAGATTTGTTCCAGGACATATCTCAGAGATTCGGGAGGCCACTCCTTGAACTCTTTGCCACTCCAACGAACACCCAACTTCCCCGATTCTACTCAAGATTCCCGTCGCCAGGTGCAGAAGTGGTAAACACCCTTTGCAGCTGCTGATCCAAGGGTCTCCTTTATGCCTACACTCCTCTTCCCCTCATACCGGGCGTGATAAGGAAAGCACTTCTAGAACAGGCAGAAGTCATCCTCATCGCTCCCCACTGGCCCAGACGGTCATGGTATGCGGATCTAATGAGCCTGTCAGTGTCCCGCCCATGGAGGATTCCTCAAGACAGGATATCTCTCAGCCCGGGGGTCTTGGAACACCCGAAGCCTCAGTGGCTCCAATTGATCAATCACCTGGCACTTGAGAAGAGGATCCTGAGTAGGGATAACTTTTCTAGAAATGTCATCAAAACAGTACAAGCCTCCAGGAGGCCTTTCACAAACAGAATATACAATGCTACATGGAAAGAGTTCCATCAATGGTGCACTAAGAAGGGCACAGACCCAACTGTGGCTTCAGTGTCACAGATCCTAGACTTTCTACAAACAGGACTTGACAAAGGGTTCTCTGCATAGTATGCTATGCAGGCAGGAAGCATCCCTGTCCACTGCGTTGCACTATGGGAAGAGGAATTCCTTAGCTCATCATCCAGTTGTCCACTCCTTCCTCAAAGGAGCTATCAATCTTAAACCACCAACAGTCCACAGATATCCTTCTTGGAACCTGTCTACAGTGTTACAAGCCCTTACTCAGGACCCATTTGAACCACTTCAATCAGTAAGCCTACGCTTCTTAACACTCAAAGTTGCCTTCTTAGTGGCCATCACATCAGCCAGGCTCATATCAGAATTGGTAGCTCTTTCCATCAGGGAAGACCTCTCCACATTCCACGACAACAGGGTTGTCCTGCGCCTCAACCTCTCCTTCATCCCAAAGGTAAACTCTCGTTCTCCTATATGCTGCTTCAAGAGTCCAGGAATGGGTTAAGCTCCTCCTTCTGATGTCATAGAGCTGAGTCTGCCACTATAAAAAGACAGTCCCTGGCTGGCCTGCCCATCTTTTGGCTCAGCTTATTGTCTGAGAGCACAGTCTCTGGAAGAAGTGCTTTTAAACAGCTAAAGGAAAAGTTTGAACTCATAAGAGACAGCAATAAATTTAAAATCCAGCTCCCGGGGATCCGGTAGAGCTCTGTCTCCAGGAGAGCAAGGATCTGCTTTCCTGCAGTGCCAAGTCTTCAGCCCTGCTGTGCAAGGATTGCGGACCCAGGGAACGTTCAGAGGAACCTCCCAGGCAGCCCCACTGATCGCAACCTCGTTGTTGCTGCCGCCGGCCAAGCTGCTTTACAGCTGACTCTGGAGCTTCGTTCCTGCTGCTTCTCAGCTGTTCCCACTTAATTTGACCGCTCGGGGCCTGGTAAGAGCCTAAGGAGCGAAGAGGGTGGCTAGGCCATCCCACATGGAGGACGGCCATTTTAGAATTGCCGGGTGGCCATTTTGATTTGGGGGAAAGTGCCTCCACAAGGCCTTAGAGTCTCCTGACTTGCCTGGCCTAGGCAACAGGCAGCACCTATGTGGGGGAAGCTCACAGCACCCTTGGTGTCTGCTCTGTTAGCCAGATGGAGAGGGAAGCCCCCCCAACCTGGCCCCAAAGGACTGGAAGACTCTCAAGACTCCCAAGCCCCTTTGAGGAAAAAGAAAAGACAAAGAGGTCTTTCTGCTAACAGAGAGGCTGCTGCAATGCGGCACTTAAGGAATAATTTGCAAAAGGCTCAGATGCATAGTCTGGAACAGTGATGGCTAACCCTTTTGTTGTTGTATGCCAAAAGTGTATGCACGTGCCTGCACATGTGCCTGCACCCATAATGCAACACTTCACCCCCCCTGCACATGTGCGTGCAACCACCCCATGCTGCACACCTCTCCGCATGCATGCATGTCTCACACTCCCTGTGCATGCGCAGCAGATACCTGACAATCAGCTGGCTGGCAGGAGACGTGTGTGTGTGCGCAGTGAATCTGTTCTGGGCAATGGCTCATGTGCTGGCAGAAATGGCTCTGCGTGCCACTTCCAGCATGCGTGCCATAGGTTTGCCATCACGGGTCTGGGAAATCGAAGTTCTTTTAAGACACCTGTTTTTAAACTAGTGATTGGTTCTAAAATCCTTTACTCCCTCATTGGATGCTGGCCTTTTGTGGGAAGTATAGATGAAAAATACACTTGTACTCCTAATTCTTCAACTTTCTTCCCTAGCGTTTGTAATTTCTTTTTATTGTTTTTAGATTAATTGTTGTGTCATTGGTCCCCATCAGAGATGGTATTCAGCAGGTTCTGACTAGTTCTGGAGAACCAATAGTGGAAATTTTGAGTAGTTCGGAGAATCGGCAAATACTACCTCTGACTGGCCCCACCTCCATCTATTCTCTGCCTCCCAAGTCCCAGCTGATCGGCTGGGGCTTCTTTTATTGCTCTGCACAGGAGAACGGAGCTGGAAAGCAGGTTAGAGGGGTGGGGAGGGAATGAGATTTTGCAGTTCCTTTCCCCCAGGAGTGAGGAGGAAATGGAGATTTTACAGTATCCTTCCCCTGCATGCCCACCAAACCACACCCACTAAGCCACACCACACCCACTAAGCCACACCCACAGAAACCGGTAGTAAAAAAATTTGAATCCCACCACTGGTCCCCGTGTGTAGGAGAACAAAAGGGGTAGCAATCCATGGGGTCGATTATTTTAGTAATGTTCTCAGTTACAATTTTGATTTTTGTCCCAGGGAGGCAACATACCTCCCTAGATTGACTGTTCAGTCTGCAGACTATATTTTCTGTTTCCCAAAGAATCAAATCTCATATCATCAATATTCACCTTTTTTTTCCCTAGGGAAATCTGGGATACTATTCTTCCTGCCACAGGAATGCTCGGTTGTGTCTGACTTTTAGAAACTATTGATGACTGCTCTTTTGTTGGTGTCTGCATAATTTCTTCCAGGGGGAGGCTATGAAATGATTGTTCAGTTCCAGAGGGACTTCACTGGAGTGAGCTAGGATAGATAGTAGGGGCTTTGCTCTTGGTTACAGTTTTCTTCTAAAAGTGACATGTTTCCATAGGTCTTGCTCTTTAGGTTCATATATAGAATCAATTTTTTCGGAAGTTGTTTGCTCCCTATTGTGTTCAATTTCGGTGTATTGGTTTTCTTTTGTTCATATATGGGGTCCTTTTTTAAGAAGCTGTTTGCTCCCTATTGTGTTTAATTTTGGTGTAGTCTTCTTGTTTAGGTTGGGGATTCTGGCTTTGTTCACTGAGTTTCAGAGTTGCTAGAATTGTTTCTAGACCCTTTTTCTTCTAGTAAATTATATGATTTACATTTGATACGTATACATATATTGGGGGTTTCTGTGAGCATAAGCTCAAATATATGACATATTTTGCTGATCTAATAAAAATGTTAGGTCAGAAAAATAGGTTACTTTGGTGTCTTATCCTAAATGATTTTGTCCTTGTTGCAGGCAGCTGATTTACTGCCAAAACTGGTATTTTTGGCTGCACATAGCTCCCTAGATTTGAATGGAAGCTCATAGAAAGGATCCAAAATTACCATTGGCCAACCGTGGAACTATCTGAAAAGGAATCTTGATGATTGAAATTTTCGATAGAAGTGGCCAGAGCATTGGTTCTCCACCGTTTACTTTTAGCTATCTGTTTTTTAAACCTGCCTTGATTTTAACCCCACATTTTGATATTTCTTTTCCTTTTGACCTTCAGTTTTAAATACTAATCGACTGGTTCAATGCTGATTTATTCTAAGGCCTTGCTGGTATTTAAAGTAAATTCTCTGTGGTTTCTCTTATACTTGATAGCAGTTCTAAATCAATTTCATTTTCTCTGCATGGAATTACATGGCAGTTCTCTGGTTAGTAAAAGAGATCAGGAATGATTTGCATTTGTACTGGACTTTCACTACAGGGATTTCACATTTTATTAATTTTAAAAAGCTCTGGTCTTCTGGTTTTTTAAATTTTTCCTTATACTTCTTACTGTGGAAAATATTTTTTCAATCTTCTCTGAGCTACTTTGTCATGGTTCATCCCATCTTTGAGAATTGTTTATGGCTAGCTGTAAAAGCTCAGTATAGTCCTGTATTAAAACAAAAATGCAAACAATAAATCAACTTAAAGACAAAGCCC